>NC_054872.1:43602050-43974550 GCF_018320785.1 Cheilinus undulatus | reverse complement strand
ACTACTTGCTGTTATCTTTGCCAGTGTAAATGGGAAGAGGGCGCCGAGGCCTCTTGTTTCACTAGAACACGCAGGTGTCTCAGTGTGTCTCATTTGCAGGTAGCAAATGGATGCTAAGAGCACCATTAATGGAGATGTGTTTTTTCTCTTTTCGCCGGGTGTTTAGAAAAGACTGTCTGAAAGAGAAATCTGATGTTTCATTCATGGCTTCGCCCTCGGGCAATAAGTGTTATCACCGAGCGCTGCTGCTCCGAGCCCTTAGATGTGAAATGTTAGGTATCGTTCTCTCCGATCGCGTCGTTTTGATTTATTGAAACGACTCTGAGCAGCTTAAGCACAACAAGTCTGCAGGTTCAACCAATCGCACGCTCTGATGGGAGGCTTTATATAGAAATGAAGACGATTAACACAGGAGGGGAAGTCAGAGTGGAAGGGCCAGGAGTGATGATGGACTGATTTTTATGTGCTTTATTGATTTTAAGTTCTGAACTGAACAGACCTCAGGCTCACCTGAGCAACAGACTGTTTGTTTCCAAGACACTTTATTTGTTAGACACTTCAATTTGGACATTGCAGTAATGAACTCAACATTCTTCAGTTTGATTTGTCTAGATTTTTTGGGGGGCTTCTCATGTCTTTATTTGCAGAGGACAGTGGACAGCAGCAGAAACAGGGATGAGAGAGTGGGGCATGACATATGGAAAAGGAGAAGAAGAAGGTTCTCAAACTTTTCAGCCTGCGACCCCTAAAATGAAGGGGCCAGAGACCAGGACCTCAACAGTACCTGAAGGTGGTTGAACACAGCCATGCAAAATCAAGAATAATCATGTGCAGACAAGGCCATCCATAAGGGGGGGATAAAGGGGAGAGCCTTCTGGGGCCCAGCCATGGAGTCAGCAAAATTATGGTCCACTGTAATATTAATAGGGGATAACCATATTTATTTTAACCTGACACGCCAGATCCATCTGGGAAACCTTCAACACTAGGCGTTTGGGAAAGGGCAGAGGTTTTGAAAAAACTTGGAGTGTGATTGGATGAACGTTCTGTCTGTCACATCTTTATGGGCCAATCAGAGCAACAAAACATGACACAGCCGCCAGCAAGATGCGCCCCTACCAAAGGAGTAAACTCCGTTAAGCCCTTTTCACACCGCCGTGCGGTATCTACCCTGAAAACTGCCTCCCTGCCGGAGGAGTCCCCCGAAATGCTGAGCGTTTTTTACAGCAGCTGCTGCCATCAGAGTACCGGGCCGCAATGACGTAGAGGTGCTTCGGTGAATGTCACAGTAGAGCCCACCCACAAGTCCATCACACCCCCCCTCCCCAAAAACACATAGAGTACCTCACAATCTCTGTGCATTAACATGTGTAATGTGCTATAAAATGGAGGGAAAAATACAGTTCTGTCATCAAAATAATTCCCCCTAGAAAATAAGTTTCAATGGTTGGTTCCACAATTTTTCTTCTGGTTGCCTTTGTACGATGGTAGAGCGGCGTTGTAGAGCTCAGGATATTTAAACATTATGGGCTCCTTCATTGTTTGCTTGGACCCACGAAGCCTGCTACTTCCGAGTTCTCTCCCTCCTTCGAAGTGATTGGCTGCTGCCAGGCGGCTGCCGCCAGAAAGTTCAACACGCTGAACTCCGAGCGGCAGGGCAAAATCTGTGTGCGTTCACGTGGGTGGCAATGGCTTCTTGGTCCTACCGCCACGGTTAAAACCGCTTCCCATCTGCTGCCCGCCCCTCATTAAAATGACTGGAGGCGGCGAGTTGCCGCACAGCGGTCTGAAAAGGGTTTTAGAGCTGCATAACGCAAATCATCGTGACTGTAGACATGTCAGTACATGAGTTTTGTCGTTTTTGAAAAGAAAGCAACTTACTGCTGTTCTTTGTTCTTCTTTTAAAGGAGAAGTGTCTTCAAGTTCTGATAAGACTTACATTTTAGCAGCATCCACGCTAATCTCTTCCACCATAATTGCACCAGCCTCTTGTTGCTACTTGCTTATGACTATCAACTTTTAGTTGGTAGTCCAAACTAATGCTTCATAAATTACACAGAAACATAAAGAAAAAATTGTTTGGACAGGATGCAAAAAGTCTGAAGACAGAAAGAAAGATGAATTCATTACCGGAGATGATGCACAATCAGAGAAACAGAAGTGACCCCAAAGATCAACATACGAGTAACAGAATTACACATTTAACTTAAACCTAAATAAGAAATGCCAACACCGGTTAGTTTATTAATTTCACTGGAGTTGATTTTCTGAGCTGAGCTGGATTAATAGGCAGGGTGAGTGCTCTCTGAGTTTATAAAGTCAGCAGGGAGTAAACGGTTGATGTTTCTACGTGCCTGATGGGCTCTAAACAGAAAATAAATCTCCTCTCATCAGGAGAGTTTGAGTCAGGTTTTACTATTTTTAATTTGATGTTGTGACCTCTGTCTGTTTTCTCCAGATAATTTCAATTAATCGTCTTCTCTCCAGGTCAGGAGTGGATGTGACTTTTCTGCCTCAACATCTTTTCTCCTGATTAGGTTGTGGCTGAATCTCACTTAATAACTTCATCAGAGTCAAAACATCGACTGTATGCATGTAGAGAATGCGCACGTGAGTTTACAGTGAGGGATCATGTTTTGTAACTTGTAAGGACAGAGAACCACAAAAGAGAGAGGAGTGGCCTCTGCAATGAGAGCAACAAGACTAAAGAAATGGGTAAAAGGACAGTCAGAATTCAGTGAACAAGATTTTCACTCTTCTTTAAATCAGGATTTATTTCTGAATTTTGATTGTTGTTTTGTGGTTAATATTTTGTATGCATGCTTACATTTCATAAAAACAAAAGTCTATATTGACAATATGAAACCATATGCATCTGTGTTTTTATCTGGGAATCAAACGCATGCAAAGATGTGCATTTTATGATGTTAACTCTTAGATTATCGCTTAAATGAATGCTGAACTGCTACACCAGTGTGGTCTGAAATCATAATTTACAGGTTGAAGAAGCTTTAAAATGCCTCTTATGACAAATACAGTGTTAAACTCTACTACAATGACAATGACTCAGAAGTCCAATGATTATGGTTAATGTGACAGCATTTACACTTTTCAGGAGGTTCTCTTCAGACAGGGAGAGATCAGATCGAGTGTTTTCATGAATGCTGATCAGGACAAAGGTCGTCATAAACCACCCCTTTGATCGGAATGAACTTTCTTTCAGAATAAGCCAGATCAGAGAATTTTATTCTGACTGAAGTGTTTATATGAAGCAGTTTGAATCAGATCAGGCATTGATTCTGACGAGAAGTGGTCTATGTAAACATAGCTAGCAAAATGGTGTAGTGCATTCCTTAATTTTTTAAAATGTAGTCTCTGTTCTTTCTGTTATTATTGGTGGGGTGCTTAGGAACATTCGAGAGTGGCTTCCACCAAGAAAGGCCTGACTACGTCCATGTCATAAAGGCGCACATTTAGTCCTTTTGTTTTGTAATGTGTATTCATGAATGAACTGGCATAATAACTGAAAACCTGTGCCACAGGAAGACAGAGTAGCTGAGGTTTCTGAGTGAAGAGGGAAAGTACAAGGTCCCAGTCAGCAACACAGACATGGCTGGAAGGTGAGGTGCTGGCCTGTGGAAGTAGGGCGCAGAGGCTTTGTAGGGCAGTCCCTCTGCAGAACGCAAAGGTAGAGCCTACACAGGATAATAAGAAAGAAGAGGAGGGCCATCTTGACAACACAGAAGCAGGGCAACAGCCCCTAGGTGACAATAGTACGTATCTGCAGGCTCCCAGGCAGCATTTTCAGGGTCGTGTTTTTCTGCAACAGCGCCACCCAATGAAGTGGAGGAGCATTGCAATTAAACAAGTTGCAGCAGTTTATGGACCACAGATTTAGGACCGTAGATGTAGGACTTGTGTCTTTCGCTTGCAAGCCTGCTGATACACCCTCCTCTAGTTGCCTGAGTGAAGATGTCTGATGTTTGATCTGAAACCCCCGTTGAACACTGGAAACATGATGAAGTGCTGTAGTTAAGTATCAGAAAGTGTTTTTTTAAAGGCCCCAGTTTGGCTCCGCTGGTTGAGTAGTCATGTATCCACAGAGGCTAATATCCACGATGCACTGGTCGCAGATTCTAAATTCTGATTCTCACATTTTTTTGTTGCATGCCCTCCTCACTCTGTCTCCCCATGTTCTCTGTCTGACTTCAGATGTCAAAGGCGAAAGCGTAAAAATAATCTTAAAAAGAATAAGTATTTGATTAAAAAATGACAAAAAAGAAACACAACACAATGAACATCTCCTCTGGCAGGTAGTTCCACTGTTTAGTTTTCAGTCTGGTGGTAGGAATACAAAGTGACCCAGTGATCATGCTGTACTGTATGTTGGTTTGTATAGTATTAAAAAGTCTAGCAGGGAGAATGGCCATTGAGAGCCTCTAATAATCAGTAAAATCTCAAAATAAACTCTAAAACATACAGACAGTAAAACAGCAGTGATGTGGTCGTGCTTTCAGGACTTTAATAGTCAGTCAACCATTCCCCTCTAGAGCCTGTCCTTTTAAAAACATGATTAAGCAAACGTGATTATCAGTGAGATATGTAGGTCTGACATCATGTTATTTTAGAGCAGCAGTGACCTGTATGCTCATGCTAACAATAGAGGTTTTCTGTGGCAGAGGCCGTGACCTCTAAAACAACAACAAAGACCATTGAGGCGCTCACAATAAATCCATCCCAGGAGGGTTCAGCTGCTCTAAATGAACATATGTGACTTCTGATGTAACTCTGTGATAAACTGCTGAGAAAAGAGAGAAATGAGGCACATTTAGCTCTCTGGGAAATACCCTTTTTCTCTGGTTTTCTGCAGAAAATACACTTTTTGTGACACTTTGCAATCAGCTACCTTTGACTGAGTTGTAAATAAGGAAGAATTGAGTGTCTGTCTGCTTCACTGACATAAGTAGGCATAGTTACTATTAAATGAATGAGTAATTCTTTAGTCAGCGAGTGTTGATGAATGAGATACAGCAACGGAAGGGCAACGCCTTGTAGAAGTTCTCGTTTCCTTATGCAGTCTTTGATTTAATATTGAATGTTTCCATGCCAATGATAAACTAGTCCTGCCTGTCAAAGTGACTCTGGCGTTGGCTGTCAAGACCAAACATGGATAGTTACAACTGTTTAAAAAAATCACTAATTTCTCTTGCTTTGAAAACAGCAGGAAATATCAGAGCTAATGTAAGCACTTAAAAGTATACTGTAAAGATAAAGTACATAAAATTCTACATCAGCTTGTAAAAATGCTGACAGCTCAATATAATTATCACCATCTCAACTGACAGTAAGTTTTCCAAACATAAAAATTTTAAATGAACTTAAAAATTGATCCAATATATAATGCGAACCATGGTGACTGCAGACATGTCAGTACACGACTTTTGTGGTTTTTTAAAAGAAAACAACTCACTGCTGTTCTTTTTCTTCTTTTAGCAAAGAAATGTCTTCAAGTTCTGATAAAAATGGCGCTTTAGCAGCATCCTTGCTAATCTATACCGCCATAATTGCACCAGCCTCTTGTTGCTGCTTGCTTATGTTACGACTCCACCGTGTCTTAAAGTACTGCCCTAGATGCTGATTGGTCCTGTCACTTTCTAACCGGGCCTAAATGTTCAGACGGGAGCTTTGCAAGATGGCTTCACCAGTGAAAAATAAGGAAATGGGTGATCCATCTGCTTTGCAAGGATACCACCTTTGTACTATTGAAAAATCGCTACCTCCTTAGTCAGCATTTGCATTTCCACTGCTCATGCTCAAGTCCATCTCCACCACTTATGTACCAGGTTTATTTTCTGCCATTACTGCCAAACCACATCAATCCATGTAGAGTAGATTGATCCAACCAGCCAAATAAAGATGCAAAAGATCAGGTCAGCTTCAAAGTGCAACACAATGCATGACCTCCCCATCATAAATCATCACTATATCTAACCTGCCTGTTTTGGAAGGACAGACATCCATGTTTGTTTTTTTCTTAAGTCACATGATCACATGAGGTCGTCGGCAGGTAGGCAGGTGTGTGGTCTCCAGTGATATGACTGTCTGGCTGAGTTGTCTAGTGAGTGCGTTCAGAGGATTAGAGATAAAAAATCTTTGAAATTATCCTGATGGAGGTCTCTCATGGTTTTAATGTTATCTTTTGTGGATCTTATTTGCTGTTTTTAATCACTTTTTACATGTGTCGTTTAAAATTTTTCCATTGTGTTTCTTTTTTATCCTTTGTCAATGTATTTTAATGTCCTGTGTGAAGCACTTTGAATTGCCTTGTTGCTGAAATGTGCTATACAAATAAACTTGCCTTGCCTTATATAAGATTTAAAAATTGTCTAGTGTGTGGCTGGCCTTTTCAGGATGAAAGCCACAGTATTTTGCATGAGATCTCACATCCTTTGTAAAAAACAAAAACTTTTTAACTTCATAATGAATTCAACCATGGGAGCTCCAGATACACCTCCAGTGTGCAAGGTCACTTGGCTTTGCTCAGAGTAAAGTGCTGCAAAGTGGAGTATGTGGAAATCGGAGGTAACAAGGCTGGTTAGTTGATTTAAAATAAAGCCAATTTGAAATTGGATTGAATTTGATTTACTTGCTGAAATCATATCTGTGACCTGCTTTGCTGTTCTTCAAAAGGACTTGCTCAATGCGAGCGACCTTGCCCACTGGAAGCGAGTCTAGAGCGCTGCGCCACGGCATGCAGCCCTTATCAGCAGGCAGAGATCACGGGTGAGTTCACACAGGAATAGTATGTCAACAGCGGACTATTTTACCTTTTGGGGTTAATTTATCATCCTTTCTGGTTTACGTCCATGATATTATTACTTCTGCCACTGGGTGAGAAAGTTAAAGGTGAATGTTTGCTTGAAGGATCTGTGGTTTTATGTAAAATTATTTGGTTAAATATCCTCAAAAGTGAACTTTCCCTTGTCAATTGCACTGTTGTACCTCTGTGACCCACTGACCTCTTGGTGACCCTTTGCTCTCACTGCAGGATGAGACGTAATGTTGATATAGTGATGATTTGCAACTAGGAGTCTGTGCATTGTGAAGCGGATATTCTACGCTTGTGACTTCCTTTTTGGAGCTTTCTGATCGATGGGTATTGACGTGGTTTGGCAGTGGCCAGCACTGAAGAGAGACCTGCAGTGTATCTCAAATGGAGCAGAGCGTAGTGGCGATCCAGGCCTGGACTGGAGTGCCAGCTGTGGAAATGCTCTGATAGACAAGAGAGGGAGTGATGTGCTCCGCAGTATGATTCGCCGGTGGACTGCGGCATGATCGCTGTTTGTGGAAATTGGAGGTAAGTGTAATGTGTTGGGAGAGCCATAGCAGATGGAGAAGACGCCATTCTTCATTGGCTCCCTGTGTTACAACAAATGTTGAGTTTTTCTGTTAAAAATTATTGTAAATAAGCTATTCTTTAAAAAGATTTTTCTCCATAGGCTTTCTTCTCCCATTGTAAGGATGGCCTAGTGGGTTAGGCTCAAAAAGGAGTCAAAGGTTCCAAAAAATGCAGTCCATGTGACTTTATTTACAGTGAAAATGTGCAGTAGTATTTACAGTGCAGGCCTGGAGAAAAACAATGCTAAAAACTTGCAAAAAGAGGAAAAAATGCGAAAACAAAAGAAGACTGAGCTTTAAACAATGCTCTGTTGCAGCTCTGCACACATTTTATTTCACCTGAAAACTCTAACACAACCTGACAGCTCTGACACCAACTACTAACTCCCTCACAAGGCCTCCAGTCTCCTCTTATATAGGAGTAAGGGGAAGGTACCAACACCAAAGGACTAAGCTGAAATCAATTAATTCTACGAGACACAATGAACAACTGCAAAATGAATAAACATTTGCCAAAAAAAATCCTAATATCATACACAATATCAAAGGTAAGTTACATGTTCACATTGAATTAAAAAAAAAAACAAAAAAACTTTGGTTTGCCATGAAACACCCCTCCAACTCTACCACACTTGGCGCCTTCTATTCTGTAGTGATGGTGAGATGAAGTTTCATGAAGCTTTGAAGCTTTCCAGCAAATTGGTTCAGAAAAGGGTTCATTTCTCGAGGCTTCATGTGCACACGAAACCACCTGCAGGCCAAAGTGTGTAAAACAGGCAGCTATGATCTTTACCAGTGTTCTGTGCTACACTGTATTATGTGTCAGTATCAGCTGTTAGGGAATTACTTTGAATAATAGAAAACACTTCCTATATTACTCGACACACGCTTCGAAGCATCGGCACAGCACGTAACATCACTACTATTCTGTTTGCCACTTCCTGGTTTCAGAGTTTAAGCACAAGAAGGCACATGGGCAATGGGTGAACAAACAAATCCATTTTGGCATCCCTAGCTATAAATACATGTGTTTTTGAGTTAAAAATATTCATGCTTGTTTATTTGACTTTAACAAGTAATACCTGAATCAGTTTTATATGTTTTAGTTTGTCAGAGAGGGCTTTTTAAACTAAGTAGCTGTTTGCTAACAATGCTACGCTAATATGAAACAGGCCTTTCAGCCGCCTTGATGTATTCAAAGAAAGGCTGTGTTACATTAATGTCTGCATGCTGTACTCAGTTTAGAGGGCATGGGGTAGCACCGTGACACCTATCAATACCAGGAGAGGCTCATTATAAATGTTAAGTGCCGAAAAAAAATATGCTTGAATTTACTGAAGCGACTCTCAGAGTTACTAAGCTCATGACACAAGTATTTCGACATATAGATTACATTTTTATTTATTTATTTATTTTCTTTAACTGGAAATAAACAGTTTATAGAAAAGTCAGCTTGCATATGGCATTATGTTCCATGTCTACTGATTTAAGTTATTTAATTTATTAAATTCATGAAGACACTTCATTACAAACATTTTACATATTTTGCCTTTGAGAAGTTTTGGTTAAAAAAAATGAAAATGCACTAATGCTTCAATGGTTCTATTTAACACAATAATAACTGGCAGTTGGTTGCCTTGTGAACATGTCAGTATTTGTGAGCCTATTTATTAATTTAACTGTTATTTAACCAGGTCAGCCCCACTGAGATCTGAGATTTCTTTTTTTCTAGGGAGTCCAGCCCAAGAATCACAGCAACACAAAGATATAGAAATGAAAAGCACTCTAAGTTGAACGGATCATAATGAACAATAAATACAGTAATGATAAAACATCAGCTAAAACAGTGGCGTACGGAACATTTTGATTCGAGAGTTTTCGCTTGTTAAAGCCTAATGACTGCAAAAAGAGGTTAGAAGAGTCACATTTTATTTATGTATTAACTGTAAAGTAATTTAGCATTATTCAGGACACATGTATGATGTGTTCAGAGGCGTCTCCAGTACTCTGATGCTGTGTGAATCATTTGTTGCTGCATAAAAGCAGAGCAGGGTCAGAGTTGCAGCTCTGATAATTGCTTAATTGTTCTATTTATAATCAGAATATGAACGACCTCAGTGATGGCGGCGCTCCTTTGTTTCACATCTTTCAAAGCAGGAGGGGTGGCACGCCAAACGATAAAAAATAAGATGTTCAGTTCTCTCTGCGCACAGACAAACACGCACATGGCTGTTTCTTCAATGATGCTGAAGCCTCCGTATCAGGGGTCTGTCTGTGTCTTTGGCCCCGCTGTTCCTGTCCCCCCTGCACAATGAAATTACAGCGGAGCGAGCATCGTCTCATGGAGGCAGATTCAAGGCCCATTTATTTGAGATTGCTTTTAGTGTAATTCAATAAAGGCTTTTTTACTCATTTATTTCCATGGTGAAATTCATGCTGAGGAAAAGCAGGGCTGTATTTCCCTCATTAGCAGTAATAATAACCATAATAACAATAATGGCATTAAAAAGCAATCATTTGAAAGATCCTGCCGTCAATGTCAGGCTCAAAGAGAAAATATAGATGGACACTGGATGTAAAATTGTGGTATTTATGAGAGACAATTTAGCAAATGTTTTATTATCAGAGCACACATCGATGAATTAAACTAAGTACTCTGCAACTATAAAAGCTGATTGAAAAACAGAATATTTTTTATGTTATGCTGCATGATGACTTTTGTGTAGTTTGATTTTCAATCAGACTTGGAGTTTAGTGCAGATAAAAGAAAGAAATACTGGAGTGAAATAAAAGGCGCCTATAAATGTAGGTGGTGAAATCATAAAGAGGAGGTAAGCAGAGAGAGCTGAAAGAGGATTGAGGAGACGGCGGAGCAGCGGGATCCTCAACTCCACCGTCAGATCCATTTTCCACCACTGGAGGCCAACTGGCTATCAAGATGGCGCCACCGTCACCGAGGCTTTACACCAGAAAAACTTGGTTCTCCCTCTGATCTGCGGAGCAAGCACAGCCTCCCCGAATGCCCTGCAAAAATAAATATTTGAATATTCTCCGGCACTCCTAAACCAGCTTAAATTGGATCATTTTATTTCACCGCCTGCCCTTGCCAAAATGCCAAAAGAGTGTGGGTCTTGGCGAGCCTCTCGCGCCCAGGCACGCCACCCTCCCCCCGGCCCTGCCCACCCTCTGCACTATCAGCTGACACAGAGTCTGCCCCCGGGCCGCCTCCTTTCTCCTCGGCCACACTCCTGCTGAGAGGAGCTGGCACGGCGAGCCCACACAGACACCGGTCTGAGGAGGCCGGGCGTCCGGAGCGCTGTGATGTCAGCAGCATCAGGTGACTGTCATCACGGTCATCAGGCGGAGAAGACGGAGGAGGATGAGCGTTGTCATATTGGGCCTACAGTCAGATAGGTTCAGAGGTCGTTACTACAGGGCGGCACGTGTGACGAAGAATCAGAGACTGAGGATGTCTTCAGAATTTACCCGACAATATTGGCCTTTATAAGAACATTTGGATCAAAATAACCAATAAATCCTTACTTTATCGGAACAAAGTTAAGGTGCAGTGGACATTCATGTACCTTTTCTAAGTCAAATAGCCAGCTTTCTCAAAATAATACAATTTATTAACTTTATATAAAAACAACAAAAATGTAAAATCTCTTTGCTTCAGATAAAATAAAGCTTGTTAGCCAGTAAGATCTCATTAAACTTATCTTATTTCACTTTCACCCTACATGGTCACATAAATGTAGTACCTCATGATGTTGAGAGGCACAGATAAAGCCTGGATTATAATTAATAAAACATCTTCTCCAGTATCAACAGAATTTTGCATGTTAAGATTTTTTGAATAAATAAGATCAACACTGGATCAAAATTTTAATACATTTAACAAAAACTTTAACTGATTACAAGCAATTCAGGCTGTGTTTGTGCCTTTTTAGGTACACATTCAGGCCAATGTGGACAAAAAGTTCAGAAAACATAAAAAAAATTTATGATACAATTTTTTTTTACCAACTTCTTTAGGTTGAACCTTCAATCAACTTCAGCCTTGATCAAAACGCATCAAATTTATAATCATTTAGCGGGTTTTAACCCTTTTAATGGCTACTTGATGACGTGATGTCACCATTGTTTCACTGATAAATAAAAATACTGGTGTTTTTTTATTTTTATATCACAGTTATGGATGTTTCAGTTAGTAGCAATTAATCTGATTTAAATGTATTCCAAGTTTCTGTGCAGTTACTGATTTAAAACTACAGCACTTTAAGACCAGTAACCACAAAAACTTTCAATCGACTTTAGTCTAAATAAAAAAAGATAAATATTAATGTTTTATGCATTTATTTATTTTAACAAGAGCTAATAATCCGTAGGGCCCCTTTTATTTAAGATGTCAAAAAAACAAAAACAAACAAACAAACAAAGAAAAAAAATCTTTATTTCTTTCATATTATAATAAGATGTGCATTTAAAGGGTGAAAATCCTTAAAACCATTCAAACGTTTGGTTGTTTTGATTAGGGTATAAATTGACAATTAAACTTAACCTAAAAAGAAAAGTTGGCAAACAAGATTCTTCTTTTGGTATGAATGATTTTGGAAGTTGATATTTTTTTCCTTAATGGTCTTAAATGGTTGTAAATTTGTAGATTGTGTATTATAGATCTATGAAAAAGATTTTAATGAGAATTTCAATATTTACCAAGAAAGAAAGTCTTACCAAGATTAATGCATTTTGCAGTGTCACAGTCAAAATGTCTGCAACATAAAAATAGGGAAAGACTTATTCATACAAAAATGTCTATAATGATATCAAAGGGTTAAATCTTGAAGTAAGATGAGAATCTAAACTTGTCTGGTTACTGTGGATTAAAATAAGTGCAACAAGATATTTTTGTCTAGAAATCTTCTTTTTGACTTTTTTTTCTAATATATATTCTTAAAAAAAACATTTAAATCTCAAAGTTTTCTAATTTTAAGATATGTAAGCCATCACATTGTAATTAATATTCTAATATTGCTGCACTGTTATTGGACTTGATCATCTTTTAAAGATCATGCAACAGTAATGCATTATTTACCTGCACAGAGAAACTTTAATAGACTTTGTACAGAGGTTAAAGGAACATTTTGAGGTTTCTTAAATAGTGTTTGTCAAAGTGGGGGTCCTGAACCTTTTGGGGGCTTCAGGGGAATGAGAAAACTTTAAATTACATCAATGCTGTCCTCTCATTTGCCAGTCTTTAAATTTAAAAATACAGCATACTCCAAAAGACCTAAAAAAATAAAAAAAGAAATGATGCATTATCACCACCTTTAGTTGAAGAGTTTGGCTTATAGTACTAGTACTAGCTCCATTACTACTACTACTACTAATAATAATATTAATATAATAATAATTTAACTTTTCCCACTACTCCTAATCTTCTTTCATCCTCTTAATTTACTACTACTCTCTACAGGCTACAATTATGGATTCCACCCTAACACTCCACCTTTAGAAACGGCACCTCTCCCTGTGTCCTCTCACCTTTCAGTAGTCTCTTTAGAGTAACTGATTCTTTAACTGTTGATTATTACGACACAAGAATCCTTCAATACAAACATGATGGACTGAATCACAAGATTAATAATTTGATTTAAAAAATGTGAAAAAAATCAAGAAGTTGCATGTTCATGTTTTGATTTTTACAGCAGTAGGTATTTTAGTAATTCTGCAGAAGGGGGATCCTCACCACAATCTGATGCAATAAGGGGGTACTTGACAGTGTTAATTTCGTCTATAAAACTGTGACTAAAAATGTTCGTTGAAAGCCTTTTTTCATGACTAAAACTAGACTAAGACTAACAAAAATAGATCTGTGATGACTAAAACTGACAAAAACTAAGTTTAGTTTTCATGAAGATGACTAAAACTAGACTAAAATGTAATGTAGTTTTCATGGGACATTCAAAATTTGTGATATTTCTTCACTGTGGGGAAATCTGTCGAAAAACTATGCAGCTGTTACTGTTCTGCCACCCAACTGTAGAAAGCAGGGACCCCAGGTTTGGCAGGGTGCAACGAACACACCATCATGATTTGTTACCAAATTTAGGCAAGAAAATAAATGCTTGGACTAAAACTAAAATGCATTTTATTTAAAGACTAAAACTAAGACTAAAATTAAAAATAGCTGCCAAAATTAACACTGGTCCTTGGCATGGCAGGTTCAAAATAAAACCAACTTTGCTGTGAAACTCATCAGCATCAGTAAGTTTTCTGAAAAATAGAAGTAGTCAATGTGCAGAAGCACTCAGCTATCATCTGTTTTATTAGACTTTTAAAGACAAATCTTAAAATGATATTAAGGTTGATTTGGATTTGAGTTAGTATAAACATCAGGTAAAATTTCTTAATTTGTATTAAAGTGAAAAGTAGTAACTTCCAATCAATCCTGATTTTTTGGGGTGAAAATCTTTGTGTATTTTTATCACTGCCTATAAAAGCTGATCAGTTTAATATTGTGTTCAGTGTGTTAATGTAGGTGTTTTTTATGATATTGAATGTTGTATTTTTCAAACTGTACACTCAAAGGTTCTAGCAGCAACATCTCTAAATTCTCTGTGAAGGACACCAGCTTCATGTTCTGTACTGTAACTATGCTAATTTAAATCAATCCTTCTTATTAAATAAAATAAACTGAGTTGAGTAACTACTCCGCTGTCCTTCACTCAGAGCGAATCCATCCTCTCTGTCTAACCTGAGCTGAGCCTGAATCCAGTTTCCTCAGTTGCTGTGTTACAGGGAGGATTACTGCTCATTTCTCTGCAGGAAACTGATGATAAAGAAGCTCTA
This sequence comes from Cheilinus undulatus, assembly GCF_018320785.1. Taxonomy (NCBI): domain Eukaryota; kingdom Metazoa; phylum Chordata; class Actinopteri; order Labriformes; family Labridae; genus Cheilinus; species Cheilinus undulatus. Next base: position 43,960,300 of record NC_054872.1, on the reverse strand, counting down.
ACTGAAACAACCGCCTCCTGAATTCTCTCTTCCTCTTACTCTAAAACTAAATTTGAGATTTTTAACACTGCTGTTTGTCTTTCCAAAGTTCCCACATCTTGTGTGTGACGTTTGTCCAGCACCTGCCTGATTAATATTTAATGTAGCTGATTTGGAAGTAAGTATTTACACGGCCTTTAATCACTCGGGTCATTTCAAACTTACATTTATTGCTGCGTTTTTGCAGATATTCCCTCTTTTTTGTGTACAACTCATCAAACTGCTTTCATCAGTTGTCTATAATTGCCTCATTAGAGTTCTCCTAATTATAGTGATCAAGAAATCTTCCATACATATCAGGAAGAGAAAAAAAAACATTTTCCCCCACTTTGGTAAAGCGGTTTATTAGATTCATTTTGACGGAGTGATCACAGAGCTCCGAGGCTCGTACAGACATGGTTCTGTATGTTTCTGTGACGCATGAAGCCGCCACACCGCCGCCACCGCTGCTTCTGCTGCTGGCCTCTTTAAAAGGCTGTGTTGAGCAACTCTAACCTTGTGAGCCATCTGGCTTCATCAGGCTCAAATTTCTCTCTTCTATTTTTTTTTCTTTTTTTTTGCACAAAATGATGTTCTGAAGTCTGAAAGCAGAGCTGAAGATCCAGATGGCTGCTGAGGTTACAACTCTTTGGATTTGTGTTGAGTCTTAGAAAACAGATTTTATTATCAACGACGAGGTAAAACAAAACAAATATGTACATCAGGTTAGGCACCTCTGGAGCTTGCCCTCCTGATCTCATGTCAGTTTAATGGTGTGAATGTCGATGTTGACAGTGAGGCGACTCACTGGCATTTGTCTTTTACAGATTTGTCGTCCATATTTGCAGGATGATATGGCCGACGGCTCTCTGCCCAGACAGTAAGGAACAGACTGTACACAGCCAATCTCCAGTCTCACAGGGCTGCCAGGGGTCCTGCCATGACTTCCTACGTTCAGCGAGTCCAGATTCGGTGTGATGGTGTGGGGCGTCATCTCCCTCACTGGAAAAACAAGGCTTGCCATCATAGGAGGCACTCACAATACAGAGATGACGTTCTAGGTGATCCCATATCTCCACAGTCTGTGACTGAACTCTATCCTCCAAGATGACAACGCTCACCCCCACAAAGCGGGGTTTTATCAGAGACTACCTCCAGAATTAGGGAGAGAAGAGGATGCTACCAGTCCTGACCTCAACCCCATTGAACACTTGTAGGATGACCTTGGGTGGGCCAGAGTGACCAACACAACCAGATTGGCTGACTTTGGCAAACGCTGGTTGAAGAATGGGATGCCATCCCACAGCAGTGTGTGACCAGGCTGGTGACCAGCATGAGGAGGAGGTGCCAGGCTGTTGTGGCTGTGTATGGTTCCTCCACACGCTACTGAGGCTCCTGTTTGTTAAATGAATCAATTGTTAAATTGCAAATATGTCTTGTTTTTTCAGACTTCAATCATCCAATCCAACAAAAAAGATTCAATAGCAGAACTAGAAAAGCACTTGGAGAGCGCAGACCTCCGCCATCAGCCCTATCTCCCAATAGTGAAGAATCCTTTAAAAACTTCCTGGATCCATCCCCATTTGCCCCCCACCACAGCATTCACCCATTTCTCCCTCCCAGGTGGGGTGGAAACATGGTGAGGCAAAGCATTGGCTTCACTACGGGTGGGCTGTCATGGCGGAAGCGTTTCCTGCCGGTGCCAACAGATGCACTGACAGTCTCACTAGAAGTCATGGCAGAGGGTGAATATTCCTCTATTCTTCCCAGCATTGTGAGTATTCTTGCTACAATTCGCGGTCTTTCTCTCTGTAATGCTACGACTTGTCTCCTTTTCATCAGTTTAGAACCATTTTCACCCCTTTTTTGCTGTTTTGTCACTACTGACCCTTTGTTTTATGCAATTTGTTAACCCCTTTCACCATTTTTTCTGCCATTTTTTGCCCATCTGAACCCATTTTACTTCTTTTGAACCATCTTTGCCACTTTCTACCTGTTTCACCCATTATGCTGCTTTTAAGCCGTTTGCCTCTTTTTAAACCCTTTTCACCACCTTCTCTGCCCATTTTGCCTCTAACCCTTTTTTTTTTACCACTTTTTATGCCAATTTTTACGGATTTTAACTCCGTCTTACACTTATTTTTGCCACTTGCAACCCCCTTTAACCCTTTTTCTTCCTGTTTGAACAATTTTTAAGCCACTATTGTGAATTTTAGTCATGTATTTTTCTTCTGTTAACCCATTTGTGCCACATTAAACACATTTTTGCCACTTTTAACCCTTCTATTCTGTTTTTAAGAAAAGGGGTTAACATTTTGAAGAAGGCTATAAATAAACTACATCAAAATTGCAATTTCAGCTGAAATTGCATGGGGATGCTGAGAGCTGAATTGTGGAAGAACTGCTGAAAATAGCCAGAAACACAAAAAAGCTGAAAATAGCATAAAATGGCATAAAAGTTGCTGAAAATGGCATTCAAAAGCTCAAAAAAGGATAAAAATAGCTGAAAATAGCCTAAAAGTAGCTGAATGTAGCCTTAGAAAAGCTAAAAATAGCATAAAAATAGCTGATTTTGGCCTAAAAGTGGCTGAAAATTGCATTCAATGGCTGAAAAAGCATAGAAATAGCTGGAAATAGCAAGAAAACAGCTATATTTTAAAAATTATAAAAGTTAGAAATTAAAAAAGTCATAGCAGTTGAATGAGGAAGAAACTGAATTTTTTTAAAGTTTAAATGGTGTCAATATGACAAAGTATGAAGGAGGAGATAGCCGACGTGGAAGAAGAAAAAACAAAATGGCTGACACGAATATGGATAGTGTGGACGCTCAGTATCCCCACTAACTAATAAATAATTTCTTGCTTTGATAAGGGTGGTATTTATTCAGGTTAAGAAAAACAAAAATGGTTATCACAGCTTAACTTTACAATGGCCCCTGATTTTCCTGACCTCCATGGGCCCCCCATTTAGCCAGGCCCTGGGGGCCTTGGTTATATTTACTGTGTTATTGTGTTTTCATTGAGGACAAACTGTTGTTACATATTAGATATTTTGTAATTAAGTTTCACAGGCCAGGCTAGGTACTTTTGGTGTAAAAGGCATAAAGTTTATAATAAAAATGGTACACTGGCATTCAGGCCACATAAGTTTAACCCTTAACCTAACCCAAACAGCCTTTGTCCCTTATCATGTGAATTTCATCCATGAAACAAAAACAGTGTTAGCTGTGCAGTACTGTTTACAGCTCAGTAGGTTGTTGATAGTCTCTCAACTGAAAGGTTATGGGTCGAGCCTCAGCTCCTGCATAATGATCTGTCCTTGAACAAGACACTTAACCCCAGTTTGCTCCAACTGCTGCATCAATAATGAATAAGTATGAACTCAATCACTCTACATAGCAGCCATCACTGTGTGAATGTGGTGTGAATGGGTAAGGGTGATAGGCAGTGTAAAAATCACTTTGAATAGAAAAAAGGCTACAAGCAGAAGTATTCAAATCTAACTCATGGAGCACAGTTTTACTGGTCAGCCACAGAAGTGAAGTTGAGCAGTGCCTCACTACACCTCATCTTTTAGTTATTGTTCTGATTTTGTTCCCTGATGCTGGAATTTACACTCTGAGTGTTTAAATCAATAAAAGTCCCAATTGTAGAAAACATTACTTGCTTATAACAGCTGAAAGTAATTTATTTCAACCTGTTTTCATTAATTTCACTGCTGTATCTTTTACAAATTTCGAAAAAGAAACAAAATGTGATTCAGCGTGTTTGGTTGACTCTTAAATTGTTGTTGCATTGATGCTTCATCAAAGTTTCTGATGAAATAGTTGTGAGTGGTTGGCTGTTTGATAAAGCTCTAACAAGTGCATGAGGGTGTGAAGCTCAGACGTTTCTCATGTCTGATTTTTTCATCAAGAACTGATTTGTTGATTTGCAGGTTCAAGCAAAACAAATCTGCAAAACTAAATCACTTTTTTTTCTTCTGGGAAAATTGTGGGAAAAAAAAGGTAATTTCAATGTTGCTGGAGCAGAAATCCACTTTTTTTTCCCAAGAAATCCTTAAAACAAAAATAACCAATGTGAAAATCACACATTTTTGATGAGTGATCTCAGTTTGATCTCAGCCACTTTAAGGTCTTAACAAAAAAAAAAATAAAAAATAAACTCAGCAAGTAAAAATGTCATTTAATATAAAGTATATAACACTTAGGAAACACAACCATCAATGCATCTTGCTGGGTTGCATCCTTCAATCCAGGTCAGGATTGAAGGATGCAACCCAGAACATTTTTTTTAAATTCATACTTTTTGCATAATCTCTGCATGGCTCACATGATTCAGGGAAAGACAATAGTATAAAAGTCCTATAAATACCTTCTACAGCACTTTTAAAAGAGATGTACTATGTTCTCTAAGATGTGCAACAGTCCCATAGACCCTCTTACTCAGTGAGGAAACATTACTTCCTGTTACTTTAAGCAGAAATTTAAATGTGTAATGATTCAGAGGATAAAAATCTGCATTTATCTTACAATTGACAGATGTTTCCAAAAGTTAATCATGATTCAGAGTGATGTGACAGGACATTAAGTCAGGTCAAGTTTGTCGAGCAGATTTAAAACAACCATTGTTAAAACAAAAGCTCTGTAGTAGAGGTTTGACTACATCTAAGACTACAGCAATGATGACCTTGTTCTGTGTTACAGGGAGGGATCTCTTCTGCATGAAATCATATGAGAGCCACCCCAAAGCTGTCGCCAGAACTCTTAAAAATGTCATTTTCTGATTGCATGTGTGCCTAAATTCATGCTCACGAAATAGATAACTGGCTAAAATGACAGCCTTTGTCAATTCACAGCCTGCGACTTCACTGTTGTTCTGTTTGTGTTTTTGTGATTCAGTCCCTGGGTGCGGCCGGGTGCTCCTGTCCTTTTTAGTTAGGCGAAAGAACGATGACACTGCTCCAGATTATGACTTCCTCTCATCTTGATCTCTGTTTTCCCTTTTTTCCACCAAAAGAGCTCATTGTAGTCCACTTTAACTGACAAACTACTTTTTTGTAGCATCTTTATGTTTTATTCTTAAAAGCCCTATCTAGAGATTAAATGCAGTCTTTCTCTTTGGACAAGAGGGGAAAACCCAGATATTCACAAAGTCATTGATGAATGGCTGTTTTTTTGTGCAAAATGGATTTTGGGTTTGAATTAAGCTGCTGGTTGGAGTTTATTGAAGGTGGGTCATTTTTTTTATTGTAGGACAAGAGGAGTTTACACAATATAAAGACTACACAAGCTTTAGAAAACATGACAGCATAGAATATTAGTTCTGTTTCATTGTATTATTGTATTATCTCACATGTATAAATGATGTGTTTCTATAAAGTACTTTGTAACGTGTAGCATGGAAACATGCTTTGTCAATAAGGTATTTATTATTTTTACACAAAGAATAGCACATTTATAAATGTGCATTTATGTTTATAATACCCTCCTAAACTGAACTCACACCAAAAACAAAGCTGAAAAAATTTGGAAAAATCTGGCACTAAGATATGTGTTTTCATTAACATATATTACTATAATAATAATAATAATAATAATAGTAATAATGGTTTAAACATGGGCAACAATCATTTAAATCAGACCGACATTTTATCATTTTTTTTATTTTAGTTATGTTATTCTCCTTTTTTTAAATTACTACATAATATAAAAAAATATTATTTGTGATAACTGTTAAATGTTGATATTATACGAATGATAAGCAGAAGTTTCTGGCTTCAAAGATAATTTTTCAGAAAGATGGATCAGGATGCCCAGTTTATATCTGAGTTAGTTAGTTTAGTGTCAACACATTATGGAAAATGCCATTAAAAAGCTGACCCATTTAGCATTACTCAGCTTTAGTTTTCCCTTTAGAAACTGTATTTCACTTCACAATACCATAAATGTTCAGTAAAATGGATTTAGAAAAGCAAGGTTAGTTTCTAAGCAGATCAGTCATGCCTCTGCTTCACTGCTTTCTTCTTCTTTAGTTGTTTAATGGCAAAGAGCTTTCAGATTCACTGCAGCCACTCTCCAGTGGTAAGATCACACTACAACCTAACACTGGGAAAATATGCAATTTTTAGGGCTGTCAATTTTAACTGTGGTTAAGCTCAGAATTAATCCCAATCAATCCTTCTATCACATCTTAAAAAAACTGTTAAAACAGTTTTTGTGTCATTTTGGATTTTTCAACTGTCTTAGATTAAGGGTAACTGACTTCCTGTTTGTATACAGAGCTGCTTTTGTCGGGAGATTGAAGATTAGAACAAATTTAACTATGAAAAAGGGAACTTGTTATGGATTGAAAAGGAAATAAGGAGACAGTAAAAAAAAAGTATGTCTGATAACAGAGTGAGGATGACTTGCCCACTGAATTTTTAAAGAGGGGGTATTATACTTTTCCGATTTTTAAAACGTAAATAAAAAGTCACAATGTTGGGTGTCCATACTTCACGTACGCAAATTTTCAAACCGCAAGATACACGTATGTGGCAGTAATCTTGGAATTAGACTGTAAACTGATGAAAACGGTTCGTTGGGAATCTCTCCGAGATCTTCCCGAGACGAGATTTCCATGGAGCGAACTGATGAGGTCATCGCAATAGGATCTCCTGACTGGTTCGTCCGTGATGCCAGCAAAGCAGAACAGACCGCCCCTAAAAGGCCTTTTAGCCATTTAGCCATTTAGTAACACAGTAATTAAACACTTACCAAACAGATACGTCCTGCTCTATCCTTCGCTGCTGCTGGTTTTCTTCCTCCTCCCTCTCCAAACTATCAGGATCAGACTACGGGTCTAACACGTACGGACGTGCATCAAAATTCGCCATATTTTACTCAGTTGGACCGGTTCATTCAAAGTTTACAAGTACTAGCATAGCAACATAGCCACATTGGAGGGGGCTGGCACAAAATATTGAGTCCTGCTGCCGGCCAGCCTCTGGAAAATTGGCCAATCAGAGGAAAGCAGGTCCGTGGAGGGGAGGGGGGTGTTAAAGAGACAGCAGTGAAAACGAAGCGTTTCAGACGGAGGTTAAAATAAAGGTTTTCCAGGATGCCAGTGTAAGACACATGAGGAGTTTTTTGAGCTGTAAATCATGTGAAGCTATTACGTGGGTATCAGAGAGATGGTGTGAAGCCTTGAAAAAAGGCATAATTCCCTCACTTTAAAGTAAAATGACAAATTGGCAGTGATTGATTTATGCTTTCACATCACTGACTGCAGGGAGACACTGAAGTGGATTAACCAAAGTAAGCAGGTAATCTTTATGTACGGAACTTTTTATTTAGCACTTTTCACAGACTAAGGTCACAAAGTGCTTTATGTCAACAAAGCAGAACACAGAAACAAATGAGGCATAAAACACGCCATGTGACACAGGAACAAAAGAAGACAAAGGGGTCACATAGACCACATGATAAAAACAAGCAGAAGGCAGGTACAATTACAGAAAAAACAGAGTGAAAGTCATTAACAGTAAGTTGTAGAGCGGAGTAAAGTGTGCTGAAAGGGACAATAAAGCATGCACCTAATCACGATTTAAAATAATTAATACACAATGTGTTGATCTTAGTGGCAGTTAATATGATTATTCTTGGCAGTGCTTGCATTTCTGGATTGTGATAATAGTTGCATGAATTAGTTCTTATTTTGATAAATCAACGAATGTTTCAATATTTAAAATAATGGCCAATCTTAATAAATCATGACAAGCTAATGTGAGCTATAGCTATAACATTTTCAACTTTTTTAGCCACTAATTGGCACACAGTGTAGCGGAGAGCTACGTAGCTTGACTTTCACAGTGAAAACATGAATATTAGACTCCACTCAGCTGTTAAACGTGAAACCATTGTTTGCTTTCATAATAAACTTTTTGCATTTATTGCAATTAATTCAGACTTTTGCCTGGATTAATAAATCAATAAATCTTGCACATTATTGCATATTTAATATTTTTGGATCAAGTCTGCACCTTGCAAACACACCATTAATGCATATGTGCTCGTTTATACAAGTTAAAATACCCAAGAAGAGCTTGTACATTGTTGAATCTTAAATTTGATACTTTTCAGTTTAATTTTTTTTTTTATATTTAATGTTTAATTCCAGTGATAACAAAGCTAACTGGAGTCAGATTTCTTACTGCAGTAGCACACGTGTCCAGTAAAGCTGATTCTGATTCTTTAGTCTTGTATCTTTTTAAATTCTTTCATTGTAATAAAGATAAAATGATAGTTTATGGTGCAGCCCTGCCATGCTCTTTTACTTGTTTTCTTGCTGTTTTCTCAGATGTCATGTTCTTCATGTGAGGAAATCATCCTGAGTTTAAGTTATTAAAGCCACAAATAACCAAATCTACACTCTGCTTTAAAATGCATGCTCTTACAGTTAATAGTGTGCACTGTAAAGAGTGATTTCTCTGTGTTATTAGAGGCAGTGTTTTACAGTGTGTGATATGAATACTGGGTAATTTTGCTGTCATAAAACAGGGGGGAGTGGGAGGTAATGAATATTACACCGTCTGCTCTGTCCAGCCCCCCTCCTTCTTTAATCTCCCTCTCTCTCTCTCTCTCTCTCTTTCGTGCAGCTGTAGCGTCCTCGGGGCGACTGGCTAACCAGATCAGGTGCTAAATTCACTAATTGAATAATTTCACTGGGCTCCACAATAGGCCCTTTGAAAAGCGCCTGCTCTTTGTGTCTGTCCTCGAGTGACTGAAAGTGGTACAGCCTTATAAAGGAGAGAGGAGCGCCGTGCTGCAGCGGTGGAGTAAATGCACGCCGATGATGTGCGGGCTTTGTGTTGTTTAACAGGACCAGCCGCAGAGTATCCCGGCCCCTCCAGTGTATTGGATATCAATGAGCAGGGTTTCACAGCACAGTCTGTAGCAGCAGATTTGTTGAGATTGGATGTTTGCCTGTTGAAATCCGAGGATTGACTTAGAAAGTCTTATTTCTAAATCAGCTAATACACTGGATATTGTGGATTGTGCTTGAATGACACATTTAACCCCCGATTAGTTTAAAAAGTAACACAGGCTTTTATGAGAGGATCAAAAAGCTCAAACAAAGATTACTGTTGTGGGCACGTATTACAACACTCCAAAATAACAGGAACAGATATAGTTTTAATGGTTTTCAATGCTTATAGTGGGGAGGCCTTGATGATTGAGCATGGCTTTATTTGTTCATTGTAATACAAGATATTCACGTGTTAAAAAACAGTAAACATTACCTCAGCCTGCTTTATGGAGACCAGGTGGGCCATGATTAAAGTGTGGCCCTTAGTTGCTTTTGAGTTTTGCTTTTTCTGTCTCTCTAAACTAAAAGGAACCAGGATTAAACAAGAAATATCATCATTTTTATCAAACATAAATACCATGAAAAGATCTTATCAACAAAGTTTAGGTCCACCCATGTTTGCCCATTGGTTCTTTCACATTGCCAAGGTTTGCCCAAAATTTCTAAGTCCACCTCTGCCCCCATAGATCTGACAAAATGAACGATCTAAATAAAGGCACGTCCCAGAATCATAGCTATGAATGAAATAATGTTGCCTAGGTTCTCATGATGAATGTCCTGGGATCTGGACATTTTTGGATCAATTATGTTTTGAAAAAAATAAAATTTAATGGTTTCTTTTGCTTCAAACTGAGTTTTTAGTTGTCATAATTCAGTCAGTGTTTCCCTGCTCTTATATTCTGCATGATTTCAGCACTTTGCAAAGCCCTGTTTTTAAAAGTGCTTTTCATTTTTAGTGCCCTGTAAACCCTGATGAGTTCATAAAACTCAAAATACTATCGGTAACCTATTACCTTAAAGAACTGAAAATAGTTTTTAAAAGACAGTTTAAGTTACCATCCCCCCTAAGATAGTCTAACTTCAGCAACCATGGATGTTAGAGACCCTGAGAACCAGTAGCTGATGTCTTGTTAAGTTTTGTATGCCATCCACTCATTATTAAAGACCCTGTAAAGTGAAATCCATAATTTGTGTCTAAACACACTAGATATGTTGGAATATGGTTGCTATAAACATGTGAAAACACTGAGATCTATATGTGACTGAATTCTGTTAGACTGTTAGAACATTTTTCACCTCTTTCCTGGCTGGGTTTTTATGTGGGCGGGGCCAATATGTGGGTTTGTGATGTCACCAGCCCACAATAGGGAATAACCCCGCCCCTCTAACACTACAATATAAAATCACAGAGCAGTTCACCTCAGTACAGTCCGTCATAGCTGATGTCACTGCCTTTATTGAGAGTTAACAGTAAATTAAATACTGTTTTTTATTCATTGTGAGGTAAATTTGCCAAATCTATCAGCCACAGTGGTCTATGGATCATTTATAGAATCACAACAGAGGTTTGAGCCAGAAAACAGACTTTGTCTCTTCTTCTAAGGTCAACAAAATGGTTGATGGTGTGAGGGCTTTTCTCAATTCAGATTGTAGCATTTTTTTTAATTTGAGAAGATCATATTTCTCCTGAGTGGGCGTGGCTTAAGATCAGACACGCCCACACTACGTCTTTATTTTATAAACTTAGAGATGTTTTATTTGACTGAAATTTTAACTGGGGATTAATAACATGGTGACCTGTAATACAACAAACTTAAATACAATATATTTTCACTTTACAGGGTCTTTTACATTGTCCCCCATAGGTGGGACCCCTTTAACTGAGCAGGTAACTTCACTCATGGTGTGAAAATGTCTAATACCCAAAGGTATTCTGGGAATACTCTGCAGATGAGGGGATGATTAAGTTAAGTTAATGGAGTTCTTTAGCTTTTTTGACCAATGAGTACTTTTTTTATAATAAGAACTGAGTTCAACTCACTGTTTCTTAGTGAAACTGATGTGAGTCTTTACAGAGTACCTTAATAAAAGTACTTAACATGTTGTTATAAGTTGGATTTAAAGAGAATTTTTGAGTGTCCACAACTTAATTAAACTGACAAAGTCAACATAACATAAATGTACTAGTAAATCTGAGTCCATATAGCTTATAATGGCTAAGTTCCTGCTACTTAACAAATACTCTTTTATCAATGAGTATTACTTAAACATTTTCAAGTTAGTTTCCTCTAATTTTTTGAGTTCCATTAGTTTATCAGGGTTTAAGTTGTAGTGAGTAAAGTATATTCTTTAATGATATCAGGACTTTGGTGATTGTGGAAACATATTTTAATGCAATAAAGTTCCTTGCTTATGTTTTTTTAGGACAAAATCCGAAATAAATAATATACAGTCTCACTATTACAGCTATAACAACTGATGATAGTCATAACTGACAGAGACTCATTCTTGGTTCGAGTGTCTTATATTTATATCTCAGATTTGCTTGAGTTTGACTTTAATAAATGCACATTAAAAATTAAAAGTATACAGTTAGTCAGCATTTTTCCCAAACATCAGATACAGACAAGGCTTTATTAGTGTCTAACAGAAGGACATCACAAGTTTTACAAAAGTTTGTGTTGCTTTCAGACATCACCCTCTATTAAGGCCCATAATTGATGCATATCTGCATAATTTCAGGGATTCAAAGATTGTGATGATTAAAAAAAATAGTAAACAAAAGAGAGACATGCTGACTTTTCTATCAGCCTGTGCATAATGACACCACACAGTGTTAATGTAAAACACACCATATTAACACCTTTACTAAAACCAAAGACTGTTTTCTTTCTTAGATCTACTTAAATTCTTATCCCTAAAAATATGCAACCGTCTTCTCAGTTCCCTCAGTTTAACAACGATTAATCTTGAAACACTACCAGGAAACATCAATTTGAGAATTCGCTCCTCTATCCTACAAAGTGTTTGCTTTGAAACTTTCCGCACAAACTTCCTGAAAGGGCCAGATATTTTGGGATAAAGATTTTAGTCACATCAGACATGCAAACTTCATTACAGTTGGGACTTGAACCAGAGTTTGCCTTCACCCATCTGCCCTCTGAACTCCACATGCGACCCTTCTGCTGCACTATTACTCTGCCAAAACTCTTCAGGACTAAACTTCTTCATGCAATCCTTCAAAAACTGCAGAAATGTTCGTTAACTTGACTGCAAAGAGAACCCCCCGCCCCCCACTTACGTCAGCTGAGATCAGGTATACCTCTGATAAGATAGGGAGAAAATAGCCATAGAAACACTTAAACAGGTCTACATGCTTTACAGTAAATTTCTCCTTGGACAAAAATTATGTTTAACAGTAACTGGAGGGCCACAGCAGCATTTAAGGCTAGCAAAATAGATGTCTTTGGTCTAAAAGACCTTGACTTAATGACACTAAAAACTACAAATCAAGCCAGAAATCTTGGTGTAATCATGGACTCTGACCTACATTTTACAGCCACATAACGACAGTTCAGTCAGCCTGTTACCACCATATATAAATACAGCAAGAATCAAAGGATAACTGTCCAAAGATGACAGAGAAACTTGTTAATGCTTTTATTATCAGCAGGCTGGATTATTGTTGCGGTGTTTTCACGTGTCGGACTCCAAAACCCCTCAGACAGCTGAAGCTCATCCAGAACGCCGCAGCCAGATTCCTGAACAACCTACCAGTCCTCAGATCTCTGCACTGGCTCCCTGTGAGTCAAAGGATGGATTTTAAAATCCCCCTGTTGTTATGTAAAGAACTGAATGGACTTTGCCCAGATCTGATCTTTTAGTCCCTTATGAGGCATCCAGACCCCCAGGTCCTCTACCATGGGTCTTGAGCAGTAACCAGAATCAGAGCCATCAAGGTGAGACAGCTTTACGTTCCTACGCTCCTCACCTGTGGAACGAACTAAGAGAGAACCTGAGACTTTCTATTTCTTTTAAAAAAAGGTAGTAAAACATTTTTATTCAATGCTAATTTAATTCTCTTAAGTTCAGTCTCCTTTATCCTCTTTTAAAACCAATTTCAATTCATTATTTAATTTTTCAATTGTGATCTAATGTTTGTGCAAGTGATATGTTCATTTTTAAACTTTTGTTAAAAGTCGTTTCGTTCATTCTTATCTTATATTTTTTGTATTTAATTTTAATGTCATTCTGCTGTTTCAAAAGCATTAAAGTTGTTCTGTTTTTAACCAAGTCAAGCACTTTAAATGGCTCTGTGTGTAAATGTTGCTCTATAATTACGGTTGCTTTGCCTTACCAATAAGAATTTACCACTTGGCCCCAGCACTTGTCCCTTCCCTCATGTTTACAGCAGTGGTTCTCAAATGGTCTTGCCTCAGGATTCACTACCAACTCCTTATCAAACAATCATGTCTTGGTTTACTATTTTCTTTTCTTTATTCAAATAGATTTATTTAATAGGATGCCGTGCTGTGGGACCTCAGACAGTAAAAACGTGACAAGACTGAAGAAAACACCCCAAAGTTTCTGGAAAAGTATCGGAAACCATTCCAGAAAGTTTCTGAGACACATTCCAGATAAAATTCTGGAAAGGCTGCCAAAAATTCATTGATGATTCCAGGAAAAATTCTTGAAATATTCTTGTAAACTGGGGCGCAGATGGCCTAGCCATTCAGTGGTGCCCCATGTACACAGGCAGCCCTCGTTTGAGTCCGGCCTGTGGCTCCTTTCCAGTGCGTCTCTCCCCTACTTTCTCACCCCTGTTTCTGACTCTCTCCACGGTTCTCCTTTCTGAATAAATGCACGAAAAGCCCAAAAATATATCTTTAAAAAATCTCTAAAATCTACAGCCAAAAGCTTCTTTTAAAATTCCTAATAGCATTTGAAAATTTCAAAAAGTTCCTAATTCTTGGGGAAGTTTTACTGGAAAAGTGCCTGAGAATATTACTAAAAGTTTCTGGGAAATGCTCACAGAATTCTTCCAAAAATTGAGGAAATGATACCGGGGATATGCCGCTAAGATTTCAGGTAGATTCACAGTGAAAATTCCTGAATAATTCTGAAAAAAAAAAAAAAAAAAAAAATCTGTCAAGCACTGTGTTTGTTTTCTTTCTGCTATAAAAACTGAAAGGCACAGTGTGTAATACAGAGCCTCGTTTTTAGCAGAAGAAACTGGGTGGAAATGAAACAAAATATTTATCCATGGGCTTTTTTAATTAAGTAAAGAAGGCAGAAATTTCCTGTGTTTTCTTGCAAGTCAAAAAGCGTCTGTTGCAGCTACAGTCTTGCCTAAGAATAAAACTGCTTAAAAGGACATTTTTGAGTGCTGTCTTCTCAGTTTTGTAATCTTGTTTAAATCTGTAAATCTGTCAGATGTCATTAGTTGCCACTGTTGCCACCAGAGGTGAGCATTGTAATCTAGAATCTGATTGTTGGTTTTACACACTTTACACCACAGGAAAAAATAAAAGCTTTATAGAAGCTTTGACAGTTATTCTTTTTCTGCACAAATTCGCAAACCCAATGGGAACAGCTCTGCAACCCAATTTTGGGTCCCGACCCACCTTTCGGGAACCACAGGTTAGTGCACATCTAGGGTTTAGGGTGTCCCAATGGAGGGATTGGGGGAGACTGCTAGGGCTGCATTGCCCTTCAAACATAGAGGCACATTTCAAACCAAATGACATGGCAAATCTCCCAGAACCTTGCTAATCATCAGTAAGATGTAAATGTCAAAAGAAGAGCCCAATGTTTTTCTTTTTCTAATGATCTATTTTTGGGCTTTTTATGCCTTTATCTTTATTAAGATAAGAGACAATGGATAGAGAAGGACAATGGATAGAGTCAGAGACAGGCGCAAGAGAATGGGGGAGAGACATGCCGGAGAGGAGCCAAAGGCCTGAACCGAACCCGGGTCGTCCAACTCAACCACCAGGCCATCTGTGCGCCCCAGAAGTGCACAAATCTAAGTAGTTTCTTTGTAAATAAAGTTTTAAAAACAACAATCAGCTCAGTTCTAGTTCTAAGTTTTACATCTATCCCTTGTTTTTGTGTGCTTCCTTGCCTCCTGATACAGAGTTACAATGGGATGTCATTAACAGCATTCATGTAAACAGATACTCTGACCATACTGGACATTTTAACTATTGTTGAAATGCTTGTTTGAAATCAAATGGCCCATATTGCAAATAAACCACAGTAAATCAGGATATTAGATCGCTTTCTTAATGTTTGAAACCTGCAAACGATTTTAAGGCATTCTGGTACATTACCCATAATTCATTTGCAGCGTACCTCTGGAAAAATCTCCATTTGAAGGGCTATGTCCCCCTGGCTTTCATGTTACCCCTCCATTCCAGCTAGTCAGGACATCCTGACCTTAGATGTGCAAACAAACGTAGGGGTAGAGCTCGAGGTAGAGGTAAGGGGTGCACTGAATTTGATTAATGTTGTTTCTGTTCATTTTTCTTTTTTTTTATTTTGAAAAGGCATTTAAATATATCACTTATAGCAGAAATGTCTGGTGTCATTTCTGATGACACTCCAAGGAAAAAGCTAAATTTTTTCTCTTTATTACATCTTAGATACTGAATACTTCAACAAAAGAAATTTCTATGCTTGTCATGGTCTTCAGCAGCTCCGTGATACTGAAATCAGAGCCATCATGTCTGTGATCAGTTCAAAACTTTGTCAGAACTCTAAGGTTTTGGAAACTTGGAGTGGTCATCTATCGACATTTGCTCGATGATGCCCACTGTTTCCAGGACATTTAAGGTTATTTCACATGTAAATTTGTATTGAAATCCTGTTTTACTTTTTCAGCGACTGGGTTAAGATTCATCAAGTTCCCTATCCTCACAAATGGACTCTGAAAGTTAATCCCTGGAAGTCTGATTTCCCTGAATCCTGCACCTCGTCTCATCCAAAGCTCTGAGCCCTCTCATAACTTTCTGCCTACTTTGAAGTTATCTTTGTTCCACTTTGCAGCCAACAGCCTCGTGGTCATGGATCTCCTCATACAATCCATCTCTAAAATTGATCGGTCTTTGGCTCCCCACTGGCCTCTTCTCACCCAGAAATCTCCGTCCCCAATTCCTGCAGCTTAGGTTCAACGGCTAAAGTTCTGTTAGAGCTGCTCCAAAACAGACCGGTGGATATCAAATGTTTCCTCGCCTCTGTTTGCTTAACTTGTGACCATATTTTCCTACTTTAGATTGACCTCTCTGATCCCCCCCTTTGTGTTGGAACCAAGATTATAGGAGCAGGCCGACGAAGGGGGCGGCGAGGCTGCCAAGTGGCTGACTGACGCGCTGCCTTTCCTGGGCCGCTCAAGCCTGAAACCTTCGCTGTGCCATCTCTACTTCGGCCCGAGCCAGTCTATATGACTTATGGAGTTTGGGCCCCTCCATTGCCAATCCCACTTAGAGTGCAGTTTTCTGATAAACAAAAGCACATTCAAGCTTTAGCTTCTCATTTCACACTATGTGCTTTGGCTGGAGGCAATGCTTTCCTGGAGCCCCTGGCCCAAAGTCCAAAGAACGGCTCCAGTTGGCTTTCCTTTTTAAAAAAAAGGAAAACGGGGGGGGGGACGCCACATGTGGAGGATTAGGCCCCATCTTTCATCCTCCACGCTCTCTGCTCGCCCTCTACTACCAGAGCCATCACTGTGAACCAGCCCCGTGGACATGCACGCAAAGTCCTCTACCTCCAACACACAAACTCACCTGACTCTCTCTCGCTCTCCGTCCCACCCTCATCCCCCCCTCCGGCTCTTTTTCACCGTGCACAGGGATTGCAAACATGCATGCACAATCTCCCTCTCTGTGCCCGCTCCCACTTTCAGAGCTTGAGTTGGATTTAAACTTTTATAGTTTGTTGTGGGGGCGTGAATATCCCTGGCTATTGTAGGAGGGAGCACTCCTGACTTTGACAAAGCCGTACAGTGATTCTGAGTATTCTTACTGTAAAGTTCGCGGGGTAAGCGCAGGCACTGATACAGTTTTAATTCCATAAATTGTCCTCATTGTGTCTTTGCATATTTTTCCTGAACTCAGAAAGCTGGCAAATATATCATGCAGCAAACAGAACTGTACATATGGTGCTTCAATCGAGAAGCCGCGCCATCGCCTGCAAATTTATTCCATGTATACCTTGAATATAGTTAACCTGCTGAGTGCGTTTCATGCACCAGATGGATGGAAGGCAGAGAATAAGGTAAACACGACTTTTAATGCTCTTTATTAGAAATGTCGGGGCTCGGATCTGAAGGCGATCGGCACCCGTCACAGCCCTTTGTCTGCACCACGGCACAGATACCAGAGCGGTTATTAGTGATGCGCGTGAAACGCTAGCCGAGGCGCGTGATGACCCGGGGGGCCTCGCCTGTCTCAGGGAACAGATGTGCCACCCACTCGCAACAGTTGTACCCTACCCACAGTGGCCTTGTGGGAGACGCCGGGCTAGCCGTGGACTGAAGATGATACCTCACTTAACTAGCTCCCATGTTGGCTGCAGGGAGGCTGCGTCTCTCGGAGAGGAGACGGAGGGGAGGGGAGGGGAGGGAGGAGCAGGGCGGGTGTGAACGGCACACATATTTACAGGATCAATATTTACCCAAAATTCTCCTCCAGAGCCAACACCTGCTGCATCTTTGTACAAAGTCGAGAACTTGCTGAAATGAAAGCGCCTGATCTCGCCTGAAGATTTCATTAACTTCCCCCCCAATATGAACTTGGAAACTTGATCAAGTTATCACAGCATTAAAGTCTACAGCAGATTTTTCTCTCTGCTTATTTTATTTTTCTCTTCAGACAGCTCATTAAAGCAAATACAGCTAATAATGAACATTTTAAAGGCTCATACTACAGACTAATTTTCTTTATTATTTCTTAATCCTTAATGAAGAGTTTCATTTACAGCAGGCTTATAGAGAAAACATGCATTTCAATGTGCAGAGAGCTAATTCATCTCCTTGTAATGCAATAGTTAGTTTTAATTGCTTTTTAATGTAGTCGGTTGACTATAATATTGCGGAAAACAAACTTTGCTGCATTCATTTCATTTCCATTTTGAATTATTTCAGACTTTTTAATAGCTCGCTTTGATATGCTTCATATTTGCAGGCTCCTCTTTTGCAGTTTACCATAGCCTCTTAATAAGCAGAGCTATGGAAACATGCTGCATTATGGTAATTGAGCACAAAAAATCAAATATATTACACTTTAATAAGAGGATGTTTTAACTCACAGCTTGCCGTCAGATCAAGGCAGAGATATGTGTTGTGAGTGTTGGCACTAACAGGAATGAACTGTGACACCTAAATCAACAACTCGCAGAAGGACTTTGCCCCCAAATTCATTTGTCAATAGATTGAGTCAATATGTGTTGATCTGTGTGCAGCTCCGCAGCCTTCTGTCTCCCCCGTCAGCACACACAGGACACTGTCTGGCTAGACGTCTGGCCATTAACTGCATTATCGGTGCGTCTGTTGTGTAAATGCATCAAACATCCAGAGTGATTTTTTTATTTCTTTTGTTTTGTCTGCCTGTCTGGATGAAACCAGCGTCCCACTTGTTTGAGTGAATGAAACCCGATACGACATAAATGGCGTCCAAATTCAGTCTTTATAAGTGAGGTCTCGACTGATTTAATTACACTAAGTGGTAGGAAGCCCACATGCGCTATCAAATATTAAAGTGGTAATCTGTGACAGTCTTGTTTTTATTTTCACTCATCTCTTGTTAGGCGCTCGCTGCTGCACTTTAAAAACTTAAGCTGTCAATCAAACACAGTGGGCGGGATTCTGATGTCTTTTAATGCGAGATTTAAGAGGAAGTGTCCTGCAGGTGGTGCTTTCTTTTCTGACAGTTCTGTCCTGGAGTAAATCAGAGGCACTTTTTATATCTGCATAAACAACCAAAAATCTATCATTTATTAGGAAGCACAAAAATCTGATGAAAGATGCCTCATGCACTCACTTCACAGAAAGACTTTTAAAGCGACAGTATGCAGATTGTTTACACTGTAACAGCCATATTAATAAAAAAGACAATTTTGTCTTGAGTTCTTACACCATGACTGTGTCTGTTATGGTGGCTACCATGACAGAGCCACAGTGACAGAGAAAACTTGTTCATTGTTGCATGGGAAGGTTGGATGTTATGTGAAAGACTGCTGCATAACAGAGGGGGAAATGCTGCAGGAAGTTGCCTTTCTGTTGCTGTTTCTCATTCATGTTTTGTGCTGCTTACTTTTGATGGACCAGGATTATTCTCCGACATTAAGCCTCACCCCAAAATGCTGTAGCCCCACTCTGCATTTCCAGTACAGATAGAGACCAGACCTGCTGCTCAGTGCACCAACCACTTCAGCTTACTTCTTGAACAGAGGACTGTGGTCTGTAAGAGGTAGGTACTTGTACTCATCAATCACTGCAGATATTGTACTCAGAGAAATTTTAAAGCATGATGTTAGTCTTTCATTATGTAAGCAGGTAGTTCAAGTCAGATCCATGCCTGCAAAGTTGTGATATTTTAAAATAAAAGAGGATGACAAAAGTAAAAGACAAAGGGCATGGATGGACTAGCTCATCATATCCATAGGCAGACCAGGTTCATATCTTGCCAGCGGCTCCTTTCCTTCACGTCTCTCCCCCACTCTCTCACCCATGTTTCTGACTTTATCCACTATCCTCCTCTATGAATAAAGGCATGAAAGGTCCAAAAAGTATATCTTGAAAAAAAAAAAAAAAGATTAGAGGAGAATGAAAAATATAAACTGATAAGTTTTCAAGCAGAGAGATGAACAATATCTGACAAAAATAAAACAACTTTAAAAAATAAAGGGTGTGGTGTCTCATCTCAAACTTGAGAAGTTCAGATACTCCACTAGGGGCTCAACACAGGTATTTCTTAAACTTTAGAAGCCTTTCCTCACTTACATTGAACAAAATTTTGCATCCAAGCATTAGGCATTTGGTCTGAGGTCCCTGAACTTTTTATCAAGTTTGTACTTTGTATTGAGATGTACGAGGACCTGTACTAGGTTCAGGAAAATGAGGTATCAGTGCATCTCTAGATTAAATAGATGAATTGGTGATCAGGAGGGAGAAAAGCTGTTAAAAGTGCACTTCCTGGTTCATGCTGTCAGCGATTCCAGAATGTTTTACTAGTATTTTACAGCACAAACCAGAGAAAACACTTTTAGAAGTTCTTCTCCATCATTATGTGAAATTCATCAGTAAAACTGAAACCTTTTTGTAAATACTCTTTAGTAAATACATCGTATTGAGTGCTGTTTTTTCTTTTTATGTGCTCCTCTGTTCAAAACAGGAAGTAAACAGTGGAGATGGGTAGATAAACACAGCTTATTTCTTGTCATAATTTCTTGTTTTTAGGTTGAGAGCCCCATGGTAGTGGAATTAACATACTGTGTAATTAAATGTAGTGTCATGCACTGCAGAGACCACAATTCAGTAACCATTTTAGCACTTTGGTCTTGTTTCAGTGTGATACAGCATGCCACGTTTTTACACTGTTGATCAAAATGAAGAAGAAAATGAAAATAAAAAAAACAAAAACAATTTAAAAGAGAAAGCTCATGTCTAATCTTTATTTGCTTCCCCTTTCCTGTATTTTCCACTGAGAGTTTGTCTGCAGCTTTCGGTTTTGCATCATGGCGCTTGACACTCCAGCCTTGGACCTGAAACTGAGGAACATTTTGCATCTAATCTCTTACTAAAATATCCTAGCACTAAGCAAAACTTAATATAATAATCCCATATATTGGAGGGGGTTTATTTTGTTATTGGTGGCACTTTTGGCTAAATCGGATATTGGTGGACTTTCATTCGGACTCTTACATGAACCCAAACACCTTTCTTCATGACAGTTTAGAGTTTTAATCTCCATTTGAACAATGAACTTGTTTCTTTTTCTTTGGACCTGTATGTATTTGCTTGGCTTTCTTCAATTCCTTTGCTTAAAACTCGACTAGTGATGGGTCTGTCTCTACCACAGCTGCACCACACATTAAGGACTCATGGTTAATGGTGTAAAATCAATGTTTTATATAGGGGTGTAACGGTAATAATGATATAATGGTTCTTTGGTATCAGAAGTGTCAATATCTCGTCCCATACATGTGACGGTTTCAAACAGTATGTCTTCAGGGCAGAAAGTGTAGTTTTTAGTGGAGCAGAGTAGAGACATGGAAACTACAATTACTGTTTTGTGCACCCACCATGCTTTGTGCTCCACTCCCTTGCTTGATTGTACGGGGCAGAAATAGCGGATGCACAGAGAGAGATGAGTGACAAAGTTTTTGAGACTGCGGAGGCTCCAGTGGCTTTTAAATCTGATCTGTGAAAACATTTTGGCAGAACTTTTTACACTCCATTTAACTGAAAATGTGATGGCCTCATTATCTGGTTTCATTCTTTCTTTGTCTCTCATGTATTTATTTTTACCTTTATGTACCAGGTGTGGGGTCATGGCCAGGTCTCCCTTGAGAAAGAGATCTTGACCTGAAGATACTATCTGGTTAATAAATTAAAAAGGACGGAGCCAGAAGAGTTAAATATCTGGGGCTTAGCTCAAGTCAGGAAGGTCCAGAGACATGCTACCTTAAAATATATTATCAGGCTTTCATATGCACTATTTTAGAGCAATTTTATAGACAAATATAGATGCAGAATTCCAAAAAAAATGATTCAGTGAAAAATATTGCAGTTCATCCTTAAAGTGAACAAAACATAACTGAACAATGAGACAGAGCAAACATGTTTAAAAAGCATGTCATTACAGGGCATGCACCTTATTTTACTTCAGTTTCCTGAGACTGCATGAATCTGCTCAATGTCGTGGAGAAAACAGATTCAATATAAAAGAAAAGGAGTTAAATAAGTATTAATATTGAAACAAATCCTTGAATTTAATCTTCATCATAGGATAACCTAAAAAAAATACATGTTTGAATTTACTGTGTCTACTTAGGGCTTCTGCACAAAGACCTTTGCCACATTTTTTTTTTTTCCACACATTTGTGACTCACTTTGGATCCCGGCTCACCAGTTGAGAACCACTGCCTTATAGCTCCCAATCTTTTTCAGTATCTAAATGTTCTAAATAGTGTTTTCTGACGGACACAGTTCTGGTTCTGGGTCCAGCTCTGGCTCTTCTGGAGTCTCAGGACCTTAGTGCCTTCTGTCCAACCAGCCCATGTTCTTAACAGTTTAAGCGAAACCAAAATGGAAGAATGTGATGGACATGTATCACCACATCCAGCTCCACCGAGTCTTTCTTGCTACCCTACTATTCCTTTTTTAGTTTCTTGAGTTTATCGACTATTTGGTCTGGAGTTTTGGTGAACCCAGCCTTTGCCATATCTTCTGAAAGTTTGACATATAACATGCCTCTCCTTGTGCTACTCTCCAGCTTCACCAGGAATTCTGTTGATGCCCGGATCACAACCAAACATTTTGTCTCCTCAGCAAACCACTTTTTCTCAATTTCCCGCTTCACCTGACAGCCTAGAATTACAGTCATAACTATTAAAAATAATAATAATAATAATAACCTTTATTTATGAAGCACTTTTCAAAACAGACGTGACTAAGTGCTTTATGTGAAACATGCAGAACAGATCAAATTAAAATCAGCAAATTCCATAGAAACAGTTTTGTTTATGCACCAACTAGGTGCATAAACCCAACTGGATACAAAGTGTAGGAAAAGCTGAAACTTCAAAAACAGATTTCATTCAACCCCTACATGAAGTCAGGAAAAGCCCTCTGGTAAAAATATGTTTTTAAAAGTGACTTTAAGGAAAGCACAGGGTCAGCCGACCTGATTTCCTCAGGTAGGTTGTTCCAGAGCTTTGGTGCCCGGACTGATAATACTCTGTCCCCCTTAGTTTTCAGCTGAGCTTCTGGCACAAATAAAAGACCTTTAGCAGAGGATCTCAATGTGCATGCAGGGGAAATAGGGAGTTTAAAAGGTTAGTGACATAACTGGGACAGAGACCGTTAAGTGCTTTAAAAGAAATCAATAAAATCTTAAAATCGATCCTAAAACGTACTGCAGCCAATGTAAAGATGCTAAAACAGGCATAATGTGCTCGTGCTTGAATTAGACACGCCTACTGATGATGGTGAGGAAGAACCAACTGTTTTTGGGTTCCAGCTGAGAAGCAACACTTCAGGTTGCAAACTCTTTTTTTTTGTTTTTTTTCCTGGAACACGCCAGTTGGGAATTTCGTCTCTTTTTAGTGATCCGGCTCATTTGGCTCGGCTCAGCAGAAAGAGTCGGCTCTTTCGGCTCCCAAACGGCTCTTCATTCAGGTACCTGTCTAGCTTCATTTTACCTGCCAATTTAAAGGTACAATGTGTAGAATTTGGCATTTTAGTGACATCTAGTGTTCAGATTTTAGAATGAGCCGATCTGTTACCAAAAACGTCACATCACTAAGCGACGAGAGCCTATGAAGACCAAAAAGGATCGTGAGCAGGACATCATTTACAGCAGTGACGAGATGAGGGTTTAATCATTCATTTTTGTAACCATTATTTTTATAGATAATAGGTCAGTCTTCTTCTCCACCTGCCTTCCAGGTAGCTTTCAGGACCGGCGGGCAGGTTCGTATTTAAAAATCGCGTTTCGCTCTTTCTGTCCCCAAAACATTGTCGTGGACAACATGGCGGTTCGTTATGTCAGCCTCCGTGAGGGCAACCCGCAGTAATGTAAATTTAAAAAGCTTTTTTCTAATTTTGTAAAAAGAAAATGAAAGTTTAAAGGGGATGATTGTGCACTTATTTTAACATACTTCACATAAATATATAAACATCATATCCCATGTACACCGTTTCTGTTCGGCGAAATGCAGCCAAATTCTACACACTGTACCTTTAAGCTATATTAATACATATGAATGATATTTGGGCAGGTATTTTAATCCAACTGTTCTCAATTTTTAAAATTGATGAAAAGATCATGTAATTATTTTTTTAAAAATGTTCTGTCTCCTGAAAACACCTTGTGGGTCAGATGAAATCTGCTCATTGGCTGGGCTGTATGACACACCTGAAATAAAACATTAATATTACACCATCAAACACAAGTCCTTCATGCATGGTGAACCTGTAGTAGAGGATAAAATATCATCCCCACTAATCAATCAATAACACACAGACACACACACTCTATATAATGAAAATAATAATAGTCATAATAACATAAAATGGCTCTAAAACAGGATCCGGCTCTTTGAACCGGCTTGTTCATGAACAACCCATCACTAGGAACCAGCCTGACGGTCTATAAGGCCTAACAGTGTCCTAATCCTTTTAAAAAACAACCAGTCAATGATCACCTCTGCCTCTTAAAAAAGTTCATAAACTGTTTTTTTTTTGAAAGGTTTGCAACAAAAGAAGAGGAATTAAGTATGAAAGTTTATCATTGCCGCTTGAAGAACATTAAAGCAAAGATGTGTGGCTCCAAATGTAGATTTATGATGAAAATACACAAAAAGTTCAAGTCAAGTACAATGTTAAGTACTCCTTACTCTGCAGTGCATGTATGGGGTGGTCTGAGTCACAAAAATGGTTTGATTCTGTCAATTTGCATAGAAAAATGCATTTTCATACCATCAAGGTTCAGTTATTATCTATTTTTCTATGCATTTATCCATCATAACACCCGGCAGAAACAGCTTTTTATCAACCTAAATGATCCGGGGTTGCGAGGAAACATTCGAGGCTATAGCCCTGTAAGCCCCCCAACTCTGCCAATGATTGGTTCCTTTTTTCTTGGTCTTATTGCACCCAAAGCTGTCCGAGTAAGAAAGCAGTGTTTTGGATTGCACTGCTTTATTTCATGTTTTCCCTCTCCCCTCCTCCAGAGTTTAGGACAAGTTTTGCTCACAAGCGCTCAGACATTGTATGTCATATCGGGTTGTTCAAACAAAGTTGACTTAAAGGCTTTCAGGAACATGATAAAGAGCCTTTATGGCTTTCCAGACTATTTGCTTATATATTCCACAGATTAACACCTAAGGCTCTTTTGCACAATATTGGAATTTATGTCCTTTATGATGATAAAGAAGGTCTTTAATTATAAAACAGTGTAATTCTTAAATGTCTTAAAATCAAAATGATAAGTGCTGAAAATATCTTTTCAGCAATCTATTTGATCAGGGAGAGAAAATGAATTTTAAGCACTTTGGAAATGAATCAAAAGGAAATTTTGTTTTCCAAGCAGAAGTCTCTTGTCCCAACTTCTAATTTTTGAGGATTTGTTTAATTTCTTCTCCTAAAATTGGAGTAAACTGATTAAATTTGAATCTTAAACTGTTGGTTGAGCAAAAAACGGTCTAAAAAGTCTTCCTTTTAAGAAAATGTATCCTGAAACTGAGGGCTGTAACTGTTTTGACCATGTTTTATTATTTCAAGACATCCAGTAAATACAAATTCACTCAGTAGGTTAGCATTTTAAGTTTTGCTGGTTTTCAGTGGAGAAATGTCCCAATTGTTCGCGTCGTACCTGCTGGATTATAAAACGCTCTCCATTTAAGCCAAATCCTGCTGCAAAGGCGATCTGCGGAATGTTTTGAACGACAAGCACCAACAGCGTTCACATTTCAGACAATAAATCATTAGTAACAACCATGGCATCTCTTTCCCTCTCATCCTTTCCGCTCCCCCCTAAAACACCCCCCCCTACCCTCTTAATGCCAATCAGAGCAAGCTGGGAAGATTCCCTCCAACTCTTGAGATCCAGCATGTGTTTCTCCCAGAGGGGAAAAATTAATTCCTCCTCCTCCTCCTCCCTTTTTCTCCGCCAAGGTGCAGCGTGCTCCCTCTCTTTTCTCTCTCTCCCCGTCTGAAAGAATACAAGAGAATGAGAACCTCTCCTGAGGGGATCCAGCTTATATACTATTTCATCCGCATTTAAATCCTCTGATAAATGCGAATGTGAATGCCTTAGCGGGGAACTTGCGAAATAAAGAGAGATTATTTTCCAGAGATACTAATATTAGTCTTTTGGCATAGGGTGTAGTGAATACGACACCCGAGCGTGGGGAAGTCTATTGATGGTGATTTAATCTAGTGTAAGCATTGCTGCTTGTCAAAAGAGTGGAAGAAAGGGAAAAGGAATATGGGTTGTTTTTTTATTTACATACCTGTGAGAATGACGATCCATTCAAATAGATGACTTATCAGGCCAGAACAGAACCTCCCTCTCCCCACAGGCGATGAAGAGGAAGAAAAATAAGTTAAATCTTGTATTATTCTTACTAGGAGCTTTTGTTGGGAATATACAGCCTCTCTATACTCCACAGCAAAACTTTTTAACTTTATCAGCATTATTCTGCTAGAAAACAATTGTTCCACCTGGTTGTAAGTTTTCCTGTCTCCATCATCCAGGTATTCAAGCACCACTTCTCCTCCCACTTTGATTCCCACAAAAACAAGCAAGCTCCTTAAGACGCCCATAATAATCTTATTTTTGATTATGTGTCCATTGTCACCCGAACCTGTCATTCCCAGCAGGCTCTGTGTGCCGAGACACGAAGGTTTCCGTCACAAATATTCCTTTCAGGATCTGTTAGGCCGTGCTTGTCATCGGGATGAAAAGGAATCGTGGGGATTTTTGTGCTTGCCCTTAATCTCCCTAACTGATGCTGGGAGTGCAAATCAAATCCAATTATAGGCAATGTGGGCCTTCAGCCTCTTTGAGGAAAGATATTGGAGACACTGATGGTTATCTAATGTTTTTTCTTCTTCTCCCTCTGCTGTGAAACAAGCAGCAGCCAGAGAGGTCATGGGAGCAGATCTGAGCGCTGCAAGACCCCACTCAAGCTGTTTTTTCTTTTTTCCACATCAGGCCGATTGCATCGTCTTTTCTCTGAAGATTATTAGGCCTCTGAAGGGTTTTACTGTGTGAAAAGATGACCTAATCTGCTGAACGCTGGGCTCAGCTGTGATTTCATTCACAGGCTTCTTCATGGACAAAATGACACTTTGATTTCTAAATTGATAACTGCAGGTAAACTAGCTGACGTCGCTTTTTATGGTCCTCATGCATGTTTTATATGTTCAGTTAACATATTTCTCCTGGAAAAGCTGTAAAATCATGCATTCATCATTTGACTTCCTGTTGTTGAGGACATTCATCCATATGTATTTTCTGCACTGCTTATCCTGTTCAGGGTCCCAGGGGCCTGGAGCCTACCCCAGCTGTCATTGGGCAAAAGGCAGGGTTCACCTGGACTGGTCAACAGCCAATCACAGAGGGTTTTTGAGGAAATTTTGATTCATATTTAGCCCACTAAAGTAGGTAGAAGAGGTCAGAAGTGGTAGAAAAATACAGATCATCAGTGAAGAAAATGTAGTAATACTACAAACAAAATTGATGGTACCCTGAACTTAGAATTTTGTTGAACATTTTGAGGCAATCACTGCAATCAAGTGATTTCTGTAACTCTTAGTGAGACTTCTGCACCTGTCCACAGGTATTTTGGCCCACTCCTTGTGAGCACACTCCTCCAGCTGTCATAGGTGTAAAGGGTGCCTTCTCCAGACTGCATGTTTCAGCTCCTTCCACAGATGTTCAATAGGATTTAGATCAGGCCACTTAGGAAAAGTCTAATGTTTTGTTCTTAGCCATTCTTGGCTGTTTTCAGTAATTACCCTGTAGGAGAACCCATGACCTGTGGCTGAGACCAAGCTTTCTGGCACTGGGCAGCACATGTGGCTTTGGAATTCCTTGATAGTCTTGAGATTTCATTGTACCCCACACAGATTCACGACCCACTGTGCCAGATGCAGCAAAGCAGCCCCAGAACTTAACTGAGCCTCCTCCAGTAGGTACAGTGTTCTTTTCTGCCATCCATCCATTTTTTAAGCTGCTTTTCCCACAGGGGGTCGCAGGGGGCTGGAACCTATCCCTGCTGTCATTGGACGACACCCCGGACCGGTCGCCAGTCAAATATATAGAGAAATGACCAGGCACTCTCACATTCACACCTACGGCCAATTTAGAGTCACCAATGAACCTAAGGAGTGTGTCTTTGGTGGTGGGAGGAAACCGGAGAGAACCCATGCATGCACGGGGAGAACTTGCAATGTCTGCATAGAAAGGCCCTGACCAGGAAGCGAACCATGAACACTGAGGCAACAGTGCTAACCACTGCACCACCATGCAGCTCCTATACTTTGCGTTGTTTGCCTCATTTTTGCGTCTGTGAACAGAAAGCTGATGTGACTGGCCAAAAAGCTCCAGTTTTGTCTCATCTGTCCAAAGGACATTCTCCCAAAAGTGTTATGGCTTGTCAAAAAGTATTTTGACAAACTCCAGTCCAACTTTTTTATTATTTGCTTTCAACAGTGGTCTTTCTCATCTCCCATTAATTCCACCTCTAATCTCTTTGGAAGTTGGTCTGAGCTCTTTGGCTACCATTCATATTATCCGTCTCTTCAATTTGTCATCAATTTTCCTCATGTGTCCACATCCAGGGAGGCTGACTACAGCCCCATGGACCTTAAACTTCTGAATAATATGTGTAATTGCAGTCACAGGACCATCAAGCTGCTTGGAGATGGTCTTACAGCCTTTATCTTTAACATGCTTGTCTATAATTTTCTTTCTGATGTCCTGGGACAACTGTCTCCTGAGCTTTATGTGGTCTATGTTCAGTGTGGTACACACCATGTTACCAAACAGCACAGTGACGACTTTTCACCCTGCAAATAGGCAGACTGACTGATTACAAGTTTAAAGACACCTGTGATGATAATTACAGGACACACCTTAGTTTAACATGACCCTATGGTCACATTATTTTACATCTTTTCTAGGGGTTCCATCAGTTTTGTCCAGACCAGTTTCATTAGTTTGTTTTTTTAAGATGACTCTGTTGAACCTTGATTCAAAAGCAATGTCAGATTTCTTTTTGTTAATTTTTAGTAGATTTTTATTTATTAGTGTCCTCATCAGCCCTGATTTTTACAATCGGAGCATCCAGGGCCACCTCTGGTCAAGGTACACAACATGAAGCCCTCCACCCTCACCCATACATAATCACTCCACATTACCCCTACAAATTTATCCATTAAAATAATAATAATAATAATAATAATAATAATAATTTACAGAACATAGTAATAAATAAAATTTCTTTACAATTTTTAATTTAGCCTGAGAGTTAGATGTAGAGGAAACAATTCTGAGAGACTACTAAATCATCAGGAGGATAAAAAACAAAATACTACCAGAATTTCAGCAAAACCAACTTTCATCTGAAAAAGTCACAAAAATGATCATTCCTGTTCATTATCATATTCCTCGTTGCAGTAATAGATAAAAAACAGCAATACCTGAAAAAAATCTGTTAGCTTATTATCAACTTTAACTTGGTTTCTTGCAGAAAAAAAAGCAAACTATAACTAAACTATAACTACAATTTAAACTTCTGAAAAGTACAAATGCTGCTGCATTAACCAGGGGTCATTGGACTTTAGTGAGTCATTTTGTACATGCGCTCTTGGATATGTCTTTATTTAACAGTTTAACACTGTACTCCACAAAGTACTTCGAAGCCGTCTCCTACCTCTTAGATAGAAAAATGATTTTTTTTTCATTAATTTGACTCAAAAATCAAGACCTGCCTCATGTTGTCATTACAGACTTAAATCTTGTTTTGAAGTGCAAAATGATCGAATTTTACCCTCCAGGGTCCCTCCAGAAAAACTCACACTTAGGACCCTTGAAACCCAAATAGGTCCCTTCAGAAAAAGTGCTATAAAAATCATATAAATTAAAAAAATTTTCCACTTTCAAAGCTTAAATATTTTCACCAGATTCAGCCCTAATCAGAATGATACATTTTTATTTATCTTTAAGTGTATTTTACATTTCTCTGTCATTTTTTTCATAAAAGCATCTCCTATTTTAACAAGAAAAATGCAAAATTGAAATCATGAATTGCAGAGTGAAGCCTTTTATATGTCAATAAATTAAAACAACACTGACTTTGTTGCCTTATTGTTTTTTTGAGCAGTACAGGTTTATTTCAAAAACTCACCTGTAGGACCCGTGAAACCCAAATGGAACCCTGCAGAAAAAGGTGCTAAAAACCATAAATCTTTCCATAAGCTTCAGTCCTTATCATAAATATATATAAAAGTCCTGACTAGGTCCCAGGGCCCCCAGAGGGTTAAAAATGCAATCAACATATGATAAATGGCAATAAACCACCATTACTCATTGATTAATTATAGAGAAATCAATCATTTGACAGCCTTAATATACGCCGTTATTCAGCGTTTTAGTTTTTCTAAGTTGAGACTATTCTAGCCTTAGATAAGGACAAAGCCTCTCCTTTGAATGTCTCTTTTTACGCAGACAGCTCAGACAACAAGCCAACAATAACCTGCAACTCCTGATATCCAACATTTCACATTTTAACTGTTCCTTTTATTAATTTCATTTACTTTTCTATCCATAAGAAGTTGTTTTTTTTCCATGGTTAAGCCTTTCTGATTACTCTTGATCTACCAGAAGGTCTTTTTTTTCTACCAGAAGATATTTTAGCCTATTTATTATGTGTCCTGCTGGCATGAGTGTTAAGTTAAACTTGATTTAAATAAACCTGTTAATCATACAAACTGGACAAAACAAATTTCATAGTATAAGCAGTGAAAGAAGCAAAAGTTGGACACATTTAAAACAAGTTTCACGAGATTTCAAACAGTCTTAGTTGCTTTGAAACACTGGTTACAAAGACGTTTTTAACCAGTATATTTTGGTTTAAATCGGTCAAATTCCTTCAACCAGCATATATCAAAAAGGGCTCAAATCTTAAACGACTGTTCTTCTAATATCGGGCCTATGGGGTTTTAAATCCCTAACCAACATGTGACTACTATAGGTGTAAATAAGGCAGGGTGTCAAATGATAGTGGATATTCTCCTTGAAATAATTCAGGTAAAAAAAAAAAAAAAGATTTAGTAAGTATTAATACACTTATTTTTCGTGGTGTAAAAGAACAAAAAGAGGTCTTATTTACTGGATTTGGATCCACTGACACAAACTCTTATCAGTCTTAATCCGAGCTTTGGAGAGCACGGTTAAGAATGTCCCTGTTCAAACTAATCTACGATTACAAAATATCTCAAACTCAATAAACTGAGATTATTTAAATCCCTGGTGGTGTAATCGCACCCGAGTGCCACCATGTAATCTCAACTGAACGTGTTTTGCATTCATCTCCCTCTTTCTCTCCCCCAGACAGCGTGTAAATAAACCTTCCTGTGGTGTAAACTTGAGTATTTCGCTGCTTATTTTGTTCATTAAAATATTAATCACAGATTAAGCCCCTTAATACCCTATGGATTGCCATTTTAGAAAACAAATACAATAGTTCCCCCACTCCTTTCTTTGCAGGAACCTCCTGGCATCTCAGGAATCAGCCGCATGTTTCGCTGCTGAAAGAAAGACAGGAAAGGATAGAACTGTAATCCCTATCAATGCACTTTACAAACCACCTTCTTGCTAAAATGTGTGACTAATGGGCACAAATCTGCGGCTTTAGAAGCTGTCAGCGAGGACTGCCGAGGCCGTTGTTCCACTATTCACCGCGTAAACGTAATAAACCCGTCCCGTTTGTTTTTGCCATTGCTCCAGTCTTTTTGTCTCGGCTCAGAGCAAATGTACCTTGAGGTCTTGTGTAGGGTTTCTCTTTTCAAGCTGTGGCTCTTCTGTTTTTTTTCCTCCTCCCGCCCGGTCTGTGTGCTGCTTCGTGGTGCCGTAATGACATTAAAACACGAACACTTAAAGGGCTTTTGGTGAGAGCTGCATTGTCTGCTGTGAAGGCTTCCAAAAAGAGGCTTTTATTTTTGCTGTGGGATTTAATGCCAGTGTGTGTTACCTGATAACATTAAGGCAGAGCAGGGAAGCAGGAATATTCCCTGACTGGCAAAGCTTCAAGAATATTGACCACCAACAGGATTGCAGCTGATGCCGGCCATGTATATTCATGTGCTCAGAACGGCCTGATTATAGCTATTACAGAATTATATCCGGGGAAGCGCTAGTCATTAGCCCTGATTTCTCTTTATCTCACGTCAGAGTGCAGGGCGAGCTTAGCTGGACCATTTCACAACAAGATGCAACGAGAAGGATCAAGAATTACTGTCAACTTCTAATTTTGAGGAAGCTTTTTGCACGATTAAGTGTCTGCAGTGGGAGCTTTAGCGTAAAAGTTCTCAAAAGTGAGGATTTAAACATCAATACTTGAATAAGTGGAAAAAAATAAATCCCCGAAAAGTTCCTCCAGAGTGATTTTTATCCGGCAGGTGAGATTTTGTGGATCCAAATCAATTTATGTTGTTGTTTTTGCAATGGCAAGTTAAATACACTTTGGGAAATGAGGTGAATGAAACCTATAAAATGAAGTTTGCTTCCAGCTGAATAGTTAATTCAGTGCATCCAGAAAAAACAACAACAACAAAAAAAAAAAAAAACAGCGAGTCTCTTTTTTCTGCTCCCCTCGCTGCCGTATGTGAGGGAGAAATAATGACAGTGTTTCGGCGTTGTTTGATCATCCTTAGCAAATTTGAATGCCAAATTTGTTTTGCAGGTGTTGCTCATGGAATAATTGAGCTGCATAATGTGGATAAGGTGTTGCTACCATACTACACTTAATACGCATTTTAAGCACCAAAACAGATCCAGCCGGTACGGGAGCCTGAAATCATTACAAGTTTAGTTTCAGAGGTAAAAAAAAAAAAATATGGATTTTCACTGTTGACAGGGTCTGTCTTTATTACAGAAAACACACTTTTATCAGAAAACACAATATCAAACAGATTAGAGTATTTAAAGTCAAATCATTAGAACACTGCAGATTTTCATAGAGAACAAAAACAACAATAAGTCTGTCTGTATGTTCAGATCTTCCAACAGATTTTATTATTAGACAAAGTTAACCTGAGTAAACACAAAATGCAGGTTTTAAATGATGGTTTCATTTATAAAGGGAAAAAAACATCCAAACTTACCTGCTCCTATGTAAAACTAATTCCACCCTAAACCTAATGGTCGTGACACCACTGGCTTCAACAACTGAAAGTAAGCATTTGCGATAACTGGAAATGAGTCTTCACATCACTTGGGAGGAATTTTGGCCCTTTCTTCTTAGAATAATTACTTAAATTCAGCCCAAATGGATGGCCCGTTTCAGGTCATGCCACAGCATCTCCATCGGATCTAAAGCTGGCCACACACTACAGAGTTTTAAGTCTGATTTGAGTCCAGAATTCTCCTCCTGACAGTTGGGGGGCATATACCGAATGGAGGCTCATCGCGAAAGATTATTTTTCTGAATAATTCCCAATTGTGTGGTGTCAACAAGATGATTTTACTGCTCAAAACTGTATTGCAGCCTCCCAGACCTGGAATCGTAAATATCAAACTGTTTGATATTTACGATTCTAGGTTGAAATCTAGCGGCTACCTCAGATCCTGAAAAATGAGGCCAATTCGGAAGTGCAAAAAATTTGCAATACGCTGAGTGTCCACTTGGGGCTGGCTGCAGGAACACTGGAAGTCATGTACGTATGTTAAAAAGCCATTAACTTCACTTGAAATAAACTGGTTTACAGCCTGGTTCAAAAAAACGAAACCTGTCTCATTAGCTAATGTCCTCATGAGCACACACTTTCATTTAATTGACCGACGGCTTGACAGACAGACGCTACCTATCTGTCAACCAGAAGGCTAGCTTTAGTGCTAGCTTAGCTGACAGGAAGTCAAGCTCAGTGGACGGGCTCTTGCTGCGACAGCGATTTCAATATGGAAGCCGCCACGGATTGGCTTCGATAGCTGTTTGAGTCCGCCTGTTGTAATCAAACAGCTCACGTCATACAAGCTTTGTCCAGTTCTTTCTACAGTCTATGGTTAAAATGCATGCCAGGACAGCCTGTGGTTGAGGGACATGCTGAAGATATCATTTTCCTCTAAGTCACGTGATCACGCAGGCCAGCAGATGTGTGGTCTCAGTGGTCTCCCACATTGTTAAAATTGTTTACGACTGGAGAATCATCTTGTGATTTGGCAGCCTTAGTCCAGACTTTGACAAGGCCGCTCAAAAAACATTTTGTTTTCTTAGGCCATTCAGAGGTGGTCTGTGTGTTTAGGATCATTGTCCTGCTGCACCCAAGTCTGCTTAAGCTTGATGTCGTGGACTGATGGTCGGACATTGACCTTCAGGATTTTCCTGGAACAGCAAAGCAGCCTCAGACCATCCCACTACCACCATGTTTGACTGTTGGTATGATGTTCTTTTGATGAAATGCTGTGCTAGTTTCACGCCAGATGTAACATCTTCCAAATAGTTCAACATTTGTCTCATCAGTTCACAGAGTATTTCCCAAAAGTCTTAGCGAGCCGGCCGCAACAATGAAGTGAGCCTAATTTATTTAGTATCAAATCAGTCTAAACATAGGTATGTTTGACATTGATCTGAGATGGTCTCACAAATATATATGAATAATACAGGTGTAACATTATTTGTATCCATCCTAATGTGCACAATCACACCACATATACATCCAAAGGGAGAAAAGAGTCAACTTCATATGACTGTGTTTACCTACCAATCTAGGTGGCAGTAACACTTATGTTTGCTTGCCCCTTTTAAACAACCAACAAAGAAGAAGATGATGCTGGCACAACAAAACCCATGAAGAAGAAAAGTTACCCTCAGTAGCAAGAACAGCAAGAGCAAAATTACCCACCGGCATCTTCTAATGCACTTATAGGGGCACAGATGGCCAAGTTGTTAGGTCCCTGTGCCCCATGTACACGAGCGGCCTGGGTTCAAGTCGGGCCTGAGGCTCTAGCCACTGTTTTTCTCTCTGAAAGGAATATGGCACATGTGTAATCTGCCTGGATCAGGCCGTCCTCACAAACTGAGCAACCGGGCAAGAAGGAGACTAGTGAAAGAGGCCACCAAGACACCTATGACTACTCTGAAAAAGTTACAAGCTTCAGCAGCTGAGATTGGAGAGACTCTGCGTACAACAACTGCTGCTTGGGTTCTTCAGTGGCTAAAGCTTTATGGGAGAATGGCAAAGAGAAAGCCACTGATGGAGAAAACTCATTAAATCTTGACTCGAGTTTGTCAAAAGGCATGTGGGAGACTCCATGGTCAAGTGGGAGTCAGTTATTTGGTCTGATGAGACAAAAATTGTGTTTTTTTTTTTTTCGGACATCAGACAAGACATCAAATAGTGCATGCCACCACAAACACACCATCTCCACTGTGAACACCGGTGGTGGCAGCATCATGCTATAGGGATGCTTCTAGGCAGCTGGCCCTGGAAGGCTGGTAAAGGTAGAGGGTAAAATGAATGCAGCAAAGTACAGGAAAATCCTGGGGGACAATCTTATTCAGTCAACAGAACTAGAAGGAAGAACAAAGACAACAAGGTGAATGTTCTGGCATCAAAGCCCAGACCTCAATCCAATAGAGAACTTGTGGCTGGGCTGTTAACGCCAGATCCCTGTGCAACCTGACAGAGCTTGACTACTTCTGCAAACAAGAACAGAGGAAAACTGCAGTTTCCAGATGTGCAAGCCTGATTGAGACCTATCCACACAGACTGAGTGCTGTGATTGCAGCCAAACGTGCATCTACTAAATACTGACAAGAAGGGGATGAGAATTTATGCAGTGCTTTATATAGACACTGTATGGGTTTCACCCAAAATGAAGAACAATGCTCTGCTGAAACCCCAAAGAAGGGCAACATGCCTCTTGACAGATGCATCACCCACCACAGGAAGAGCAGAGTTCACTTCCTGTTTGGGACTGGCAGCAAAACCTAACCTATCAGAGCTGAACTTACATAATGAACTCCGCCTTTCTAGGGCACAGGGGAAATACAATAAAGGCTGTGAAAAAACCTGCGGTTACTCCAACCGAGGTCTTGCTGGCAGGCAGAATGTAGGTGCTTTAACACAGACTGCAGAGAGACTTCACTGCAGGCTTACGAGGGACAATACGTGCTGTATGTACACACCAGAATCAGTCTGCTCTGGTGTCTTGGGTGCACTGTGCTCCTCCTCTTGTCTTCCCAGGCAGAAGCTCTACAAACACACTGAGCCACATGTAAACACACACTGGCATGCGCACGTGCACGCACACACTCAAGACAATGGCTATTACCCGGCACACCTGGGTTCCCGCCTGCGCCATCCTCCTAATATCTTTTAAATCTTCACATAAGGTATGCCTTCCATAGGGCTTACAATACCATTTGCTCTAATAAATTCTTTTGGCAGCGAGGAGTGCAAGCTGCTTCTCCAAGGCCCCAGGAGGAGCGTGGAGGGGAGCAGGAAGGGAGAGGCAGCCCAAAATATGAGGATAAATAGTGGGGAATCCTCCAGGACCCCAGCCCTGGTAATCAACATTCTTCCAACTGGAAACATTTTCCAATTCTTCATCTTCATTTAGCTTCCTTACCTTGTAATTCTTAGCAGCGGGCTGCAATAATTTGCACCGATGCCTGAATGGAAAAAGCAAAGAAGAGTCCAAATTGAATTTTTTTTTTTTTTTTTTTTTTTTCCTTTTGGGGGGATGAAGCGAAGAGAGAAGAGGAGTGATTTTGATAAGCAAATGAAATTAATGACGGCGAGTGTTTGTGTAGTGAAGACAGGAAGCGGCGCAGTGTCGGGCGCCGTGTTAAACACTCACTCACATGCTAAAGTAGCTAATCCATGCTCGCTCCATCTCAAGCCTCTGTGTGATTACAGCGAACAGGCTCCTCATCGTGAACGCCGCGGAGCAGAGCGGCGGCCCTAGTTACCTCTCCAACAAGAGG
Source organism: Cheilinus undulatus (assembly GCF_018320785.1). Classification (NCBI taxonomy): domain Eukaryota; kingdom Metazoa; phylum Chordata; class Actinopteri; order Labriformes; family Labridae; genus Cheilinus; species Cheilinus undulatus. Next base: position 43,923,494 of record NC_054872.1, on the reverse strand, counting down.
CTCATTAGGAGCGAGAGAGAGTCAGGAAAGAGAGAGAGAGGGAAAAAAACGATTTTTAAGTGTTGACTAATAGAGGAGCTCCAAGGTATTTATTTCTTATTGTTTCCCTGCAAAGTCATTATGCCACACTGGAGGTTCTTCTTTCCGCTCCCTGGCAGAGAGAGAGGTATAGACGATATGTGTGCATGTTGGTGTTTTCTTACCCCTCTTCACCCCCCCCCTCCTTTCTTCACTCCTACTCCACTTTAAGGGTGGAGGCGATGGCTTGAGGCGAGCCTGGATCTCCAACACCGAGATGCACTTCTATTGTGGCTCTTTGCTGCTGCAGCGTTCGAAACTGTCACTTGTTACGTTGAATTATAGATCGCCTCTCCTAATTCTCAGCCTGATATTTCTGGCAGAGGGGAGGAACACGCGGACAGGCAGCATCTGTTGGAACCACTGATGAAGTCCAAAAAAAAAAAAAGCCTTTTTTACTCCACACCCATTTGTCACCCGCTCTGACAACACGCCGCTTCACCTGCAAACCACAGAGAAATTATCAAACAGAACGAGAAAATCCAGAGGGGGGAAATTGATTTATCTTCATTAAAATTAAGAACATTTTTTTGGTGTTTTTCACAAACATTTGATAACTCTTTAACTTTGCACCACCTGCCTGTTTGAGCCTCGGATTCCCTGCTGAAAATACTTCAAGGTTAAATGGTTTAATAGTAATTATAGTAAAGCAACATTCCAATATAACAGCGTCTAAATACAGTTTATCAGTCCTCAATTGTCTTAACAATAGTTTAATTGTTAGCTCTGCCGCCCACACAGCGTTCAGTAAAGACAAAACCCACTAATGGCTCAGCAAAGACGAAGATGAATAAAATTAAAAGACACCTGCACACCTCTTCTTTCTCTCTTTCAATAGATTTCTTTGTTAATTTTGGGTAGTGGGTTCAGTCATTACAAAGAACACATACAGTCCCCCCTCAGCCTCAGTTTAAAGCATTTATCAGCACAATAGTCCATTCAATTATACACTGATAACGTGCAGACTGCAGCATCTGTTGATTATAACTTTTAGTCTTATTTCTTGTTTTAAAAAATTTAATCTTGACATTATGAAGGGAGCTTGATCTGAAGTTAGTATATTCCGTCTCATTAATCAGTCTGTTAATAGTCGGAGTGCTGTTAATTGTTGAGAGGCTCCCACGGCGAAAATAATCGCTTTGACTTTTTACAGCATCAGAGCCAAAGGTCGGAGGTGTTACTGGGGATAAACACGGTGGGGGAAGACGTGAGGAGTAACGGAAAACAGCAGGCAGGCAAAGCATGATGGGAAATAGCTGCTCACAGTGGACAGTGAAAAGTGATATTTCTCTTTTTTGGCTTCATCAGAGAGATAGGGCAGTCGAGCCGGAAACAGGGATGAGAGTGTCAGGAATGACATGCAGTGAAAAGCCACATGCTGGAGCCAAACCTGCGCACATGCAAGGCCACCCACGGGGGGGGGGGGGGCTCAGCCAAACCAGGGACCCATGGAGGACAGCAAAATCATAGTGCATTGTAAAGTTAAGCTGTGACCATATTTTATTTTTAACTGGAATAATAATCTCTCTTATCAAAGCAACAAAAATGAATTTATTTATGCTGTAGTAAAATGCTACCTTTTTCAAAATGTAAACCCCATTTATTAAAACAAAATGACCTTTTCATTAGTACTGCTAATAATGTGGATGGATGCACTGAACTATTAGGAAAGTAATGTCAGACTTTATAGCTTGGCCATTAATGACCACAAATGTCAGGATGCCAGAAAATAAAATAGAAGAAAGTGAGACAACTTTTCCTTGGAAATATAGTGAATAATTGAATCATCATTAAAAGAGACAATAATGGGTGAAAAGTGGCAAGAAGGGGATAATACAGTAAAAAAAAATTGAATACATAAGTTAAAAGTAGCAAAAAAAAAAAAAAAAAAATGGTGAAAAGTTGAAAAAATGTGGTGCAAATGGAGTAAGGTGGTAAAAGAAGTGGCATAAATGTGCAAGAAGACACAAAAAGCCAATGCAAAAATTGGTGAAAAGTGGCAGAATCAGTTATACTTGCGAAAATTGTCAAAAATAGGAAAAAAGGGGCAAAGATTTGACAAAAAGTAGCAAGAAAGTGGTAAAAAATGGGCAGAAAGCAGCAAAAAAAATGGTTATATGCAGCAAAAACAGAGAAAAAGCGGCAAACAAGCAGCTAAAGTAGGCAAAAAGTTGAATAAAAAATGTTGCAGTATCGGGCAACAAAGGGGCAAAAAAGCAGCAGGGGGTTTTAAAAGCAGAAATGGGACAGAAGTGGCAAAATGTACAAAAAAGCCAACAGTGGCATAAATAGAAAAAAGTAGCAAAAAGACAGTGCAGAACTGGAAAAAAGTCACAACAAAAAGCAAAAAATTGGCAGATTATTGCAAACATGGGCAAAAAGTGCATATAAAGTGGCAAAAAATCAGTGAAAAGGACTAAAATGTCAAGAACAAAGTGACATCATGGGTAAGACGCAGCACAAATAGATTAGTCTATAGTCTAGGTTTTGTTTTCATTTTTATGTTCATTGTTATTTTTTTCAGATAAGGTGATTTTTTACAGATGGTATGAAGTTTCAGACACTGTGCTCTCAAATTCAAGTGTTTTCATAAAAGTTTCAATCATAGGGTTTTTTCTGCAACACATTAAGATACATGAAGATATAAAACACATGTATACAAACCCTTCTCTCCATCAGTGACTTACTAATAAATAAAATAACAAGGTTTCTGATAGTGAAGTGGTTATATCCATGCACCCCATATAAAGGGGCTGTTGTCCTCAACATGGGTCACCTAGGTCCAAGCAACATGTCATTTCTTGCATGTGTGGACCTCAGAAGATGATTGCAATAATGTGTGTTTCTAGTAATCAAAATCTTGATTGGTTGATAAATAAGAAGTTTAATTTCACATACAGCTGAAATGATCAGTTTCACTTTAACAAACAACTAATAAGGAGCGTCAGGGCCATTTTCTCTAACTCACAACAACCAAAAATGATGAATCTTCTCATTTACTCCTTGTCTCTGTAGAAAGTTTAACTATTTATGAACTAAACATTATAAGATCCACCTGTCTCTTCACTTTCTTCACTCGTATTTAATTCAGTCCACAAATGTCCACTTTTGACCTACTAATGTTCCACTTTAGGATACCTTAACTCCAACTTTGTTATAGATTTCATGATTTTTTTACTGCCTGTTCTTTCATTATTTATTTAATCCTGCACATCTGTACTTCATAAGCAGTTTAGGTCAACTTAAGTTGTTTAATTTCTCCTCTTTGTGAAGAGTTTACCTGCAGTTTTTTGGCCCAGTGTTGCCTTATAGGATTTCTTGACAAAGATATTTAACAGCTTTTGTCAGAAAGATCATGAACTTTGACCCTTGCCTTGCACTTTTTGGATGCTCTCAAGGCAAGGCAGCTTTATTTGCTGAGCTCCACACATCAATGAAGCAATTCAAAGCGTTTAATAGAGCTGATGACCAAGGCAGTTAAAGCATTAAGAGCACCAAAAACATGATATGGACGATCCCAGTCAGATGATAGAGAAGTTAGTAGCTCTGCTAGCTAAAGCAAGGCAGTAAAGAAACTCCTTCAGCTGAATATGGCACACCCTAACTTTAGAAATGGTTCATTGCAATACACTCCAAAGGTTTCAAAGATATAAATCAGTGAAGTTCTCCAAAGACTGGGGCTTTTTCTTGGACTGTTGAATAGAAATCAAACTGTAGAGGTTAAATGATATCAAATCTGTGACATGACCTGTGATCTTAGCTAGATTATTTCATATATTTATATTTATTTATTTATGGTCTATTTGGTCTGATGGCGTTGTATCTTATACCCCCCCTGGTGCAGTTTTCTCAGTGAATTCCCTTTGCTAATACCTTTCAATAGCTGGGAAAATCTGAATTTAACTATACCAAAAATATGTGGTTTTGAATCTGACACATAGATGGTCTCAAAATAAATTGACTTTTTTTTTTTACACAGGAAGTTAAATCTTTTCATACACAATTTTAAACAAGTTTGTATTAATGCACAGCCATTATCTAGTAATGTTGATGGTTTAAATTGTATTTTTTATGAAATTTTGGGCCATTTTTGTACATTCAAACTGTATAAAACATAATTTCTATCTGTGTTGTCTGATTAGTCTTTCTAGTGACTTATTTCTGTGTTTTTATGCAAGTCCCCGAAGGTTTATATAGTCCGAGTTAGATGTGGTATGATGGATGTGATTATAGCCGCTGTGGCATCAGAATTTCCTGTAAAGTATCGATAAAGTATCTCTAAAAAACTCCATCTGCATGCTAACTTTAAACCAGCGAGTCAAAGCGTTGAAACTCCTCTTCAGCTCTCCTCCGACGGATGGGAGGAGTTTACCAAGTGCAGATGAAACTTTAATGATCTCTGTTGTGTAGTTGCAGCAGAGAAACAAGATTACAGGAGGGAAGGAAAAAAAATAACACAGAATATGAACATGAAGCAGGAGTCAGACCAACACATGCAGCCGACAAAATCCAGGCATGTTAAGTAGAATGGATGAGTGGGAAGGCTGGGTGACAGCATGAATAACTTACATGCATGGATTGACTTACAGTCGCTGGTACAGATGGTACGATATTCAGCTCTGGCTAAAATACACATCACTAAATATCAGGAGAAGCCCATTTAAAATGCACAATGAAGACTGGATATATATTTAATAAAACACAAGATATTTATCTAAAATTCAAGCTATAAAAGATGAATGTATACACTTTACGTCTTACATGCTTCTCTAGTTTTCAGGTGCAAAAATCCTCTCTAGAGTTTAACACACAAAAATAACCTTACCACTGAATTTTAAGACCCTTTCAGGTGCTGTTAATTAAATTTAAAGTGACTACGCTTTATAACTCAGAGATGTGGGGTTGTTTTTAAGAAATTGCCCATTTTCCACTTTTAAATCCATAAGTTTGGTGAGCATTCCTGTAGTATTATGTTTAAAACCTGGAATTTTGTTGTAAGAGATTCTGACCTACAGTTATGGTTCTGCAGGTGGTGGGGCCTTTTTAAAATTGTTTTTTATACATGAATGTATAATCCCTCAAATTCAAGACGGGAATGCTCTGATAGAATGAAAATTTCCAACTTTTTTGGTACTCTTTCCTGGTTGATCTGTTTTTTTGAAGTGTCAGACTCTGTAAAAAGCTTCTCATTTCACATATTTGGTATTAAATTAAAGAGAAACTTGTATTTTTTTAAAAGGAATCCTGCATGTAAAGGCATGATAGCTTAACTTTCTTGTCTTTTATATGTATGTCATACATTCTAAGAAAAATCAATTCACATACAGGCTGCTATTGTGGCTCAATGCACTCTGGGTAGTGATGTCAGCTAGTTGCATTTTTTCAACTCATCTTTTCCTACATGTATCATCCTTTAAGCCTTTGCAATTCCAGCTCAGTTGGAGTTTCTTACAGTTCTTAGCAGATGATGTCGCACAGCAGCAGAACACATCCCTCTGAGGGTAGAAAGTGGTTTCTGCATAGAGAAACGCTACCAAAAAGGCCATGTTTTGAGCTTTTTACAACTATGCCAAGCATTCAAAGTGCAAAAATGTAAACAATCTTATGTTTTTTTGCTCCCTTTGTGTCCCAAAAGTAGTGAACCTATGGCCTATTAGCCATAGATTATCATCTCATAGAATAAGGCAGTGGTTTTCTAACTTATTTTCACCCAAGCCATACCTGAGATCGAGTCAAAAGCTTAAGGCACACTATGTCTATTTCCATGCAAAATAGCCGTTTTAATTCTTGGTGAGTCAGGAGCTCTCTTGTCAAACATTTAACCATTGTGTTGCAAAATGGATGTACAGTTTTACTTGGCAGAGAGGGCTCTGCTTAAATGATACTCCCTGGGTTATTCAAGCAGAATGCTTTGGATTTCCAGGAGGCATATATTTAGAAGCTAGGGGTGTAACATACAGAAAAATTTCAGTTCGGTGTGTACCTCAGTTTTGAAGTCACAGTTTGGTACCTTTTCGGTACGGTCATTAAAGCAAATAAATAACAGAATTTGTTATTATTTTTTAAATTGTATTTAAACAGATAGGCTGAAAAAATTACATTTAAATTATTAATAATGCTGCAACCTCCTTCCAAAAGTTCAGTTTAATTAATACATATTTTAATAAATGATACGTTTTTGAATTACTAGGTTATTTTAATTGATATAGTGACATATTTAAACCCATTCTTTAAACACTAAAATTTCCCAGCCAACTTAAACACATAATCAGACAACCATAAGTTAGCTTGTTAAGTATGCTAATTAGCGTCTTTCCTGCTGATTTCAACATGGACATCAGTACTGTATTACTTTTTTAACCAATGAGATCTACTGCAAAGTTTGGGAGAACTTTTCACAGCCCATCTTGGCGGATAAAGAGGTTAGAGCCATGTGAAATCTGAGGATAACTTCACCTGTGATGCAGCTGCAGACATGATGGAGTCCCGTCTCCCCCTCCTCCGAGGCTGATAGTTGAAGGTAAGAATTAATTTGATTCACAAAATCAGAGCACCATTGTTATAATAAAAAGATCTTAAATCGTGAGAAATTTATAACCGGCTGGTGAGACTTTTTATCGTTCCTCCTCATTACAGTGACGTTTTTGTTAGAGTGGTGCCTTTTGAAATACTTTGATTGGTCCGCTGGATGATGTGCTGTCAGCAACTCACCTGCTGAATAATTTCAGCACTACTGTTGTTGTCTTTGTCCACTGTTGTATTTTACTGAGAAACAAAGTGTTCCTAAAGGGACACTTTTATCTGGGAATATTCAGGCTGTTGCTGTCGTTTGCTGTGGTTGTGTGGTTGCCAGGACAGTGTGACAGTGAGTTGTTCTCTGGTTTTCTGTCTGTGTATGAGCTTTGTTTAACATCTATCCGTTTGGTTCATGTCTGTACCGAACGGATACGGTATGAATACCTTTACACCCCTATCAGTAACACCTATGTAGATGGGGGTTTTATGACATTGTATGCTGAATGCAATAAAATTAGTCCAAAGCAATTAATCCATAGTAACATGAACTCAGTATGACGGTGCAACAAGCTTTATGCTATAAAAGAGGAGGCTGGGGTAGAGGAGGTTAAGCTTTGGCAGCAGCAGCAGCAGCACCGTGGTGCATCTGCATTAACCCTTTAACCTTTACCTACTGAGTCTAAAAATGGCAAATTGGACATATTTTGTTATTATGGCTGTAAAATAGTAAGGAAATGCCCCAAGTCTGAGAGCTTTGGTCCCTTTTCCCAGGAGTACTTGAACTTGACCTTTTAACATCTGGTTAATGATTATTGCACATTAAATGGAATTGTCAGCAGTTTAAAAGAAGAAACACGGATTTGGTTTTCATGGCTTTTATGAGAAGAAATGTTGTCATTGCTCATGAAGTTTTGATTTGACATTTGAAATGTGAACCTGTACATGTTTAGATGACTATATACATAGACAAAAATTAGTGCAAATAAAGGTGGAAAAATGCTTTTTCAACATTCTCAAGTAACATATTGTTATTGCACATGACAGACACGCACAAATGCCACTATCTAACGCAATTTTTTGAAAACAAAACAGCATTCTCACTCGCTCTCCTTTTACTCTCTTCCTTCACTCTCCTTTCTCTCTCGTCTTCTGCCAAAGCTGCTGTTTTCGCTGTGCTGTTCAACATTACTGTAATATATATACCACACATCATATATTGCTGGAAAGCAGAGATTCTCAGCTCTCTGTCAGCGAATTTTTTTAGATTGAGGAAACTTTCGAGGAGTTACAGTGTTGAGAATCCGTGTAGCGGTCTCGCGATACTTCTGGTGTTTTGCTATGAATGCCCACATCATATGGTTGTGAGTACTGTAATGAACCATATATGTGCGCATGCCCACAATTCTCAGCTTTCCAACACTGTTGGAATTTTTCTGATTGGACAAACTTTGACAGAGTTACGGTAATAATACTACGGACATATAAAACACAGCGCTGGCGCTGGGTCAGTAGGTAAAGGGTTAATGCAAGCAGGGATTAGTGAGGAGTACGCCATATTTAAATGCACCGCTGAGTCGAGAGAAAGTGTTTCGATTGGCTGTGGGAGCTGGGAGGTGATACTTGGTCAGCTGATCACGGCTGGGCGTATGACTACAGTCTACTGCATGAACTTATGCTAAGCTTAATTTATAGAATCTTCAGTCATTGTACAGTAAAACTAATGATGTATTGTCATACTAATTCCACAGGCACACCTAGACTTGCCTCAAGGCACCACACCATTTGAGAACCACTAGAATAAAGTACTAATAAGCTCTTAATAATGGCTAATAACCAGTAAGTATGTCACTAGTTAGGATGTTAATAAGCAGCTAATTAATGGTGAGAATTGCACCCTAAAATAAAGTGTTACCTTCAGGTCAACTATAGGTCAGTTTTTTCACTTTTTGTTTGAATTTTGGATGCAAAACATGAATGAAAGAAGTCAATTCATTGTTTATAAAATGTTGTTAAAAACAGTCAAAAAAGGATAAAGATAAAGACTGTAAATGAATTAATGTAAAATAAAAAAAAGGGTTTTCATTGTCTTAATACATAAGAGAAAAGCAGTTGTTCAAATTTTAAAAAAATCCTATATGTCTTCTCATGCCAGGATTAAAGAAAGGCATCTAATTTCATATCTAATAATGGATCATATTTGTTTCTAACCTTGACTCTGTGTTTGATAAATAACTTATAACCTGCTGCAGTATGGCATGCTGATTTTCCTCTTTGTTTCAAAGTTTCTGGTGTCATTACTTTTCTGAGGGCGTCATGTTGGCCTGGCTTCTCTCTGCAGGAGAATCACTGCATCCTCTTCATCCTCTGGTTTGTTACACGACACCTCCTGGTAGAGAGCGAGGCTGCAGCTCCAAGGCATCACACTCACTCTGCACGCTGTGTGTGGTGTAGTGTGTGTTTGCGTGTACACATATGTTTGCAGTGTATATTTGCATCTTTGTGTGTTTGAGGAAGCATGTGTGTGTGTGCATACATACATACCCCCACTTAGGAAAGCCAACCACCCTCAGTGTCTCCAATGGCTTAGGGCCCTTTCCTCTCTCCCATGGGGGCCCTTGATGGGAGCCAGAATTCCTCCACGTGTTTATGTGTGAGTGTCGGCCTTGCTGGGATTGCATTAGACAAAAGAGTCACACTTGCCAGCAGCTGTGGTGAAGACAGCAGCATCCCCACCCCACCTAAAGCGCCCCATCGGTTTCTCCTTCCACTCCCAGGCTCCTTCGGTCCAGTTAGGCAGCCGGAGCGGCGATGGTGCCCGCTCTGGAGAAGAAAAGGCCCCTCGGGAGGCTGGAAAGTGAATAAAGGAACGCGCAGAAAGAGAGAATAAGCATTTTTCATGCTTTTTTGTGTTTAATGCCATTTCCAAAAATAATGTGGGCCTCAGAAAACAGGAGGTAAAGATTTATAAGAGAGCACATACACACGCATGTCCGCACTGAAGCACACACAGACACAAAATGCCAGTTTGGGGAGGGTTGTTGTGAATACCTGATTCTTCCCCCTCTTTTTTTTTCTCCTCATCTCCCTTTAAAAATCTGCAAATCCATTTGCTAAACAGCTGCACCTCTGTAGTGCACAGATAACAACCTGGGCCAGACTGGCTTTGCAGCAGCGAGTGGAGGCAGATAGGCCCAAATCTCTGGCCCTTTTTTCAAAAATGCTAATGACGAAGGAACCACTTCCCTGGCCAAAAAAAAAAAAAAAAAAAAAAGAAGAGAGAGGGAGAGCGAGGAGGGAGAGAGAAGGCTCTTGTAGATCTGTCAATTGCTATTTTGACAGATATTTGCTTGTAAGTACACACAACACTTGTTCCCTGTGTCTTATCTGGTGCTGTGCAGAACACTGACCTACATTACATCAAGCACAATATGATGCACAAACACGCTCTGTTCAATAGCCTGCTCTTTTTTTGTCTGTTGTTGTTGTTTGTTTTATTTTTCCTCACTCCCCCTCTTTCTCTCTTTTTTCACCTTAAAAACAGATGGATTCAAATGAAATGGCTGCAAATCCTGCGAACAGAAGGTATTCTTTCTCAAATAAAACCTTGTGGCTTAAAGGGAGAATCTTCCGACCATCTCCGGATGTTTGATTGCTCCTCAAAGGCCCGAGCAACTGCACTCAGCGGAGGAGAGTAAATATTGGAAATATTGCCACAGCTGCTCATTCACTCCGTCTCCATCTCTCCCTCCTCAGCCTCCCGACGCTATCTCTCTGACGTACGCTCTGCAGCAACAATGGCACACAATGCATACTCGATAGATAATTAAAATTTGACGCTGCATTGATCCGAGGCGTGCAGGTGTGTCAGAGGGTCAGTCAGAGAGCAGCAGCCCCGGAGCTGAACATCTTAAGTGCTTCACACAAACAAGCTTCACATAAACGGATCATTTCCAACACTGAGCTTTAAATTGAGGTGCATTAGTTGACAGATTGGCTCTCTAATCACCAGGGGCCGCATTATACAAACTTCCTCACTGTGAAATCCTTTCTTTATTTGTTTGTTAACCGTGGAAATGTGAGATATTACCTGATTCAGAACTTTAGAGTTAGTATTAAAACAATTCAGACTTTGGAGGAGAAAAAAGGCTCAGAGCACAAGATCCAACTTATTATTGGACCCAAAGTGTTTAGCCACATCCTGTACTTATTTACACAATGATCTGCTGGTGATATTTATATTAGCTGTGCAGGATTGGTGTGTAAATGTATTGTGAGAGCAAGAAATAAGTATTTGATCTCTAGCTCACAGAAACTATTATGGAATAATAAAACCACTCTCTTTTTAAAAGACTCCTCAGTTACAAAATTAAACCACAGATCTCTAATAATGAATGATTTCAGATATTTTCATTACAGGGTATGAGGAAAACTTTAACCAGAATATTCACCTTATGTCATTTAAATGTGAAATTATTATCTTAAAACCCCTTTGAGCCTCCTTATTGACCTTTGACAGTCCCTGGATTCCACTTTGAGAACTGCTCTAATAAACTTTAAAACATTTAAACTGCAGCTCTGAGCCTTACGATAAAATATCAAAGAAATGGCTTTTATATCCAAAAGCGAGGTTGACTTTTTCCTTACTGATCTCGACAGCTTCCAGCATTTTTTTGTCCTTTTGCGCAACCAGACAAAAGTCCAAAGATCGTCATAATTCACGCTCATATGAAGCTCAGTTTCAATCAGTTTTGTCCTGCACCTGCATGCTGCAACATATGTTGCTTCACACTTTTCACTGTTTTTGTTGTTGTCACAAAAAAATGCATGCAAATGCAATATTGCATGCATGTTTTGCAAACATGGCCGTCTTCTACATCTGCATAGCAGCATGATGTTCTAGCTCATGCTCACCTTTGTGGCCTATTAAGCTCCCTAAGGCACAAGGTGCAGACAGCTCTCATTTAGTCACTGCTGACTTGAGGATCAGTAAAGTGTCTCCTGATTACAGTGAAGCAACATCAACATATGGGACAAGGAGCATCCTACTCAGGACACAGAAACTTAGGTTTAACCCTAGTATATATCTGACAGTAACTATCTGGGATGCTTGTTGAAAATGCCAGGCTGATTTGTGTGTTCTGAAAGAGTGATTGGTTTTTGGTGTGTGTAATTGTGCTGTCCCTAATGTCTGTGGGTTGAGAACTGAAGGACCCTAAAGTTTAAAACACAAAGCCTTGTCAGCAGGAAACAGCTAACCTGAGACACCAAATCGACTCATCTATTGCATGAAAATATTTGTCATTCATGTGGGAAATCTCCCACAGAAAGCGTTTGCAAAGGGCAGGACTTTTGAAAGAATTTTCAGAAGGTGATTAGAGGAACGCTCTGTCCGTCGCATTCATGATGGGCCAATCAAAGCAACAAACCGCCTTTTGCGCATGCGCAACTCTTGTGCAGGCCACTACTGCTCTGATTGTAAAACTGATGCAGAGGCCAGTCAAGAGACACGCAAAACATCTTCTCTATCAAGAAAAGCTTTCAGTATGGCTCTCTGCTCTGGTTTTAAAAAGAAATGTGGCCCAGTACCCATTAAACTGCTGCTTTCCGACAGCTACATCTGAGCTAACAGCTACTGCAGCAGCAGGCCCTGGATACACAGGAAAACCCTACCTGTTATAATTGCAAACCCATGCCAAAACAGAGCGGGAGAAGAGAGAAAGTGAGCTTTCAGTGTTGCCCTCTGTGCTTGTTTTAATAAATAAATGTTGTCCAGTTCTGGTAAAAGTGCAGCTGTGGCTAACTCTGAGCTAATCACTCCACTAGCAGGCACTGTATCCAAGCATTCATGCAAGGAGTTACCCTTTCCCCCACAAACTCATGCTGAAGCAGGTCAGCAGAGGAGCAAAAAAAAAAAAAAAAAACACCATTCCCAACATGAAAAGCTTTAAGTGTTGTTTTTATCTTCGTTCATACAGAAACGTGGTCCAATGCTAGTACAACGGATCCAGTGCTACAGCTATGTCCAAGGTAATCACCAGAGTGGAGGCAGCCATTACTGAGGGCTTTGAGTACAACTAAAGCCCGCCCATAGCGCAGCTCTGTTTGTATGGCTCTGAAAGTATAGTTGCTCACTCAGTCACTCACTTAGTCGCATACAGAGCCATGTGCAGGGTTGTAGTTCTTCATCTTTGTTGGCAAAAAAGGAAAATGTCATATTTTTTACCAGCTTTTATGGCTTTAAGCAAAATGGAGAAAGGCCTTGAATTACACTTTGCCTGCGGCCTCCAAATGACTGGATGAAGGTGTCCGACCAGTGATCTTAACTCCCAGATTTCATCCATCCTGAGGATGCATTTGGATGCATTGTCTCCTAGCATTAAGGCTTGTAACTTTTATCTGATGGGTTCTAAGGTAAGGTGTAAACAATGTCTTTGGTGCATTGTAAACACGATATCGTCACTCCTGAGCTGTGAGCTGACACTCCAGTAAATGATTAGCCTTATCACCTTGTTGTGACTGGCTGCTGACTGATTAACTTAATTGTATCACCTGCCCTAGCAGGTATGCAATCCAGATGACTGTGCAAGTATGTAAGCAGGGCCGTTTCTTGCTATATGCAGACTATGCAAATGCGTAGGGCCCCACAAGCCAATAGGGGGCCCCAAAGCTGAATGTTCAGCTTCATTTGAGGAGAATTAAGATGACCTGTTTTTATCCCTTACTGTATATGCTTAAAAATAAAAGTGGGATATCAAAATAAAATAAGCCGCAATGATAAGTTGATGCCAGTGTTTTTGAGGCAAAATTAAGTCAAGACTGTTGAATTCCACTGTCACGCAGTGAGTGAGGTTTGCCAACAGGTAGGATGGGAATGATTGGGTCAGTGTATTTTCTAGCAGATCCATTTCCTATTTGGAAACCAAAAAAAAGGTCAGTTTTCTCGTTTTTCATTTTGGTCACAAAAATAGTTTATTTGTCCTCTGCTAGCCTCGGATGAATGTAAGCTAGTGGGTGACATCAGTTGTGTTCTTGCTTTAACAGTAAACTATTTTTAAAAACACTCAATATGTGTTTTACTTATTAACATAAAGAGGATTTTTATTTTCCTTATTTTGCTTGAGTGGCTCAACTTAAGATGTTTGATTTTAATAGGAGAGGTTATCGTGCATATCATGCATGCATGCATCATTAGCATGTTCGTGGACCATCTACTGGATTAGGAATCTCTCTATCGTAGTTTGGCAAACTAGGGGCCCCCAAACAGCATTTTGCATAGGGCCCCTACAAACCTAGAAACGGCCCTGTAAGTCAATAAAATATATGTATATATCTTATCAGACATGAGTTATAAAGTGCTTAACTAAATATAGAGAGAATATGAAATACAGACAATAATGCAGCAATGCAATCATCACAACGGTGATAGCAGCTGTGGTTCTTTTTTCCGTTTGCACAAACACTTTATCTTTTTTATCCTTATAAAGTGAAACCATCAGTTCAGGCAGAAGAATGGCTTTATCTTTTGTGCAAGCTAGCAAAGTCTTCCCAGCCAAGCTGTGCAGGCCAGAGACCAGGAGTCAATATGTTCACAGCTTCACATGTCCTCACCCTGTTTCTACTTTATTTTCTTTCTCGTACAGTCTAAAGGAAACCTGACTGCATGCTATCATGACAACCAGGACCCAACATAGTTATAGTTACACGTCTTAAAAAATAGGATAAACATCAGGTCTATTATTGACAGATACAGCTGATGGAGGAAGACAAGCAGCAGGGGAACAAGGGGTGCAGCAAAGTGGCCAGGTCTGGATAGAGCCTGAATTTCTGCAGCAAAAGAGGGGTACAAAAGTTCCCAGCATGCTTTTCAATCTAATTGAACATACTGAAAAAAGGCCTGTGTTTACAAAACAATATACATTGAGGTTTAAATACAGAAAATAAATTATTTGTACATGGGACATGTGACTCATTAGTGGACAAAAGAGCTGTTGAAACTTCACAGATATGAAGATGCTTTTATTAGATTGGACAGTGTTAACTCGTTGCTGGTGGGATACATAAATGCACTTTTGGAGAAATTTTGCACAGTTTTTGAACTGGAGCCCTGTGTTTTTATGGAGCATGAGGTAAATAGATCAGAAGTTACATTGAAACTTAGACTACGAAGAGATCCATGAGAGTTGATATTGTATTTATTTCTATTTAAAATCAAAATGTACACAGCATTATCTGTCTTTAATCATCATATTTGGTCAGCTGAATCAGATCTGTACACATGGGTAAATGTTGACATATCAATTATCATCAGAATGAAAGTTTTAACCAAACAAAGAGCTTGAACTCAAACCTCTGATTTACTATTTATAATCTCCAACTTATGAGTTGATCAAACTTGCTTGGCAGATAAATAACAATGTGAAGCCCTATCATCCATAACCAGCTATTATTCCCCATCAGTTCTAGTTCTAGCCCTCACAGATGTAATTACAGGTTCTCCTCTCACTATAATTGTCAGTTCACTTAATTGTGTTTAGATATACCGGAGAATGTAAAACTTTTCCCCATCCCACCATACATCCTGCATACATCTGCCTGTTTGTCTGTAGGAGGCTGTAGAGTCGATGCCCTTTGGGATTTGACCCCACTCTATGTTGACTGACAGCTGTGCTTTGAAGAAGTGGGAGGTTCGCCCCTACAAGGCCCCAAGAAATGTTTGTGTTTGAGTGCTTGTCTGCTTACTTCATATTCTCAATAAAGTCAGATTCATATATGTATGGGTGGAAACATTTTTTCATACTTTCAGAGTTTAATTAAACTTGTTAAAGTGTGATATGGATAAATAGATCTGCTGCTTTTGCTATTAATTTAATGTAAGTTTATAAATATGAATCACAATGAAGACAAGTCTTTTTTTTTTCCAGGATCAAACATTGTTTTTCTGTAAAGAGATATACGAGTATTGACAGCTATAATGGAGGAAAATAACTGGTTACAAGTGTTTTAATAATGCAGTGATTACTAATAAATAACTACAACTACTGTTTTCAATTGGATGAAAGTTTGGGTTCTAAAAATAAAGTGTCTTTCCAATTTCCAGCAGGAGGGTGACACCACTTGTGGCACAGTAGTCCATTTTTTTACATAATGGGATGAGCAAAGACACTACTACCTACTTAATTTATTATCTAAAAAAATGAATGAATATGAGTTATATGCTGTGCCCAAACTGAAGCATTACAATAAGTTTGGTTACAATGAGTAAAAAAAAAAGAAAGCAGTGGCAGACAACAGTCTAGAGATGAGTCATTATGATGATTCTTATCTCATCTAACAGATAATATCACTAATAAGAATGAGAGAAAAAGTACATTTTAGGGGGTTCTTTTGTATGGATCTATAGCAACTCTATAACGTACAAACCGGCTCCAAAGTTCAGTTAAAAGATAAGGATGTAATTTAATTGACAGTGGAAATGGAAACTGTCAAAAGCTTTGTAATTTGAATTTACTTATATTTTTTACTAAATATTATACCCATAACTGTAAATGGACTCAAAAGTTACCAAAGATACAACAATTTAAAATGGAAATAAAATGTTTTATGAGCTCACTACATGGAATGAAACACAAAAGAGCAATGAAAACTCATGTTTAAAAATGTTAATTAATATCTAGGTACCCCGTGTATATAGTGTATTAATTCATATATACATGGGTGAATCATTTAAATAATGTTTGTAAGTATGCATGTATGTGCTTCACATACAGTCACCTCCAAAGGTATTGGACCAGTGGGCCCAATTTCTTTGTTTCTGCTGTAGACTAAACACATTTGGGTTTGACACAAAAAGATGAATATGAGACCAGAGATCAACATTTCACTTTTTTTTTTATAGTGTATTGTATCGTTTCATATTGTTTCGTGTTGTTTCGTATCCTTTCGTATTGTATCGTTTTGTATTGTATCGTTCGTTTCGCATCGCATCGTATTGTATCGTATCGCATCATAGTTTCTGTGAAATTTCTGTTATAGCATCCAATAAGTTTTCTTGTTTTTTATTTATATTACTGCAACTGTATTTACAATAGAAGTGTATTCAGTGTTAATGGCTGTGACAGATTACGCTACAGTACTGCAGTGATAATCAACTGGAGGCCTGCGGGCCACATCAGGCCCCCCACATCTTCCAGTCCAGCCCCAAGAACACTATTAAATTCAAATGTCGAGTTTTGAGTATTTTTTTCTTTTTAACACTCCCTAGAGCAGTGGTTCTCAACTGGGCTGGCCTCAGGACCCACAAGTCTGTCTTACGACAGATTGCGATGCATGTTTAGTTAATTGGATATTTTGCATTTTGGAGCATGATTGGACCAAAACACTTGATATTAAAAAGAAAAGAGACATAACTGGCCAATTTTATACCCTCTTTCCGCATTATTATAGATACATTTTTACCAGTTTTCCAGAGAACTTGTGAGAATACTTCATTGTCATGGGAAAAATAGCCATTTATTTCAAGAAGAGGAGATAAATTAGTTACTGATCAAACATTTAAATTTACCCAATTTCACAGTAAAACAGGGTAAATTAAAGGTATCAATGCATGCCCAATAAGGAGTTCAGGACTTTTGTCACCATTTTGACACCTAGTTGTGACCCACTGAAAACAGCTCCATGACCCACTTTTGGGTCCTGACCCATCAGTTGAGAACCACTGCTTTAGAGCTATTAAAGCAACTCCAAAACAACTAAGATAGAAACAGTTTAACTAGGATTAGCTTTGTGTCATCCATTTTTCAGAAAAACACCTGTCAGCCCTTAATAGTAAATATAATGCATGTTAAACACATATTTTATCAGTCCAGTCTTTCTTTATAAACACTGCAGTTCTCTGTGAAATCAGGTGTTCTGAAAGTTCAATTGTCCTGCTTGAGTTTTTCACTTGCCACGTATGTACTGGTATCAAACCCAGTGATAGACAACATAACAGCCACAGATATATTCAACCAAAATATCTCAATGCCCCGTTGTGGCTGGCTGCGATATAAACACTGATTTCATTGTTAAAGATCGTAAAAATTACATGCATTTGAAAGAAAATAAAAATATTTAAACCAAAATATGTTAACTAGACCATTTATAAAATGTATTTGGTTTATTTGAGTTTTCCCTCCCCCCCAAAGTCCCTGTTCTAATGAAACATTACTCATATGGCATGGTAAGGTATATCAGTTTGTGTACTTTGCTTTGGTATGGTACTGTATTGCTGTTTAAGTACACTTTCATGGAACAGCAGTCACATGAGCTGTCCTTAATTGTGTATATGTGTAACTTTTTCATGACAGCAGTCAATAAATAAGTAAATAGTCTACTGTACTTTAGCAACTACTTAGATTGAATGTTGCTCTTTCTAATCATCTTTTCACTTAAAACTTGTGCACGTATGTAAAAATTAATGAGTGAAATTTACTGTATGGTGCTAAGGAATGCATCCTTTTCTGTTATAAATGTTTATTTGAATCAGCCTTATCAAGAAGTCCACAAAAGAACCTGTTAAAAGCGCCGTGCTGGCCTCATTCAGCACAATAGGCCTTAATGCTGCATCTGAGAGAGGCCGACGCTGCGTGCAGCCCAGAGAAAACAGGCAAGACAGAGTAAACAGTTTGTTCCTGTGAACAGCTCGATGCCAATCAGCGATTAATGAGGCGACGCTGGAACCACCGGCTGAGAGAAGTTAAACTGAGCTGAATTAAGGAGCAATATCATCCCTCATGCAGGTGCTCGCCGAACGAATAACTGCTTTAATTACTGTTATTCAATCATTCGCTTTTTTTCCCTCCGCATCCAAATACCACTCTGGTATTATCCCTTTTTCTTGTCAATTTACAAATGGCTTTCACACACGTCCTACCTACATGTTTTGCTCACGGCGGTAAAGCATATGTGACCCCTCAGAGGGAGGGAAAAAAAGAGAGAGCTCGCAGTCTTGAAGTGCGTATTGTAAAAGAAAGAAGAGCTCAATAGCAAGGTGCAGTTTGCAGAGTTCCTCTGTTTGAATGGGTGCTTATCTTGGTTTACATACTCAGGGTGGAGAGGTTTGTGGGTGCCTTTGATGGGAAACATCTGTGTGTGATACGGGGGCTCGTCAGGATGGGGGAGGAAGAAGTGGGCGTCTTTGCACCTGCTTTGGTACACTGCTCTACAATGCTTATTATTTCTGCAGGAGGGGTCTTACCACGTTAGTGCTGCCACGTACTGTCAACATGAACAGTCTATACAGTAAAATGACAGGACAATGCTTGACAACTGCAATGGTATTTCTGTACTGTTTTTCTCAGGTTTGCCACTGTCAAAGTCTGATATCTGTGCATTGATCAGGTTGATTCTGTGGCTAAATTGTAAAAGAAAGTTAACTTTCTGGTGAGCCAACCATCCAAAAAGTCAATATTTTTGTGGAGGTCCAAAAAGCAAATTTGCTTTTCAGTACCTATGTATATTTTGAGATCCATAAACATGTCAAACACCTACTTACATATGGCAGTATGTTAGAATCACTAATGCATCAAACTGCACGGCAAAAACCAACATTATCTTCTCTGCAGCAGCTGCTGAGTCCAGCTGATGATCACTAAGGTGTGAATAGCCAAAGAGATTGACAGATTGCATGTCCACAGACAATATGAGCTATACGTTTGTACTTTCACAGACATATAATGTATGTGCATGCTTTTATTTGTTGTTTTTGTGCAAGTTTTATTCTTTTATGGGAAAAAGCATTTGTAGCATGACTATATAGGATGATTAATCACCCTCTCCTAGAAAGATGTATAACTTGTTGAGAACATGCTGTTCTTATATGAAAGTCCTTTATGTCTAAAGATATGCTGCAAAAGAAAGCTATTTTAACACTTAAGCTGCACTTATCAGTATTTTTATTAACAATGGATGGAAGGATTATGTTCTGAGGTAGTCACAATTAAAGTGTAAGTAAACCTCCAGCTCAGAGCTAACTCTGCCCACTTCAGACTTTTGAAAAATTAACAAAAAATGGGCAGTTTGGTACTGAGAGGAGGGAGGGGAAAAGGACAGGGTTTTCCATATGTGGTGGGAGCGACAGTGACGTCCCCTTGCCAGAAAGTGACACAGAGTCCTGCAGCACTGCTGCCTCAGAGCGATCTTTTCAGGTGGAGGATTTTTCCCCTCCAGAGTCCCATGAAGCAGGTTGTGGAGTGGTGGCGGACCGTGGTGGCCCTGAGCACTACCTGTTCCAGCACCAGCGTTACTAAAGCTGGAGCTCCTGAGGCCGAGGCAGTGCAGGTGCAGGAGGGGATGGGAGTGGTCTCTGAATGGGAAAGTTGGTTAGAGGCAGTAACATTCTACCTTTTGTATAAAGTTTGTGAGGTAGAATATAAGCCACACCTTTTCAGAAAAGATTTTTCAAAGCAGATGTTCGTTTAAGTTAATTAAAAGCCATTAAATGCAGATTTTTATCAGTTTGGTGCAAATGTCAGAAATAACCCCAGCATTGATGTGTTTTTTCATACTTCAGTCAGATACTTCAGTGTACAGCTGAAAAAGTAAAAAAAAAAAGTGTAACCTCATTAACTTTAATTAGCATAAGCAAAAAAAAAACAACAAAAACATTAGCATTTTGCAAATTTAGTGGTGATTTTGTTGATCTTAAAAGGCTGTGAAAATCTACTAAAGTACACATGTCTTGAAAATCCTCATGTGTTGATTAAGCTGCATTTTTTTCTTAGCAGAGACAACTTGTTTGATAAGCACTCTTTAGTGCAGGGGGAAATGCTCTTTGCTCAGGTGTAGACATGTCAGTACACAACTTTTGCTGTTTTTGAAAAGAAAACAACTCAATGCTGTTCTTTGTTCTACTTTTAATAAAGAAATGTCATCAAGTTCTGATAAAACTGGCACTAGCTCTGGCAGCATCCACGCTAACATCTTCCGCCTCTTGTCACTGCTTGCTTACATCACAGCTCTGCCACGCCCAAAAGTACTGCCTCTTACTCCTGATTGGTCCTGTCACTTTCCAACCTGGGCTCAAATGGTTCAGACGGGAGTTTTGCAAGATGGATTCACCAGTGAGAAACAAGGAAACAGGCGTATCTATCTGCTTTGCAACGTTATCTTTTTTCATCTCATGTTTGAAACATCCCAGGCTGAACCAGCGATCACAGATAGTTCTAAATGAGATGAGACGAAACACACTATAAGCTGCACTAATGTTAGTTTAAAAAAATGATAATAAATTAGTGAAACCTGGAATCATAATTCTGGGACTTAATTTTCTTTTTGTTATTGATGAACCAACCCCGTACCGAACTGTGACCAAAAACCAAGGAACAAACCGAACTGTTAAAACCCTGTTATCTGTGAGTTTTCTTACATGTAATATCTTATCTTTGCAAATCATACCTTAGCATATTTTGCTTTATAAAAGCATTTCTTAGCCTATCTTATCTTTGCCCACTATTCCTGACAGTACTCACTTTGGCAGATAAAAATATTTTCAAGTCCCTCTACCCCTCATTATACACATTAATAGACAAAATCCATCCATCTCCTGAAAGACCTCCACAGGGAGGCAACCAGGCGGCATCCTGATCAGACGCCCAAACCACCTCAACCGGCTCCTTTGGATGCTAAAGAACAGCACCGCTACTTCAAGATCCATCTGGATGTGAGCTCCTGATCTTGATTTTAAGGCTGAGCCCAGACGCTTTTCTGAGGAATCTTATTTCAGTTGCTTGTTTCTCATCCTTCCATCATTACCCAGAGCTCATGACCATAGGTGAGGGTTAACATAGATCAACTGACAAACTGAAAGCTTTGCCTTTGACCTCAGCTTCCTTTTTACCACAATGGTCCGGTACAACATCAGCAGTGCTGCAGATGTTTCACCATTCTATCCTCACTCATGAGTTACTTGAACTCCTTCACTTGGAGCAAAGACTCACTCCCCAGCTGGAGTAATCCATCATGACCTCGGACTTGTAGATGATTTTTCTCATACCAGCCACTTTACACTCAAACCGCCACAAACCGCCCCAGTGCCCCCTAAAGGTCCCCAGGTCAGGAAGCCAACAGAACCACATCCTCTGCAAATAGCACAGATGAAATTCTGAGCTCCTCCCCTGACTGTGCTTTTAGATAGAAATCCCAAATAGAATCTGTGACAAGGAGCAGCCATGGAGAGGCCAACATGCGAACGCAACTCTCACTTTGGTTATACAGGAACCTGATGGCTCACCTCAGCAGCCACAGAACCCCATATTCCTGCAGTACCCCCCCATGCATGACCCACCTAGGGACATGATCATAAGCCTTCTCCAAGTCCACAGAACACATGTGGACTGGATGAAATTCCTGTGCTACCTCAAGAAGTCCTGAGAGTAAAGAGCTGTTTCACTGTCCTGGACAAGAAAGGACATGACTCTCTTTGTAATACCCATGGCAGCACAGGTAAGCCAAAGAGACAGGAAATATAAGGAGAGAAAGTGGAGGAGTATATGCACCAAATAGCGCAGAAACTGGGAATCAATCCCACAACCAGTGCGTTGAGGACTGCAGTCTCTGTGTACGGGCAATTGCTCTACCAACCGTGCCCAAAACATTTATTTTCTCCACTGTATGTACAGGAAATTTGAACAGGCAGACTCAAAAATGACTGTGCTGAATCCACTACAGTCATCCATGTCCTCATATACAACTTTAGGGCTTTCTTTCAGCCAATCAAAAGCAAGTACTAAGCACAGCAGAAGTAGACATTTAAATAAGAACCTCTTAGCATTTTCAAAAGGTGAGTAAACTCCATGTCTCTGTTGTGTTAACTTGACCTTTTTCACGTGCAGACAGAAATAATGCGGCCTGTTCTCTCAGGGGAGAGCAGGGGAGGGCCGGGGCTGTCGCAGCACAATGGCGCTGCAGGATTTGAGTGGATTGACACAAAACAAACGAGGTGATTTCCCTCAGAGTCAGAGGAGGGATCTATCTCTGTAGAGCTACACGCTGACAAGTGCCGGTTCCCCGGGGACGACAAATAGAGACGTTACCGCTCCGCAGGGAAACAGGCGGCTTCCCTCCTTTCATGTTACTAAACATCAGGCACGGCGAGCAAAGGAAACAGGAATCTGAAGATACCGACAGCCTTGTTTTATTTGTGCATCTGAACTTGTTGCCTTGAAATTAAATAAATAATAAAATTTGAGCATCATGTACGAGAAAGCAGAGTCAGGTTTTTTAGGAATCATATTCTGCTTTTATAACAGAAGGTAAGGATGTAAACATTTTTATTCTTTGATACTTTTGCTACAAGAAAGTGCTTTAAAATGATAAATTCTCCATTATATTAATGAACAGCAGTATTAAAAAGTAGCAATGCTTTTTTGAAAAAAAAAAACAAAAACTAATCTTTAGGAGTAGTCAAGTTTATATGTAGAAGATCCTGATTGGCTGATATTTAAAATGTTTTTTTTATTGACAATAATCAGCAGATATTAGTTTGAAAATTTATTATGGTTACCCATATTTGCAAATAATTACAAACCTAATATTGACAGTAAATATTGTTTGTACAAATAAGATTTAAGTAATAAGGAAGGAGAGTTTCAGGCAGGACGAATAGACCTGCATCAGATGATTTCTTTAATTTCTTCATGCTCAAATTTAAACTTTAAAATGCTCTGAGGCAACCCTGCTGTTTACTCAACCCTGCTCAACCAAAGAGCCAAATTGTCAAAAAATACCTTTGCAAGAGCCACAATCTAAGTGGTGAAAAGTAGCGAAAATGAGTTCAAGTGGAAATAAAAATGAGTTAAAGCGGCAAAAACATGGTCCAAAAACAAAGTTTTATAATAGGCATCAAATGGCAAAAAGTGGGTGAAAAATGGCAAATTACTGAGCCCATCAGCATCTCATATCAAACTGAACTGAAATGCAGCATCTTTAACTCTGGACTTGATTAATAAACCAACTGTAAGTCCTGCAAGACTTCCTCTTCTGTTGCTACATCATCCTCTTGCAGCAGCTGTCTTCAAATCTCCCAAACTTTGTTTCTAGTCCCTTGAGTTGAAAATATTAATCCAGTGTTGAATTCTGTGGTATTATCCTTAATGAAAACAGCAGATTAAAGCCCTTTAGCTAACTTAAGTTTGCAGTTAGCACACTGGCTAACGTGACATAACTTAAGAAATGATACCGTCGGCTCTCCGCCATTACGAACGCTGACCCGGCGCTTTGCATTGTGGGTAACAGTAGGCGGCGCAGACTGGTCCGATGCATACAGTGAAATTTTCCCGAATAAGTACGTCATCCGGGTATTTTTGGCATATTGGAACTTCTGCATTTGTTCGCATACTGCATACGACATTTTGGGCATATCAATACGCACTGCTAGTATAGTAGGCAAATTTGAAAAGGGCCTGTGTCTAGTGACCAAAACCAAGGGAAGTTTTTGACAGGTAGTAAAAGGAATTTTGGTCACTGAAGGTAACAGACATTTAGTGCAGTAAACAAGAAGACAGTCACTGCATGTACAGGTTTTTGGGACCAAAAGCATGTTCTAGGCAAGGCTGAAGGTGGAGGATGAACTGCAGTTATGCAAACCTGCATCAACTGCATAAATGCAAACTCATAGATCCCACTAAAACAGAGCATAAAGCATAAAAACCAGGTAGTATTCACACTTAACTTATTGCTGAAACTAAATAACTGATTGCCTTGGTAAGATGGATGTTTAAAGACATACACCGACCAAAATATCAAAAAACGTTAAAAGATTAAATGTTAAAAGATGAGACATGAATGTTTGAAAAAATAGTTACTTATATTTTCATTATCTTGTTTTTTAAGGAGGTGCGAGTCCACAGACAAATTATTTCCTCCTAGGGGAGGCTCACTCTCAGACACTTTGAAAAGCCCTGCACTAAAGCATATGATAAATCAAGAAACAACAGGTTATCGGTATTGCTGATTGGCTGCACTCATAGGTGATCAGTTATCTTCAGACACATTATTAAACAAAACCTGAACAAATGAGTGAATGTATTTGTGTGGCTTCAGACCTTAGCTCACAGTGTTTGAGAATGAAAAACAAGAAATCAGCCACTACTGGCTGCATAGGACTTTTATTTTTGTTGGCATGGTATCAAAATAAAAATCAATGCTGCTTATTTATCACCAGATTTGTATAAAAATGGAACATTCTAGTATTGTGACAATCCTAGAGGAAACAGTGATGTGATGTCTTGACTTGTGCAGGCCTACAACACTGTTTACCTCCTTTGAAATCCTCAGTTGCACACTAATAGACTTCCAAACAAGCCTGCGTTTCTATTTGTGTAAAAGTATCAAGACTTCTTTGCATTTAATGAAAAACATTTTCAGAAAAACCTGCCATGCGTTTGTGAATTTTGAGTTAATTTCTCGACTGTTACTTTATTAAGGCTTCATTTTGTGTGATGTTTTCCCCAAACTGCAGCCAGGGCTAACTATTTAAAGCTGAAAAGACTTTAATCCCAGGAAATCATGCAGTGTGACATCAGAACATGGCAGAAAATATGCTCATGTTTGTCTGTGATGTTTTTTATGAGAAATGAAACCAAACAAGCAGCTTTCTTTGGACTGAACACTCCTTTAGAAGTTTGCTTAGTTACTTTCAGCTGGGAGGAAGACTGCATATCCAACACCAGAATTTACTTGAGGTAAATAGAGAATTCATTAGTGTTTTAGCTTGTAAGAGACGTGATTCTGTCTGTAGCTGCAGCTTCTCTTTGTGTTTGGGGCTGATAAGAAAAGGTGTACTCTCAGGTAAGACGGTGCTGGCGTTAAGTCTTGATCAAGCTTTCTCCTGAGGTGTCACCAGAGTCTGTAACATTTCTGTATGACGTGGTTTAGAGACCTTGAGGGTGTTTCCATTTGGCCTCCAGCCCGACAACACGACCTCCCAGGTGTGCTGGTGGACACGCCCTGCTCCCTCACCGGGGCATCACAGTAAACAAAGCCCTCTGATTCCTTCACCCCCCTTGAGAATATCCCCATCTCTCTCTCTGAAACAAATGATTTCCCGAAGCCGATGACTGAGAAACAAACCGGCTGAGTGTGATCCACAGACAATAACGTCTGCGTGTTGTTGTCAGCGGATCTCGCTCTGTCTTGGCAGCGCTCGTCTTCAGACATTTTTACACATTGTTGTTTTTTTCTCCTCTCTTTTGTTATGGTCAATTTTGCAAATGAATGTTTATTCTCATCCTCACAGAAAATTGAAAAACTATCTATTTGCTTTGTTTTGTAACTTTCTTTCTGATGTTTGGTGAAAATAATTTCTGCTGTACAATAAAAAAGTTACAGTCATTTATTTTGCCTCCAATCATAAATTGTCTTCAGGAAATGTCATCTTTTGTTTAATGCTTGGCTGCATGGTTTGATGGCCGGTACTTTAATTGAAGAAATCTACTCTTCAGGGCACTACAGTGAATTTTCAGAACAGTCAACAATTGCACAGGTGTTCCTCGTGAAATACAAAGTTTGACAAGAAGAAAACATCACTTGTTAGCTGTGAGAATTGGTTTCAAAGAACTTTATAACATAGTGTATACACTTTACAGTAATGGATGTGAAACATCTTCATGATAAAACAAAGGTATAGAAGTGTTTATTTTGTGAAGTTTGATAACTCGGATCAAGGTAGAGTAGTGAAGTGAGGATACCTCTGCAATCAAAAGTCACAAAAACGACAAGAGATTGACGATTGACAATAGACGTTATGTCTAAGTGAAATACTCCAGATAGGGGGCAGGAGGTGGTTTCTGTATACATAAGATCAATTAGAATGCTGCTCTGCCAAACGTTCAAATTAGAGGCGTCAGTTTGAGTTTCTTTTGAATATGTCACAAATAGTGATATATTCAGGCAAAAGTTTAAAAAGTGGCTGACCCCAGAACCTTCCATAAGACTTGAGGCCTCCTGTTAACCCTTCGAGCAAACATGGCACAGATCAGTGCTGCAGGCACACCCTTGGTAAATTGCTCGGTAATTTTTGAACTGTAAATCATATGCACTTGTTTTTTCCTCTGAAAGCTCTCTGTTGTGCTGTTCTAGTGATGCTCTTCACGTGTTCGTAGCTCTTATATAATGTTTTTCTAGCAATCCTGGACCTTGGCTGACTTTCCAGGTCCTTTAAAGATTAAGTCCAAACTAGTAACTCAGATATTGGGTGTCTTTTTATCCATTTATAATCCATTTTTCGAACATTCCTGCAGTCAGCCGGTTAACCTGCTGCCATATTGTCTGATTGTATCCCAGAATGCATTGCAACATAACTGTTGCAACCAATGGCCAGCTGTTCTGTCGTCAAATGCTTTGCTGAACAGCACATGTGCACAGACTTAAAAATTAAGGAGAGGGTCTGAGCAACTCATAACAGAGAGAAATAAACACAAGGAGGCTGTAATGTGGCCCTCATCCATCAGATTGCCAGATGGAGAGGCGCGATCTGTCACTCCAGAGAATGCGTCTCCACTGCTCTAGAGTCCAGTGGTGGTGTGCTTTACACCACTGCATCTGACGCTTTGCATTTCACTGGGTGATGTATGGCTTGGATGCAGCTGCTCGGCCATGAAAACCCCATGAAGCTCTCTACGCACATTTCTTGAGCTAATCTGAAGGCCACATGAAGTTTGGAGGTCTGTAGTGATTCACTCTATAGAAAGTTGTCGACCTCTGTGCACTATGCGCCTCAGCATCCGCTGACCCAGCGCCATCATTTTATGTGGCCTACCACTTTGTGGCTGAGTTGCTGTCTTTCCCAATCGCTTCCACTTTGTTATAATACCACTGACAGTTGACTATGGAATAATTAGGAGTGAGGAAATTTCATGACTGGACTTGTTACACAGGTAGCATCCTATCACAGTACCACGCTGGAATTCACTGAGCTCCTGAGAGTGACCCATTCTTTCACAAATGTTTGTAGAAACAGTCTGATGCCTAGGTGCTTGTTTTTTTCACACCTGTGGCCATGGGAGTGATTGAAATTCCTGATTTCAATTATTTGGATGGGTGAGTGAATACTTTTGGCAATATAGTGTATTTTTAAGACAAATATGGGGTGAAAGGCTGTTAAAGTGGTGCAACTATCTTCTCAGCTCAGCATAAGACTCCTCAAGACTCTTGTCCCCCTTCATTAGCTGTGAGGTCTGCAGGACTTTGTCATTTTTTGATAATGATTGCCTCTATGCCAGGCAAATCAGTTCACTCATGGGGGGGGGTCACTTTTGTAAAGTGAAGGAATCACACTCAGTGGAGGTAGTAATGTTCTGATTATAACTGCAGTGTGCAGGTTTATTTAGAGCTTTAAGGTACTAACTGACTTCCATTTCTGTGTAGAAATGGAGGACAGTCCAATGGAGGACCTCCTGCCCCTCATCTGACTGGTGTACGCTATCAGGATAACAGGACTGCAAACAATCTTTGATTGGTGGGTCAGCGAACAATCAGACAGCCAACAAAGGGTCAGACATCCCTCTCTCACAGCAACATTTCTCAAGCCCTGCCCTCCTTGGTTTGTATTGCTAGATTAGACAATGGATTCTTTACCATTTACATAAATTGAAAATATCATATGATTTGACTTTGTTTAATCCACTTATTACTGATTTGGTTCTTTAACCAGTCCCCAGATCATCAAATGACCAACCCACGCCATGTCCTGCATCCCTCTTCGCTCCATAAGGGAGATTTCCTACCCAGCAGGGAGCCTCACTACCCCTCTGAATTCATGAACACAACACAATAGAGTCTAATCACCAAAGATGTTGAACATTTTTAATTTTCCAAAACTGCACAATAAATAATCATTCACCAAAAATGAAGTCTCTCCTGATTGAAATAATTTGGTTATAACCAAATCTAATCACAATCCATAAAATGGTGATTGCTTGCCCTGAAGATCACTGAATCAGCTCACTCTGCTAATAAGTCAAATGCTTACAAAGAAAGGGAGCATTTCACATCAACATCTTTCCTCTTAACATTGGCCACAGCTTGGTTCTGCTTTTATTCCACTGACAAAAGATGAATTTGACATAAAAACAATAAAACGTTTGCACGACTTTGAACCAGCATCGACCAAATATGACTTTTGATTTGAGCAGATACATTGGTTCACAATTATTCTGAGTTCAATGTGCAAGATTTGGGGAGCTTTAGGCAAAAATGAACCCCTGAATGATCAAAAAAGGCAGAACGAACAACAATGCTTGTGATCTCTGGTAGTTCACCCACTATTGAAATAAAAGGAAAAATATCTCCCTATGCTGCAGAGCTCTAGATCAGAGAACAAAAGCTTTAATCTGCACTTTCACCAGCAGAGAAAGAGCCACAGCTGCTGTCCTGGCAAATAATCCTGAAACTGATTTTGATGAGTTGAACTATAAAACATCCCAGTAAATCCAATCCCAATACAGTGTTCCTCAGTCCTTTCAAATCACACGTCTGCTGAATGTATGGCTCCTAAATTATGGTTGATTTTCAGTCACTTTGTAATGGTTTCTCTTGCCATGTGCAATGTTATTAAATGTTTCAATCAAGCCATTTTTGAATACTGGACCAAAATTCTCTTCTGAGCTTAAATTATTCTTGCAGTTTCACTTCTTATTTTAAAATGTTTTTTGGTAACCTTGCAAAGCAGATCGATACGCCTGTTTCCGTGTTTCTCACTGGCAAATCCATCCTGCAAAGCTCCCATCTGAACCATTTGGGCCCGGTTAGAAAGTGACAGGACCAATCAGCATTGAGGGGCAGTACGTAAGTCGTGACGTAAGCAAGTAGCAACAACAAGGCCGATGCCGTTATTGTGGAAAACATTAGCGTGGGTGCTGCTAAAGCACAAGTTTTATCAGAACTTAACGACATTTCATCATTGAAAGAAGAACAAAGAACATCAGTGAGTTGTTTTCTTTTCAAAAACGACAAAAGTTGTGTACTGACATGTCTACAGTCGCCACGGTTCGCGTTATGCAGTTCTCTATGGAATTTATTCCTCGGTAGCTGCACACACGCACCTCCATAGTGGCAATGACGTCACGTGTTTTGCTGCTCTGATTTGCCTGTAAAGATGTGACGGATAGATCGTTCATCCAATCACCCTTCAAGTGTTTTTTCCAAAGGTTCTGCCCTTTCCCAAACACTGTATATGAGTGGTTTTCCATCTGGGGTGTCTGGTTAATTTTCTGGGGGATCAGAAATCAATACTGTGACCTGTGCATCAAGGATTCAAGCCTCTGGATGCTGGCTCTACCAACTAGGCTACATCCATAGTTTTGTTTCTTATTCCAAATTTAAGGCGATCGCACTGAAACTTTCCAACTTTGGCAAAAAAAATGTGAAAACATTCTTCCAAAGGAAATCAAACTCAGCTTGTTCTCCATTCTCCTGCCAGAGAAATTAATGTTAATAAAGAAATCTCTAAGATTTCAGTTTTTCACTGCCTTTGGCAGCATTTTCTGTTTTGGTTTTGGACCTCACTTTGTCACAAATTGAGTTTTGTAATTAAGAATATTGAGTTTAAGTGTTTTCCTTATTTGGATTGACACTTCCTGTTTAGTTCTATGGGTCTGCAGTCATCCACATATTCTTTGCATGTTGGGTCATTTTAGCTACTTGCTTGAGAAAATACTACGCCCCCTCCATCTACTGTTTAATAGACCAACCACAGCTGAGTGCTTGGCACAGCTCAGGAGTTTCCCATAAATACCTGACACCAGTTTTTATTCAGTCTCTTCAGCAGAGATGAACTAAATCAGAAATGCAGCCCAGGAATTTGAGATGGAGAGCCCCTAATATTACAGCATGCTTTGCTAAAGACACAACATTTATGGTCACTCCCACTGCAATAGTATTTCATAAAATTTAGCAAATATTAATTTTGCAGCACTTCACACACAGTGAATGCTGCTGCTCTCAAGTTTAAGCCAGTAGTACTAAAAGTTAAGTGGTTACTCTCTTTCTATCTGTCCCTGCTGCTCTGTCTCGCCCAGGGGTGTCCAAACTTTTTCCACTGAGGGCCACTTACAGAAAATTATAAGGATGGAGGGGCCACTTTCAAACAATTCACCTTTATGATACTGAAGTCAGTAGATCCAGTCTAATTAAGGTAAGAAAGTACTTAGTTATTGGATATGCCTAAATGGCTAGTTAATAGCTGACAAGGCAAACAGCACTCTCTCTTTTTTTTAGGATTTTAGGGAGGCCAGTAAGATTTCAGGGCAGCCCTGGCTATCACTGGCTCCACCCTGGTCAGAATGAGAAAAATGCTCCATGAACCACAAAATTTACAGTGTTGTCTTGGTTTGACTCACAAAAAAAAAAAACAAAAAAAAAAAACATGAATAAAATGTCATGTCAACATTTTTGTTTACAGAATTAGCTCAATAGTACTGCATAGTGCTGAAACACAAAAATACACTAATCCATAAATTCTTAATGTCTTCACAAGCCATATTTTTTTTGAGTATTCTTATTTATGGATGAGAATAGTTTTGAGTAACTGTATCAGATGAGCCCCCAAGGTAACACAAAACTATACACCTTTTTTTAAATAAGAAAACACAGATAAGATATGCAGTCAAGCAAAAGCTTCATGTTCTGATGTGGGCCATTCTTCATTTATGATTTGGAGTTTGCTACGGGCCAATTAAAAATGGGCCGAGGGCCACATTTGGCCCCCTGGCCATAGTTTAGACACCCCCGGTCTAGCCTCATTAGCAGCAGGCTGTCTCAAATGCTGCGTTCCAGTTGTACTGGGAAGTCAGAATTTCCAAGTTCCCAGTCGGAAATTTCATCTGGAACGACCCCTGAAGTTGGATTTCCGACTCAGAAAGTCGGACGACCCTCACCAACCCCGACTTAACCACAGCGTCATGATCCAAGATGGCAGCATCGTGCATCAACAGTAATAAAGTTCTCATAATGTTTTATTTATTAGCACTTCTGTTTTGTTTTTGTGAAATTAAATACAAATAAACAATAAAATACAGTGTTCTGCATTGTTTTCAACGGGTATAGCTAACAACAGCTTACAACGGCTAAACGTTACAACATCTTGGTTTTCCAACTTGTTTACTGGAACGCCGTCAACTCGGGTGTGACGTCATTCCCAGCTCCGACTTCCGACCTCCGAGGTAAATGGAGCGCAGCAAAAGCCACAGCAAGACGAGCCCCTCATCATCAAAAATGTCCCTCAATTTTGCACATTTTTTAAATTCATCTCTTTCCTTTTCTCTTTTTTTTGCAAGGTTAAGTTTGACACCTTCAGAGACCTGTGAACATTTTTGTTCCCCATCATCATTAGCGCTCTTAAGCCGTTTAGATTTCAACGTGATGAGGACCAGTCCAAATTGGAAAGGAGGGTTTGTATTCCTTGAAAGTATGGCCCTGGCTCATGCTCCATGCTGCTGTTTTTACTGGGCTAGACTGGCTCGCAGATGTGCAGAACAAGGACAAATTTTACAGAGACTACAAACATCAGAAATTGACAAATAGGAACTCTATGTGCACCAGCTCATACGACCTGCAATAGCTGTCCATCCCAAACCTCCCGATGGCAACGCCACCCCTGTTCTCAAGGATTGTGCTGGATTTTTGAAGTAAATGATGCTGTAAAAAATCATGATTTTGTGGCAGTTTATTTCTTTTCATTAATTTTCACATACACCAGCTGCGTGCACACTGATACATAGTGGGTCTGCTCTAAGAGTGACCTCGCCTACTGGAAGTGTGGAGTGCTGCACAGCTCAAGACTCAAGATAACAAAATCACAGGAGAACTATGAGCTCACACAGGAACAGTATGGAAATAACAGGTTATTTTGCCTTCCTGGCATTGAGTTGCCATTAATTTTGACATGATTCCATGTTTTTTTCTTTCTTCCACCTTGGGTGAGTACATTATTTAGTTATAAGATTACTGTTTTCTACCAAGGATTTGTGATTTCATGTAAAATTCTGTTGCTTTCCATCTAAAAAGTTTTTTTCCCTCATAAATGGCACCACAGTAGCTCTGTGACCCACTCAAGAGAAAAGATTTTGAAAAATAATTACAGGATGTTTTAATCCATTTTTAAAATTGAGTACAGTTGGAATAAAATACCTGCCCAAATATCAACCATTTGTTATAACACTGCTAGAACTCGCAGGTCAAAAGAAGCCAAACTGATACCTGAATGAAGAGCTGTTTGGGAGCCTGAGGAGCCGACTCTTTTTGCAGAGCTGACCAAAATGAGCCGGATCACTGAAGAGAGCCAGGATTCCCCATCACTAACAATTTGGCCGCAGCTTGTGCTGAAAATAGACCTGGTGCATATTTCTAGTGAAGCAGAGGGGAGAGGTGCTTCTGGGACGTGCTTGAGACGGACCAGAGCGTGGGGAGTGGAAATGCAAAGATCGACTGGGGTTGACTTGCCCCTCAGTGTGCAAAAACAATTGCCCTCATTATTTTCTATAAGCCAACCCACACCGGCAGTGGGCAGACACCTATGGATGCGCCGTGGCACTTTTCCGATACCACTGGCTACGGCTAGCGGAGAGTTTTCACGGGAGAGCAGCTGTTTTTTCTTCGGAGCAGCTATGTTTGAGGCAGTTTGAGGACACAAAAGATATATTTAGTGCCATCTTTTGTTCGAGGTGTAGAATTGACGGGAGACCTCAGTTACTGGTGAGATACCACTGCTCCTGTTGTGTTTTTTCACTTACCAGGTGAGGTGGGGAGGCGATCCCTGAGTGGGCTTTGAGCTCTGGTATCAAACATCTGGCCATGCAGCGGTTGGTGGCGAGTTTAATTGTTTGCGCACTGCTGTTGGTGTGTGGTAAGGATGGCAATTGATGATGGTCTGGAGCTGGTGTTTTGGACTTTACAGTTGTAAATCTAATATTTTTAGGCTTATTTTTCTTCCAAACATCTCAGCACCATGTGACTCACTAAAGTCAGTTGCAGCTGATGTAGTGTTCTGAGTAGCTTTATGAAATTTAAGTTCACAGAATGGTGATAAATGTCAGTAATAATGCCAAACCTGATCTCAGTACTCAGACACTGGTTGAAACTTATGTTGAAATATTCTGTCATTAAAAAAGCAAACCCAGAGGTGCATATGCTTCAGGATACATTTATCCTGGTGTAAACAATCTACTCTCTTGAAATATGGCCTCACCCTTTCTTGTTATCTCTTATATCTCACTTTCATGTATGTATTCTTATTTTATGTGTCATTTACAGCAGTAAAAATGTGGATAATAGGATGCAAAATAACTGCCACTCTCAACAAGCATCTTGTAGCATCTGGATTCCACATTGCTGCAGATTTTTTACTGTCCGCGTGCAGCAGACTAATGGTTCCATAGGAGGAGACATCTCTGCTGCTGGAGCATCAGCCCTGAGCAGAGTAATGGGTCCACAGGACGACAGGAATGAGTCGGGGCCGCGGCACGCTGCAGGCCCAGCGGTCTTCCTCATTCTCCGGTGCAGCGTTGCACAAGCCTGCTGAGAGTACAGTGCCATTACAGCTCCCACAAACATGTGGAGACAGGGGCTCCTCATTTAGCCAAACGATCACTTAGCTCCAAAGCTGCGATGAGACGCCGAAGCCCGCAGAGAGCACAAAGTGTTTGAGGAGTTATTCAAACATTTGCAAAGCCAATAACTCCGCTAAGTCTACCAGGATGCCTCATATTTACATTTTGATTCAGTGAAACCCTCCCTTAGAAAAACAATAACATGGCATCTCAAAAAAATTAGTCCTAAATAACGTAATAGCATCCTCATTGAATCTCAGCCGGTGTCAGGTTCAGGCATTACGCAAAGTGGGTTATAGATGGGACTTTATTAAATGTAATTGTGCTGATGATGAACAAAGTGTGCTGCAGGCTTTATGGAGGAAATTGCAGAGATTATAAGAAGAAAAATGTTTATTAAAGGTGTGAACCCACTGAGCAGTCAATCACACAGGAGATCAGACGTTTTTTGAGTGTCGGCTTTGATTTACTCTCACCACCGCTGCTGTCATCACCTTGTTGTTCAAAAGTCTGTTTACCTAACAGACCTAACCCAACTGAACAAAGACTGTCTAGAAGCAATAAGGCATAAAGTCTTCTTTATATAGGCGCAACATTATTTTTTTTAATCTGGCACTAAAGCTCTTGTCACAGCCAATTATCTTCAATCAAAAACAGACAAAAATATCCGCGCTGAACTCAATCCATTATTGTCTGATGATCTTAAAAAAAGGGAAAACAGCTTTTAAAGCTTCAGATAAATCGAGAGGCTAGCTTTGGTCTGTAGTCAGACTGTTTTAGTTTATTAGGCCATAAACAGCTCTTGAGAAAATATTTCAACCCTTCCATCTACTCTTATACAGAGACAGAGCAAAAAGGTTGACTTTGCTTAGAGAGCCTGTGTCCACAACTTTGACAAAATCTCCTCTTTGGTGCACTCTAAGTGGACAACAATAGCAAAAATGATCTCTGGCACCCTCCAGGCAACTAAAATTGGACAAAGAGCCCTCTTAAGTGCCCTTCAAGTGGAAAAGTTTTAACTACCTTCCAAGTAGACAAAATTTGAAAAAGTGCCCTCCAGTTAGGCAAAATTTGACAAAGTGCCTCCTTAAATGTCCTCCAAAGTGGACAACATCTGACAAAGTGCCCTCTCAAGTGCCCTCCAAGTTGACAAAAGTTGAGAAAGTACCTCAAGTGCCCTCCAAGTGGACAAAATTACACAAATTGCAGCCTAGAATACCCTCCAAGTTGACTACATTCTACATAGTGCCCTCTTTGGTGTCCTCCTAGTTGACAAAATATGATAAAGTGCACTCTTTGTAAGTGCCCTCCAAGTGGAAAAAATTTAACAAAGTGCCCTCTTGGGTTCCCTCGTAATTGGTAAAGTGATGGTTAAATGCCTCCTAGGATGCCTTTTAAAAAGTTGAATCCTGATGAAGTGCACTTTAGGGAAAGTCTAGTATGGGAGAAAATGCAATAAATGCCATAAGCTTTAAGTACAACCTTTTCTTAGTGGCATCCTCCCTTGTGTATCCTGTGCCCTCAAATATCCTGAGTCTGCCACGTTGTTGAACAGCTCAGAAAACTTCATAAGTCCTGTTTTTTTTGAGAAGATGTCATCGAGAAAACAATGAAAAATTGGAACACCAATCACACACTGGAAGCAAGGAGGGGTTATCCTGCCCAGCAACAGCAGAGAAGGAAAATTCTAATAGGATGACTTAATTACTGTCCTCTTATATTGAAACAGACACTCAGGGTTAGGCATACTTTGGTAAATGCATTGCTAGGTATTTCTCCCTCACTCCTACTCTGATAATCTTGATAAGAATGCCGCAAGGAGCCTTGTTTGTCAAGAGATTATATATATCCTCTCTTTTCTTTTACATCACATAAATTAAAACAAAACTTCTCAGAAGGATGACAAAACTCGCTAAAATTTACATTGGAATTCAAGTTTGAAAGTAATGTACATGGATTTTGTTATCATAAAAGGAGGTAGGTTTGACATATATTGGGGCATATATTGCAGTCAGCCTGCAGGAGGAGCTCTAAACCTTTTGGCTTCACTCCCGGACAGCTGTTACTCCGTCCTTCTTGACATGCAGGCTATGGCTGACATGCTGGTGCATGTTTATAATCCAACCACAAACATAAACAGCAGCACTCCAGGACAAAAATGCAGTCCTGTGGCTCAGAATAATCGAAAAGAGACCATGGAAATATTAATTACTCAGAATGTTATCACCCTTATTAAATAGATATTTGGAAAGTAGACCATAATTTAAAAAGAATCTGGTCAGGATGAGCAGGGATTTATACTTACCCAGAACAGGTAGAAGAGAACTATTCTTCCTCTGGTACAGTTAATATTGCTTTAGCAGAGCTTTTAATATTTGCACAAAGTATAGAAGTGAGTCATGCTGCAGCTATGAGGCAAAGATAGCTGGATACAAACTTACAGACATATGACTGGTTCCTCACCAGTGCTACTTCATATGGCTGATCTGGATTGTTTACCATTACAAATCCTCAGTCTTTATAAAGTAACAGAGATTTAAATGAACATCTTAGTCATGAGACTGATGGCAGAAGATGCAAAAAACACAACAACAACTTCATTTCCATGTCAAAAGAACAGTTAATAATGAGCTTCCAGTGTTTACTATTAAAACCTCCTGGGCACGACTTCCCTGCAAATAAATTCAAGTTTTTCTGAAATGTTTCCCCACAAGATGACAGCACAACAGTGTATTTTTAAATACAAGGCACAATATTATGATAATGCTCCAAAAAGATGAGAAGAAAATGCTGGAGTTGGAAATGCACAATGCAATTGTTTTTGGAGGAAAGATGCATTATTCTTCTGCACCAAAAGAGACTCTATGGGAGACTATGAGAAGAAAGAAAAGTGCACCATGATTAGCTGAAGTGATATATGTTAGACTAGAGATTTAAAGAAAATATTTTGAGTTTTGTCAAAATGCATGAGAACTGACTGAAAAATCTGCAGCCATTTCTACTGTTGTATTTGTTAGCACTGTTTCTTTTTTCTAACATGCACCTGGATGCAGAATCTTAAATCTAAGCAGTTTGTTTGTTTAAATTCTGGTTTACAAATATAATTACAATAATAATCAATCAAATTTATCTGACAAGGCCAGATTAACGTCTTATTTTGAACATTAAACTCAAAACAAGCCCGAACAACATGCAAATTTTCCTTTGAAAGTCTACAG
Organism: Cheilinus undulatus; assembly: GCF_018320785.1. NCBI lineage: Eukaryota > Metazoa > Chordata > Actinopteri > Labriformes > Labridae > Cheilinus > Cheilinus undulatus. Next base: position 43,886,101 of record NC_054872.1, on the reverse strand, counting down.
AACGAGCTGTGCTTGTATAATTCAATAAATCTGGGCACTCAACAAAAATATGTTCCCTATTGACAGACTTTGACTTCTTACTATGAGGTCAGACTTTTTTGTCTGCATCATCTTGTAAAAAGATGTTTGTGTGGACCTTTTTGGAGGATCTAAATATTAAACTGAAATAATTTTGACTTGCTTATCTGAGTTTGTGTAGTTTCAGTTGTGTTGTTTCACCTACTCAAAATTGGGTCACACCTTTTTTTTTTTTTTTAAATACTGTTTTTTGGCCTTTTTGACTTTATGTAGACAGGATAGCTCAAGAGAGACAGACAACATGGAAAAAGAGAGAGCAAGGGCAAGACACACACCAAACAGTGGATTTGATCACATGACCAGTGTAAAGGACTATAGCCTCTATGGGTCACACTTTATTTACCAAGCAGTATTAGAACAATCCAAGGTTGCTTGAAAGGTTTCCTGAAAAGTTCCTATTGGACAAAGGCTTACAGCTGCATGCAGGCCTGGCCACAGAATTGTCTAGGCCTTGAAAAACCCAGAGACTGGGCTGTTCACAGTTGTGATATATTCATTATGTCAATGCATGTGTGCACTGGTGCTAGCAGTCATCCTGGCTAACATTTCCCTCATTTGGAGCTGAAAGTATGTGAAGCTATTATAGGGTTCTGATATTGGAATTATTTAATCGTGCTGCTTCATAACCCCTTTCCACTGTTTTTTTAATCCATTTTTGACATTTATGGCCTCTGTTTACCCCTTTTGACCACTTTTCCCTCCCACTTAAGCCCTTTTTTACCCATTTTCTCCCTATAATTTCGTACTTTTAACCCATTTTGGCCAATTGTTGCTACTTGTAACCTTTTTTGGCTCTTTGTGACACTTTCAACCCATTTTCTGATTTTAACCCCCCCACTTTTAACCCATTTTTGTAACTTATAGCCTCTTTCAACCACTTTTTGCACCCATTTTTGCCACTTTAAACTGTTTTCTTTGTCACTGTTACTACAACCCCCCCAAGAAAACACAAATTTTCTAACTACGGTCACTAAAGGGGGAACTAACAAGAACTGCATGAACAAACAAAATGGGTCTTGGATTTCTAAAAGGTGGCAGAGGGATTATGTCTCTGCACTGCCACCCACTAAGTCTATCAAAATGATAGATAAACTGAAAATATGACCCACAAACAAAAAACAGGTGGGAGTCATTGAAGTTAAAGGAAGGTGAAATAACAATATTTTGGATTTTATCCCACACACAAAAACTCTCCAACAAGTTTTCTTTTCAAATCAAACATAAAGAGAGAGCCAACTGATGGTGTTGCCCCTCACACACACACACACAGCCCAACAGAACTGAGCAGCACCCTGCTCCCTATAAAACTTCCCAGCCCTGCTGATTACCAACAGCCCTCAGCTGGGAGCAGCCACCTCAGGTGCACCGAGTTTCCCTAAACAAGCAGGGTGAATTTTCACTTTTGCTTTGTGGGGAAAATCAAGTACAAATCTAACTATTCATAACAGTCACCCATTTTCACCTCATTGTGCAACTTTTTTACCCAGTTCTGCCCATCCACCCCCCCCCCCGATTTTAACCTGTTTTTACCACTTTTTGTACTTTGTCTTGTCAGCTGTGGTCTTGTCGGGTGTCTGCCCTTGTTTTTGGGGCTTTTCTGTTTGTTTTGTGTCAGTTTTATAGGACAACTGATGGAAATTAGCAACTTGCTAAATCTGCTGCAACCATGTTTTCATTTACTTTGTATGAATGATCAGTGTCATTGCACACTGTCCCTTCACAAATAAAACAATCTAAACTAAAGTAAACTTTTTATCACTTTTAACCCTTTTTACCATTTTTTGCAGGTTTGAACTTATTTCCACCACTTTTTTTGCAACTTTTAACCAATTTTGTCACTTTACCTTAATGTTTGCTTCTGTCTTCCCACTGGTAACCCTTTTTTATGCCAATTTTGCCACTTTTGTAGCCTTTCATAGCCTTTGACAATAAAGTTTTTTTGTTTGTTTGTTTAAAAAGCTATAGGAACTGTATCTGTATTTGCTGAAAATCGAGTTTTGGCTGTTTGGTTGGTGCTGACATTCTGGGTCTCAGTGGGACTAACCTGGCCAAACTGCTTCATTTTTATTCAATAAATCTGAATGGTCGAACATTTCCCTAAATTCAGGTCACCATTCCTCACTGAGGAGGTGTTGGCTCCTGAGGACGGGGCAGTTGAGAACCACTGGTATAGAGAATATTCATCATGTTTTTTAATGTGTAAGAGGCATTAATATTCCTGTTATTTAGTGTTCTTAGCTCACAAGTTATCTCCACTTTATTTTCACAGTTTCTTCTCTCACTTTGACGCCTCAGTATTCTGTGCCCCAGATATCCCACTGGGGACACTTTGAGTACAGTAAGTTACTATTAATACTACACTCTGTTTCTAAAATTAATCCCTCATAAAAGACGTGTATTTGTTCCTAAAAAGATCAGCTTTTGTAGATTTACATCCAGGCCTGATAAAATATACAGTGCATATAAACTGGAATGTGAAATCAGCAAAAGATTTTATTTTATATTTTTGTTTGGAGCTCTTTGAGAAGACGCTGAGGTTTGTGACACTAAATATGCAGTCTGACTTGAAATTACACACTGTCCTGTAATATCCATCTACAATAAGAAGAAATGTGTTACACAGTGAGACTTATGTCAACGTAAAGTAGAGGTAAGGCAGTGTTTTACATTACAGTAAGAATTATGTCACCTTAAGCACCTAAAGCTAATGCATCTTAGCACACAGGCTGCAAACTGGAGAAAAAAAGCTGTACCTGCTCTTCACAAAGGTGACAACAACCACCCACCAGCACATCCAAGGCTCTATTAACACTTTCTATGTTGTTTTTATGATACAATCAAAGAGCATAAAGGTAGAAATTACACTTTTCCTTGTATTGGGACTGTGTTTCCAACTGATTTGTTGGCTGGGCCCAGTCACTTCCTGGTGTCTCTGCTGGTTGCCTGGCAAACGGTCCCAGCCAAGAAACACACTGTTTCATCTTTTTTTATCAAACTCTCCGCAAGAGAGCAAATTAGGGTTGTACATTCCCAAAATGTTGAACTATTCCTTTAAACTTGGTTGAAGGCAAAGGATGAAAAAAGGGATTAATGTCAGCAGATAGATTTGGGAACAAGAAATAAAACAGCCACAGCAGTTTGTGTGTGTCTTGTTGAAGTGAGCAGAAGCTATAATTTCTTACCTTGCACTGAAATGTCAGTATTATTTATGTTAATGTTAAATGTTAGTATTATAAAAGGAAAACTCCTATGTTCTATTTATTTTTAGTCAAGGCCTTTTTAGCTCAAATATTTCCAACAGTTTCCAGAGCTGGAGACATTCTTCATTTTTATGGTTGTAAAGGACGTGTGTTGTTATGGCTGTTATGATGAAGTCACTATTCAAAGAATTTCATGTAAATTCAGGACTTCTTAAATTTAGAATTTAGAGTTTGCTCTTTTTTTTGTAAGTATATGACTTTATAATCCCAAATGTTTTGAATTTTTCTCTCAAAATTTCCAACTTTTTAATTTTCTCAGCTTAACAGGTCCTCTTTTCCTTTTTTTTCTTTTTTTTTTTGAGTGTTTCTAATATGCTGCTGTACACAGTGTTTCTAACCGTGATTCTAAAGAATTTACGCACATCTTATTTTGACAACCTCAGAACAGATAGGGCCCCGTGCTCCCCCTGAGATCTTTGGCAGCCCCCTAAGGGGTGCTCGGACCCCAGGTTGGGAACCATTGCTCTAGTGATGTAGTCAACCAAAGTGTCCTCACTGCACCCTCCTGGAAGTCAGAATGAACTAAAAATAAAAATAAAAGGCATTTTGCACCATAATAAATTATTTTCAGGCTTTTTTTTAAGGTATGCACCTTTTAATAGTCATGATATCAGTATCAGCAGATAAGAACATTTCTGCCCATGTACTGGACATACATATTGGTAATGTAAATCTATACCAAATGCACCCACAGGTATAGGTGGTTGTTTTGGGTGCTACACGCTGAAGGAGGCCCACCATGAGTCCTGAACATTTTTAATGAAGCCTCTAATGTCAAACAACAACCAGACTGTCTATTTCCCTGCTCTACTTGACTCAGCCTCTCTTTGCACAGGAGACACGTTCTCATATCTGACAATGACGAAAGTACAATATCTTGCATCCCTATTGTGATAATAACAATTAACAAGACGCACTTATTTAAACACAAACAAAATCCTGCACCTTCCTGCACATTTGTGTCAAATTGTCGATGTATTTCCAAGTCTTTCAGAGTGTAACAGCTGTGAAACAATCAGGAAAAAACATCTGATTTCTCTCCATCATTGCCTCATTTGTAATTACCGACACTCTCTCTCTTCCTACTTGATTGCCCACTACTTCTTGCTCCTCTCTCTCTCTCTGTGACTGAGATTTTGATTGGACCAGAGCTCATCAACCAGCTAATTGACAAACCATCTGGAGGGAGTCTGCCCTACCAAGCTCATCCCCCTAACCAGGGAACTCCATCCATACCCTCTGTAACACTGTGGTCCTACTAGACATTTCTGGGTCAAGTAGTTGCCAGCCTCTACTTTTTACTTTTTGTTTTGAATTAAGGAAAAACTGCACTCCAAGAGATTTATTTTCCAAATAGTAAACCACTGTTTTGGGCTCATGAAGGTATTTCACAAACTGATGGAGAAAAGCTGTTAAAAGTTGCCTTCCTGGTTCATGCTGTGAGTGATCCCAGAATACCTGCCAATAGTTTTCAGTATGTTTTGATACTGAATTAACAGAGAGCCCTCTGGCAGTGGAACTACATACTGTGCATTTGAGGCAGAGTGGGAAAACAAGCAGCAAAAACGTAGCTAAATCACACACACAGAAACTCACCCTCCATATTAAACCAGTGTGCATATATTCTGCAAGCATGGTGGGTGCAAACACAGCTGCTGCATGAGTATTGTGGGTTTTAAGCCGTATATTGGGCCTCTTCACCAAGCACCAGCCTAAACAACTGGATATGATCACAGCAATCAAAGAGGAAAAACAGCTTGTGAGCTCTGCATCCTCTCCACCACTATACTGATGCTCTGCCTCCCAACATGGCGGCTGTGAGGCGGCAAGAACCAGAATAAAAAAACATCTATTAGGCTAGTAATTGCTGCACGATTAGCAGACGTGCCGTTTGGCATGGCTTTGGGTTTTTCTGCAGAGTTTGGAAGAAATACACCTACTGGTGCCTCCTGATACAATAGAGCTGCCTGGGCGGCCATACATCCTGCATGTCTTACTCCCATTTCCCCTCAATTTCTCTCTCTCTCCACCCACCCCCGTGGGTCTCTCCCTCTATCAATCCTTCCCCCTCCTCTGCCTGTCTGGACTGGGACCAGCTGGCTTCATTAGGGGCCTCCTCCATTCCACATTGCCTGGTTTTGTCTGTTGCACATTTTTCGACTGTTTTATCTTAAGCGCTGTCCATCCCTGGACCCTCATACATATTTTCTTGGCATTTCTGCAGCCACACAACTGGCTTCTAATGAAACAATCCATGTGTCCATTGTACAGCTTTTCCTTTTTTTAATTAATCTTTGTGTCTGCCACCCTTTTTTCATTTTTTTTTTTTTTTTTTTTTTTTTTTTTTTGGTTTTTCATTGTTTGCAATCACCGGGAGTGAATGAATTTTAATGGCTTGAGAGAGCTGCTGTTGGATTTACAGGCAGCAGTTTGAAAGAATATCCAAAGTCAAACACTACCTGTGCAGCTTTGTTAACTTTAATGTCCTTCATGACCCATAGATGGAGTTAAAATTCATCTCACTGTTACGACTCCTCTCCGAAAATAATGCAAACTCTATGAAATGACCTTCTTTATCCTCTAACTTTTTCAAATTCTCCCTAAATCCACACAAAGTCTCCCCAAAGCTCCCATTCTAACAGAGAAGTCAAACAGTAATTTCTGTCACTGTGTTTCTGTTTGATTGAGCTCTTTTGTTGGATGGCGTCCTTCCTTGATAGATGCACCAGTGACTTACTCACCCTGCTTTTTCCAGTTTGTCATTATTTGGTTTGGAGGGATAACAGTACTGGTGACTAGACCGCAGATGGTTCTGTTGATTGTTTCTTGATAGGGTAAGGTTGATAGGCAGATGGCACGGGGGAAAACCAAAGTCTTCAATGGGCAGGAAGCAGCACAGGCTATGAAGGCTTCACTGTACAAACCCATAGAGTAATTTTACTGCATTTCCTGCAAAAAGGAGAACTCGGAGAGATGCAGTCCTGCCCCCAGGCCCAAACAACCTAAACACCAACTTCCCCTCATACATTATTACTGACATGCTGATGCTGACATTATAAAATCTGGACATTTATTTGCACTTAGATACACTTAAATGGATCCACCTTGGTCAATGGCAGAAAGTAGGTACTTTCCCACTGACAGAGAGGGAATGACTTAGGTCAGTGGTTTTCAGCCTTGGGGTTGGGAACCCTTTGGGGTCGCGAGACACTGAGAGGGGGTCACCAGATACCTTAAAAAAACGGTGAACATTTTATAAATAACACTTTACACCAATTTTACCACATTAACCCTTTTCATAACTCTTTTACTCCAGTTTTGCCAATTTTAGCACATTTTTGCCATTTAAAATCCATTTTTGTCCATTTTAAACCCTTGTCATCACTTTTTTCTGCCTGTTTTTGCCACTTTGAAACCAATTCTTGCCACTTTCTGCCTGTTGTTGCCTCTGTTGACCCATTATTGCCTCTATCAACCACCTTTTACACCCCTTTCTGCCCATTTTACCACAGTTAGCCCATGTTTGCCAGTTTATTCCAATTTTTCACCCCATTCCACCTAAGTGGACCTTCTCAACAGAAAGGTCGTGGATGCAATCACCAGCTCTCCAGCCACATGATGGCTGTAGAACTGGTGGTTATCAGTGTATGAATGGGTGTGATCCGAGGTGTAAAAGCACTTTGAGAAGTCAGAACAGAAAAGCACTGACCTGACACATCACCAAGTGGGGGGGGGGGGGGGGGCAAAATAAAATAGAAGAAACTGAGACAACTTTTAAGGAAGTACAATGAATACTTGAATATTTTTTAAGAGAGACAAAAATGGGTGAAAAGTAGCCAGAATGGGATCATATTGTATAAAAATGTGGTGTAAATGGGTTAGATGTTGTAATAAAAAAAGCGACAAAAAAGTGGGGTAAGGTGGCAGAAAGAAGTGAAAAAAACAGGAAAATAGATGCAAAACAAAAGTGATGCAAAATATGTCAAAAAGTGGCATAAATGGGCAAAAAGGGTGAAAGTGACAAAAATCAGCAAAAGTGGAACAAAATGACAAACAGTGGAAAGGAGTGGCAAAATGGACCAAAAGCAGCAGAAATTGGTTTTATACAGCAAAAACTGGCAACAAAGGACAAAAACTGGCAAGAAAAAGCAAGTATAGTCAGCAAAATATTGTTGCAGTAATTGGCAAAAATTGATTTAAAAAAGGGCAAAAATGTTCATACAAAAAGAGGGCAAAAAGTGGCACAAAAGGGAGAAAAGTGGCAAGCGTGAAAAAGTGCCAAAACAGGACACAAAAAAGGCAAAAAAAGGGTTCAAAGTAGGCATAAAGTTCCAAAAAGATGTTGCAGAAATGGGCAAAAAGTGGTTTTCAGGTGGCAGAAATGGGTGAAAATTGGTAAAAGTGAAATAGAAGTGAAAAAAATGTCAAGAAAAATTGACAAAAATGGGCAAAAAAAGCAGCAAAAATTGGTTATAAAAGTGGCAAAAAGATGTGACAGTAATGGATGGGAAAAGTGGTGAAAGTGGTTAAAAGTACCACAAATAAATCATTCCAACATCAATCATATCCTGACACACTTTTCAGCTCCAAAATGTTGTTAATGTTAGCCACGATATTAGCACTAATGCTACTGGTACAACACACATGCACTGATATCATCAATAAATCAAAACTGAGGGCCCATTCTCTGGGTTTTTCAGGGGTCCAGACTGTTTCACATATTCATGAAATCAGATATGTATCACACCCATCTTTGCAACATCTTAAAGACATCAAAAAAACTCAGAGGGTGATTGGACAAAATAAAAGTAGCCTATATGTTAATGGACTGGCTATTTCCATGTCTGTCATCAAGCAGATTGATCTTGCAAAGCCTAAAGCTCATTTGCTTGTTCCTGGTCTGAGACAAAACCAAACAACATGAGAATGAAGCTTCAGCTACACAGCAAAAACTGGAGTGTTAATAATTCAGAGTCAAACATTTTGTAGCTGATTTAACTCCATTCTAAGAGTCGTTTTAGACTTGTTTATGTGTGTTTATATGTGCCTGGCAGGTGCCTGGCAGGTGCCTGTTGAACACTGATACTTGTCAGAATTCATTTCGCCCATGGTTTTAGTGGATTTTTGTTCTTTTTGACGTCAAAGGCTTTTGCACCATGAGTGAAGTTATCCACTGAGTTGGTGAGTTCACTGGACATGCTATTGTTGAGCTTGAAGTACAAGTAGCACTGCCTGTCTTTAGACTTTTATCCATGTTGCAGACCACTCCTACTTCCCCTGGTGTTCAACATGAAGTGGCAGTCACAAGTATGAAAATCATGCTGAAATGTGCCAAGAATGAGTATAAAAAAAATAATTCTAAAAGAGACACAAAATATGTGTGAACCTGTGAAAATTTTATTAAAAAAGCATTAAATTTGACACCATGGGAGTTGGATTAACACAGACAAATTCGTTGTGTACGCATGGCTTAATTGAAGCAACCTCAAGCCTGTAAACAACAGTAGCAAGTTAAGAAATTAACAAGGATGCAGCCACGGCAGCAGCTTATAAAACTTAGTACATCACCCTTTCTATGATAAAGTTGCTCTCCACCGGTGGGACTTTTCTAACTCAGAGGATAACTTCAGTCATGGTGCAGAAGTGTCTAATGCATTCTGGGAAAACTATGCAGTTTAAAGGATGATTGTCAGATAAATTGAGTTCATATGCAGTCCTTTAAACAAAAGACAAGTTATATTAACTGAGAAAAGTTGAAATAGTTACAGTGCACCTTAATCAGACTCAAACTGGTCTAGGCTGTCTCCACAAGCTCCACAGGCTTCGAGCTGAAGTTGTAAGGCATCAATGATTAGCAGAGAACAAGTCAGTTGTTTTCTCTCTGATGTTACTATAACAAGAGGGAAAACATCATCGTATTTGTACCAAAAGTAGAGCATGAACAAAATGTACAGAGCTGCAAAGCCATTTCAGGTTTTCTCCATTAGATATATAATTAATTTCCTGCTTTCTAGCTGGTTAGCCAGACCAAGCGGGATTAGACCCATGATAGTGGGCTAAAGGGGGAATATCTCCCCCTAGTGTGGTGGAGTTGAGCATACTTCAAACAATAAATCAGATTTCCTTGTATAGAGACAAGAACAGTTGCTTAATATCCCAGTCCAGCTGTTACTGCAGTTGAATTAACGGTGTATTCTGACGTTCTGACTGAGAAAAGTACTGAGCAGCTGACCTGCTCAGCAGATGGACAAAGTTTTAAAAAGAAGTTAAAACAAATCGAAGCACTTAGTGGCTAATAAAAGCAATTTTTATTTGGAGACGATAAAAACAGGCAAAATTAAACAGAATTTTGGATGAAAAAAGAAGGGCTATTTTGGCTGACACCATCCTTTTTGTACCCAGGACTGACTCTATTTGCACACCAACCATGTTGGTTTCCTTTACATCTCAGCCACCTCTGTAGAGGAAGAATCGCCTTTGACCAAAACTCTGCAATTAGACGCTAAATGCATTTTCCTTTACAATCTACACTGGACAAAGAGAATACAGAAGATACATATGAATAAATGTAAGGGTGGCTATTTTCTCTCTCTCTCTTTTTTTTTAACCTGTTTTTTTACATGAACCTTGCTTTAACTCCTGTCTTTTCATGTCCTTTCTTGCATCCTCCTCTTGAAAATGGGCAGGGAGTGATTTATTTAGCAGACAGATGTAAAGGAGGGGAGAAAACAAACTACCAGTGTACGAACTAAGAAAAAAGACCATGATTACAACCTGTTTCATTTGCAGGATGTTCATTCTACATGGGGTCAAACAGCACATAAAGAAATGACAATCCAGCAAACCTAAAATGTAATAATGTGTGACCAAATGAAGATAACTGAAACAATAATTTATTTGCAAGTCTGGTTTTAAAATTGCATTATAAAAGCTATATGTGCACTGATTACCAGAACAAATATTTCTATAGCTACTATTCTGATAAAGAAACCGTATCATTTAAAGGAATCTATATCTTTAAACCCCCTCAAACAACGGCTGAAGGCTTCTGTCTGTGTCTATTTTTGTTTGCGATGCTTCTTGCATGCAGCTGCCTGCTGGAAAGATTTAATCTGATGCTTTATTTATGGTGTGTCATTATTTATTTATTTGATTATTTTGTAAATTATTTATCTATTGAATTATTAATTCTTCTTCATGACTTTTCCCTACATTATTCATGACTTAATTTGAGATTATTGCATCAAGATGCCGCATTGTTGCAGTGTTGGGTCGCATTTTCACATCAAGTCAGACAAGGATATTAAATCTACCTCTCAGGCTATTTTTTCGCTGAAGTGAAAGAAGTAGAAAAATGATCCTGAAAGCCGGCTATTAACATACAAACTGTCGTCACGCCAGAAAGAGGAGGAATGATTAGTCTCATGACAAACACTGAATCACCATCTGATTGATCGTCTCTACAAGAGGAGTGCACCAGAAACAGTCATCTATCCGACCGTGGATACAGGATTGGACAACTATTCTAGTAGATTTGTGTTTTACTGCACATTTGCTGCTCTGGAGCTGCTGAGTTCCTCTGCAAGTGCAGCTCAAGTGTACCAATAATCCAAGGTTTTTAAGATCAGCTGTGATAAATGTGTTTTAACTGAAGCACTTATGGCTTTATGGGATTTTTTAAAAACTTTCCTGCAATACATATGGTGTTAAATATCAGCAAAAAATGAAAACACCAGAAAGTGAAAATGGGGTTTAACATCATAAATACTGGGTATATTTTTGTTGTTTCATTTATTTTCCCAAGGCCCATAAAGGCATGAACTATTATAATCAAAATAAGTTTTTGAACCACACTGTAAAAATGTTAAATTAACTGTTAAATAGGAATTTTAATATTGTGGTATGTTTGTCTTCTTGTGCATCTGCAGTCAGTCTCAAATGGACATTTGAGGAACTGCAGCTGTGTGCATTTCCACATTGGTGTTATTTCTGGTCACAGAGGTTGCTGCTTGCTGGTGACCTGTCCATCCAGGGGGAACCTCTCCCAGTATGACAGCTGGGATTGGCCAAAAACAGGAGATAATGGTTGATGGACTGATTCGGCCCGTCTGGGTTAAAGATCAAGTAATTCAATATAAATGCATTTAATCTTCGTAAGAATAATATTACATTTAGATAAAACAACTATATTAAAGCTTCAAATTTAATGTTTATAAGCCTGCAATTAGCCAAGTAATATTATAAATTTCACCTAGTAACATTTAACACTTAACTCCCTTCAAGCCCTAAGCTGTTTTTAACCCTTATTGTCTTGCCTAGACTTACTGTGTTAAAAAGCTTGTGAAACATCAACAATATGGTTCAAATTCAAGCTTCAAAAATCTTATTTTTCAGGACAACCTGGGCTTCAAGAATATGTGTGCTGCAGTTCTGTCACTTCTATTTTAAAAATGTTATGGGACTATAAAGACAAAAGAAAAACTAAATGGAAACTAAAACTCAAAATTTTGATGTCACACACAGAAAATAATAATGACTACATTTTTTTTTTTTGTTACAAAAACTTGTACTTCATCTCTTGGTGACAAATAAAAGTGAAAAAATAATCATTCTATGACAAAAGTTTTCAAAATATTGACATAAAAAATTCCTTGGGCTTTTTTGTATTGGTTCTTATTGAGCCATTCAAAGCAGTTCCTGTCTGCAGTGAAACAGGTGGACACATCACAGCCTCTCTGTGTCTTTTTCTCTCTATTATGAGCTATTCAGGTCATCTTCTGCATGAGTTAAAGACCCTGTAAAGTAAAATCCAAAGTTTTTGTCTTAACACCCTAGATATGTTGGAATATGGTTGCTGTAAACATGATCTGCATGTGAATGAATTTTGGATTTAGATTGTTAAAAATTTTTTCACCTCTTTCCTGGCTTGGTTTAATTTGGGTGGGGCCAATATTTGGCCTGGTGATGTCATGGGCCCACAGTGGGGAATGACCCCGCCTCTCTAACACTACAATATAAAATCACAGAACCTGGCAGTTATACGCTTTCACAAGGTATACAACTGCCAGTCATGAGAGTACAGTTGTGGGTCGAGTAGAGTGTGATAAAAACAAATAAATAAAAGCAAGGGATAAACATATGGCCCAATGACAGTGACCTTGAGTTTTGGGTGTGAAAATGAAATTAGTTCATCTTTGAGTCAGAGTGGACACGTGTGCAAAGTATGAAAGAAATCCAAGTATTCTTGGAATATTGTGCAAGGGATGAACATGAGACCCAGTGAATATGACCCCTGACCTGTAACCCCCAAAATCTAAAGAGTTTATCTCTGAGTCACAGTGGACTATTTACAAAGTTTGAAGGAAATTACTCAGAGAATTCTTGAGATATTTTGTTCACTAGGAAAGGATGAACAGGAGGCCTGATGGCCTTGACCCTTGACTTTAAAGCTCAGTGGATGATTGTGCATAGTGAAAAGAAAATTCCCCCAAATTCCCTTTAGACATTTTTGTCAATCAAGGGATGAACAGAAGGCCCAGGGAATTTGACCTCTGACCTGCAACCCAAAAAATAAAATGAGTTTATCTCTGAGTCACAGTGGATGTTTTAACAAAGTTTGAAGGACATTACTCAAATAGTACTTGAGATATTGCATTCACTAGCAAGGGATAAACAGGAGGCCAAATGATCATGACCTTTGACCGATAACCCCCCAAATCTACTCAGCTAAAAGGATGATTGAGCAAAGTTTGAAGGGAATCCCCCAAAGCGTCCTTGAAATATTATGCCCTCAAGAAAGGAATGAACACAAGGCCAAATGGCCCTTATCTTTGGTTTTTCACCTCCAAAATCCAATAAGTCACAGTGGGATTTTGTGCAAATTGGGAAGGAAATCCCTCTGAGAGTTCTTGAGGTATTGTGTTCACAAATGAGGGATGAACATGAGCCCTGATGTTCTTGACCCTTGACCTTAAAGCTCCAAAATCTAATCAGCTCATCCTTGAGTCAGTGGATGATTGTGCACAGTGGAAAGAAAATTCCCCAAAATGAACATGAGGCCCAATGACATTGACTTCTGGACTATGATCTCCAAAATCTAACTAGTCATCCTCGATTTAGAGTGGACATTTATGCAAAGTTTGAAGAAAATCCCTCAAAGACTGTTTGAGATTTTGTTTTTACAAGATTGGCCTAAATGAACATGCACATGGATGGCTGTACTCTCTGTTCTGAGAAAAAGAACATGTGTGAATGTTTTCTGTTACCTAAAATCTGAATCTAATTTTTCAGAGTTGTTTTTTTTCTGGCACTATTAAATTATATAAAAGAGGCCATAGCACAATTTAAACCCTGATGAATGAACCAGTCTGGATTGTGATCAAACACATCCCAAATATGATGATTTTTATCAGTAATTCTTTGCATATATCCGTGCTGTTTAACCATTAACTGTTTGCTTCTGTTCTATTCTCATGTAAATCTCTAATCTGCATTCACACAAGCAGAATATAAAGATTTGATTCTTCAGAACTATAATCCACAGCGTAGGAAAGGGATGAAGTCATCAGCATACATTATGATAGGAGCATTATTGTGATGGGAATGTTAAAAGTTTTCACACTCACTCTAAACACTATTAGTTTCTTTTAATCTTAGGAATAGAGAAAAGAGCTGCAACCATTGCAATAAGTGTTGAAAGAAGCATCAGCTAAAGGCCTTTAAAATGTAAATGTAGGAGAGTGTGCTGTTTAGAAAGGAAATCAATTTCCTTGCTTCTTATGTGAATGTAAATAATCAAAATGTTTGAGGCTGTGTTGCATTATCAATCAGTTCTTGAATAGCACTCTGTGTCGACACCCTGAACACTGATAGCATAATCTCTGTATCAAAGAATACACATATTCTTTGGGACCTCGTACATTTTAAAAGCCTAGTGTTTTTGCAGCGCGCGTTATTGACAGTTCAATTCATATCAGCCGACATCTCCTAAGCGCTTCATGCCGGATCAACCCTGCCGTGTTATCTGGATTGGAAGTGGGAAACTAAAGGAACCTGTCATGTTGCATTCAGAGGGAAGAGGTGTGTGCATCAGTGTCTGATGTATGTGCTGCAGAGATAACAGTCCCACGGCGGTATGCTGGGGCAACAGGAATATTCCTCTTCATCACTCCAGCGCTGCCACTAGTACTGTGACACAGATAATAACTGTTTATATGCAGCCCATCTGAAAGCAGCAGCAGCATCGTCGTCTTAAAAGCTCTCAGGAAGAGAACCGCTCTCCTGTTCTACACTGAGCTTGGTGTTAACATGTCAGACGTTTGCAAATTATGTCGTCAAAGCTCTTTCTGTTCTTATCAGGAAGATCCAGCAGCACAACGGAGTATTTATTTCTATTTTTCCTGCTTTGCATCCTCAGTCAGGCTCAGAATAGTCTCAATGTGGTTTGACAATCACAAGATTAATCCTAAAATATCATGACCATCACTAAACTCATAACATCCAGTACGATAAATCCTAATGCCAGTTTATAAAATGAATAGAATGAAGGGTTTTCTTCTTGAGATTATGAACCTTTAACCATTACTGGTGTTATATATAAGCAGTTTTAGCATTTTAAGTAACAGTTACATTAATTTGTGGCCAGACATTAAAACTATGAAGAGGATCTGGGATTCTTTGCATGAAAATAAATTGATAAAAAATAGTGACCTGCATATTTCCTGAGCATTTCTTTGCTGAGACCTTGGAAGAGACTGAATGAATTAGAGATGTCCTGATTGGTTGGGAACCATACATTAGTGGGCAGTTTTTTTTAACATTTTGTGTGGTGTAACTTTATTATATAGGCTAACTGAATTTCCAGTCTTTAAGTATGAAGCCAATCAGCATTATTTGTCAAATTAAACACAAAGGCAGCACCTTGGACCGATGCTTGGAAAAAACACATCAGCACTCTAAGTAGTTCAAAGTAGCTATTTTAAAGTCCTTTTTTTAAAAGATTCCACTCATATCTGTTTATTCATGGTGGCTTGATCTGCAAAAATTGCATTTATATTAGATCTTTTCTTATCAGATTTGGGCATCTTTGGTAATGGTATGTGAATCCATTGAAATAAATTAAGAGGTCTGATATAATAAAAAAACAAAAAAAAAAAAAAAAAAAAAAAAAAAAAAATCAGAACTGTGCGATCAAGCTTGTAGTGTGAATGCAGTCATAGAAAAACAGAATTGGGGCAGCCTTAGAAAAGAGTAAAGGATTTATCATGAACCGGCTCATAAGACATGACAAAAAACTTGGGTGAGTGTGGGTAAAGTTGTATGGTTTGAACTAAACTAACAGACAAAACATCTTAACAAAAGCATGGTGCCATGAGGAGTGACGAGAGGATGAGGAGAGTGCAGGTCCCATAACAAACAGCAAGTCCTGCTGGAAGTTGGGTTGAGCAGAATTGATGCATTAAATAATATCAGAAATTGACAAATTTTGATACATCATTCACATGCTGTTTGCTTTAGTAGGAGCACTAGGATAGAGATAATAGATATACTGTTGCTAATTTGAACATCCCATTTCACTTTAAAAAAAAACACAAACTTCTTGACAGCTTAGTTGGCAACTTTAGCTGTCTTAATGTACTTTTCTGAATGGGGCAAATCATTAATCTGATCTACTATATCTTTATTATCCTTACTGAAAAAAGAGAACGCTTTCTATGTGAACAAGAGACAAGACTGAAAATGGTACAAAACACAAAGTACAAGCATGACAAAGAAGGTTTCTTGGGAAAATCTCTTTGATTGATTATTAATCTTCACTTGTCAACTTGTATGGATCATAAAACTTGGTCATTTTGTACATGCACTCCTATGTCTTAATGAATAACAGTGTGACCGTATTTGACTGAAAAGAGCACTTTGAAGCTTTCTCCTATGCATCCATCAGAGCAAACCAGTGTATCAATCAGTCAATCAATCAATCAATCAATCAATCAATCAATCAATCAATCAATCAGTCTTTGTTTGTATAGTACCAAATCATAACTGAAATTATTCTGAGACGCTTTACAATGGTGTAGCCATGAAGCCCACATTAAGATTATAAATCTAAAAGTTAACATAAAAAATAACAACTCCTTGCATTAATTGACTTGCAAATCAAGATATGATAAGAATTGTTCACTTTGTCATTATCGACTTGAAAATAGGTTCTCTAATGCAACTAATTGTATTTTAAATATGAGACATCAATCTTATTAGGATAATTTCAATTGAAAAACTTAACTGTCATTAAGAATGCAGAGTGCACCACAAAGTATTGAATAACTTCACTGAGGTTAAGTGGACTTTCGGCTATTTCAGTCAGCACTTTAACATCAATTATGGTCATTAATTATGAATTAATCCCAGACAGTTTGGCTGCAGACCGGAGGTGTCAGATCCTCTCTCAGACCATTTATGAAAGTTGCTGTTTCTGACAGAATAGAGGTGCCATAATTTGATGCCAAATGTATTTCCAGTATAAAAAAAAACAACAACTTTATTTTTAAACAAAGTCTGCCAGCTACATTCACGAAATAACCACACTGCAACCATTACAGATGAGAAAACATTTTATAAATAAAACAGAGGAAAAGGTCAGAGGTCTAAACTGGGGGTAATTTAAATATGGACTCATTTTAGAAGTAGTCAACCCAACTGTGGCTTTGTTAGCTTTATCTAAAGCTAGCATAGCTACGCTAGCTACGTAGTTAATATTGATATGCAGGCCAATGTAGCTAATATAGCTTTAGCAACGAGAGCTTTTGCAAACAAAGCTGAAGCTCACATAGCTGAAGATAACATAGCTATGTAGCTAATGTAGCTATGTTATCTATGTAGCTTTGTTCTAATAGATACCCATGACCTTAGTGACCTTTAGCTTCAGCTATATTAGTGGCATAGCTCTCTTAGCTTTATCTGAAGCTAGCATAGCTACGTTAGCTATGTGGTTAACATTATTATGCAGGCCAATGTAGCTACTTTGGCATTAGCAACGTGAGCTTTAGCAAACATAGCTGTCGCTCACTTAGCTAATGATTATGTAACTATGTAGCTAATGTAGCTATGTTATCTTTGTAGCTTTGTTGTGATAGATACCCATAAGCTTGATGACCTTTAGCTTCAGCTACGTTAGTGGCATAGCTCCCTTATCTTTATCTAAAACTAGCGTAGCTACTCTAGCTATATGGTCAACATTAATATACAGGTCAGTGTAGCTAATTTAGCTTTAGCAATGTGAGTTTTTGTAAACATAGCAGAAGTTCTCGTGGCTGAAGATAATGTGGCTATGTAGCAAATGTAGCTATGTTATCTATGTGGCTTTGTTTTAATAGATACTCATGAGCTTGGTGAGCCTCAGCTATATTAGCAACATAGCTCCATTAGCTACGTGGCTTACACATCTAACGGAGCTACGTAAGCTACGTTTGCTTTGTTAGAGTGTTTTCATGGAGGATGAGCTTTTTCCTGACTGTTAATTTGAAAGTTGAATGTTTTATAATCAGGTTATGCAGGTCATGTTTTTAATTTTAGTATCCTAACCCTCACCTTAACCCTTATCCTAGTGCATATTTCTGTTCTGACAGATGTGACGTCTCACAGTAGCGGTCTGAGAGAGGGGCTGTCTCAGAGCTACGGTCTGGAACCAAGTCCCTATAGATTAACCTGAATAATCTAGTAGTGTTATATACTCTCTGTGCAGCTTATCGGCTTCATACTCTGCCAAGAAACCATTGTCCCTAACAAATACAATTCAAAATTCAGTTTTCTTCGTACATTGACCTGCTTGCTTTGTTAAAACCTGAAATACTGATCAGCACCATCATTGATACCACGGTCACACTTTCATAGCCTGGAAATGATGAAAGAATAAACTGAATATGTCCCTAGAGGATGTAGCAAATCTTTTAAGTCTGAAAGTTTTTGCTCTAGTTCTTCCAAACAAACTTTATTTGAATGGACATGTCAGTTAGAAACTACAAATCCAAGCTGCTTGCCTGTTAATCCAACCTGATATCTTAATAAATGGGAAAATAGTGTTTGTGGAACCTCACTAGCAGCTATTTCTAACACATGTGAGAGCTTTAATGAGGATCTTTAAGTCATAAAAATACTATATATTATACGTGGGCTGTGTTTGGCTTGTATTCATTTTTTTAAAGGTTTAGACTCTGTAGCCTTAAAATAACACCACCATAAAGAGCGCTTGGTTAAAAGAAAAACATTAAAATAATTGAGATTTAATTACAGCGCCCCCATGTGGCCAATTAGGCCAACTTTAATACGTGTTAAAGTATTTTTTCTCAGTTTATGTCTTACATGTATGACAAACAATGCATCACTTATCTACATTTTAGCATCTGTGCAAAATATAAAAAACAGCAACTCGCCCCCTCTTCACAAATGCAGCTCAGGTACTCGGCTGCACGTTTCCTCACGGGGCTCTTTATGAGTGACAGGGGACTCGGGCTCTGGGGTCCAAACACCCCTCACACCCACTTCACGTAGGAGCCTGGTGTGCTTTGTGTGCTACGTTGACAAACATCTGCCTTAATGAGCCTTCCCCCACACTTCCAGCCTCAAACTTGTGATTGACTTGACTATAAAAACTGGATGAAACTGTAAATCATGAGACGTATTGTAAAATGTACTTCTGTCTTCCCGTGCTCCGTAATGAAGCAGTCATTATGATTATTTTATAGGACTGAAGTTTTTAAAAACTACAAGAATGCATTACTCTGCATAATGAACAGATGTTGTGGCAACAAGCACATACATTATGCATAAAAAATTATTTCAGTTTTGATTGTAGACGCTGATTTATTGAGACAAGTCTAGCTTACAACAGTAATGGATTTAGGATGTGCTTTTGTTGTGTTATTTCCATAATTAATAATACGCAGGCAGCACATTATATATGCTTTGTATTCATAAAGATGAGAGGGCTTGAGTTATAACAGATAAAATACTGCCTGCTGAACTTTAAAACCACAGCAGATTAATTATACATAAAACTTAAACCCTTTTGAATGAAAAATAAGGAAAGATTTCCCCTAATGCTCTTCTGCTTGTGTTCTGTGTTTTGATATGTTGAAAGAAAAAGCAGAACTGATAAGATGAACTGAAATGAAGGAGAGGGGAGGAAAATTAACACGGCATGATGTACTGAGCAATGACAGGAATCCAGGAATAGACGAGGATGCAGAACCCGTCAATACGCTGTATCCTCTTCCCCTATAGACACATTAAATATATATATATATATATATGTAGACATACATTGTTAAAAAGACATGGAGGAAGTGAGAGGGCGGATGTCTCCTATCCTGTGATTCTCTTTAGATTAAATCAATGATTGGGTAACGTATTTAGGGTAAACTGATCATTAACTGACAAAAGTCAGTAAGTTTAATTTATTGCTATGCCAAATGTTACATACATTTCCTAATGATCTTATGTTTTATTATATATTTGAAATAATTTAATGTTTAATTTTTGCTCAATTTTAAACCTTCGAATGGTATTAATATTAAAAATGTTCTGTTTTTAAACTCTGAAAGGGTACCTTAAATTGTGTGTAATGTCTGTACAAATGAAGTATTTCAAATGTAGGTCTGCATCCATAAATTAGGAAAATGAATATATATATATATATATATATATATATATATATATATATATATATATATGAGATGTTTTTTATTTCTTATTTTGAAATTGATACTTTACACCAGGGGTGTCAAACTAAAGGGCCAGGGGCCAAATCCGGCCCGTGGTGCAGTTTTACCCGGCCCGCAGGATCACATTGTATTTTAATTAGAAATGGCCCGCAGGTCTGAGGTCTGCAGATTTCCTCCAGAATAGAAATAAGAATTTAACCTTGAAGATTTAAAATATTCTTTAAGTCATAAAAATGTGAAACAGTAAAGAGTAAAAATAATGAGGTAGAAAATAAGGAATGAGGGAGAGAAATTAATGTGTTTTCATTTAATATTTTCAATTTGCATTTGAAAATTCTGACTTGAAACTAGCATTTTGACTTTTTATTTCATATTGTGAACTTTTAGATTCCAAATTCCAAATTTCAGAGTTTCAGAGTTTCAGGGTTATTGTACCACAATCGTTTTGATTATACTTAGGAAAACCCTCACTGCGCACTGATTGGCTCATCTCATTTGATTGACATAATTAATGATGACTAACTACAGAAATTTTGAGATTAATCAGGATTAAAAAATGTAATTTTCACAGCCCTAGTAAAATATAAAAGATCAAACAGATTACTAGTGTTCTTCATCTGGCCTGTGGCTCCTTTCCTGCATATGTCTCCACCCCCCCCCCCCCCACCCCATCTCATTTACTTATTCTACCCATTCTCCTTCTCCATCAATAAAGGCATACCCCCCCCACCATCGTCTCTATGTTTAAAAATCTGCTATCATGACAACCCCAGTTGGTTTATTACTACATTCAACAAACCTCTCAAGCAATATTTGGACCAAAACTTAAGTTGCTCATGAGATTAAAACCCATTATTACACACTGAGACTCCCAATTAAACCCCCCAGACAAACCAGTAAATGCATCATGTGTGAGGGGACAACAGCTACTGGCTCATCTCCAATCTTTAATGAAAGTAATATCAGACTGATAAATTAATATCAGGCTTTATATCAGTTGTTTTTGAGCTTTTAATTTGTGCTGCACCAGAGATGAATTCCAATCCCTTGATTATTAAATCTGGAGGATTTTAATGGAGGAATGAATTGGACCAACTGTGCTGTCTGTTTGAAACACTTCTGAACACCTTCACGTGGCTCCTCGTCCTCAGAAGGCTCTCCACGACCTCGTGTGACCCACTTCACACGTCCGCGTGTCTGGCTGTGTCTCCGCTGGACGCTCGCATGCAGATGTCTCAGAGTCGCAGCAGAACCTGGTGGAACACGTCCAACAGTCTGCTACATGAGGAGGAACATGAAGTGGGACGGCGTTTGGCTCCACACAGTAGAATTAATGATTTGAAGACACATAGTTGGTGAATAATTGATTCCAGCCCCGAGGATGGTTAGGAGCTGAGTAAAAGACTAATAAATCATTTGTGGTGCTGCCAGTTGTCACTTTCAATTATTTCTGGGTTTGTGATAAACTGCTGCACCTGCCAGCTGCTGGTCCCACGATTTCCTCGGAGCAGAAAGTGACGACTTCACCCAAACTTTGCTCCTTGCCAGGCCTCATACCAGCAGCTAACATTTATGAGGCATCAGCCCTTTAGAGGCATGTTCCCCTGATTTTTTAAAAAGATAATACAGGACAATGTGCCCATTATATCTCCATCTAACAGAGAGGCAGTTCCCCTGGTGGATCAGAGACGGTCTCTGGAGCCCCCTGTCCCTATCCAAGATGATAACCAAAGCATCAGGGTCCAACTCAGTGATGTTTAGATTGATAGGCCTTAAACTGGCCAGCAGAAAAGAGTATGAAGCAGCTTTATTATGTGTTGAAAAATTAAACCACTTGAGCTATGGCTGCAGGATATCAACATCATCACCCCCACTCACTACCTGTAAATTTTCCTCAACATAACTGCTTCTCACCTCGGCTTCTTGCAAAAAGGCCTCCTGAGACAGGCAGGAGAAAAAAAGGGAGAAGCAATTTCCATGCTTAAAGAAATTAATCTTTTTCCATTTTCCTTCCAAAATAAAGCTGAGAGTAGACACAAAATTCATAAAAGCCATAAACTCTAACCTTTAAGCCAGTGTTTCCGCTAGTCTTTTTTGTCTCTGGTCAAAATGACCGCCAGTCCTCAAGAATTCCAGCCATTTAGAGCAACTATCACATCTTACTACTATAATTGGGGAGCTGTCTGTCTGGATGTCTTGCTTTGCTCACCTCCCTGTTGCTCCAATTGTCCCTTATATCTCTCAGAATACTTCTTGGGTGTACTGGTTCCTAACTGGTGCCATGAAAAAATGACAAATATGTGCAGATTTTCTCTAAAATTGTAAAATGTTGTGGTGAATCATCACTCGGGGACTTTGGCTCCATTCTCCATACAGCCGGAGGCTTTCTGACACCGCCCCTTCCCAGTCATGTTCTCTTTCATCGTATTTGCTTGCAACAACTCCCACTTATTTTCGACGCAATGCCGAAGAGGAGAGAGTCTTCACTCTCTCACCTGCGCTAAAAGGAAGAAATTACAGCGAGCTCCAGAGTCTGCTGAAGCCACAGGTCATGGTTCTGGCAAGACCAGCTTGCGCCACTAACTACTAAAGCTCACGTTAAGTTCAGTGAAGTATATCTTGTCTACACAGAGTTCTGTGATGTAGCGTTCCTTCTTGCTTTTACTAGCCCTAGGTGACACAGCTGATGTGTGTTCACATGTTCAGACAATAAACGTAATGAGTCATACTTCAGGCAGAATTAACCATTATGCAGAGGTAGGCAATTGTCCATCTGAAGTTACCAACACACTCTGTACAACTGTAAATATGAAGTGAACTTCCTCATGTTATACCAGTGGATCTCAACCTTGGGGGTCAGGAGGCACTAAGCAGGGGTCTCCAGATTCCCTTAAAAATCAAAGAATTTTTTTTAAAATTCTGCTGTTGCCATTTTACACCAATTTTGCCAAATTTTAACCAGTTTTCATCATTTTCCCACACAAATTTTAACACATTTTTGCCATTCAACACTTATTTTTGCCATTCTAAACTCTCTCCAACACTTTTTTCTGCCTGTTTTTGCCACTTCTAAAACAAGTCTTGCCCCATAAGCCTAATGTTGCCTCTGTTGACCCATTATTGCTACTATTAACCTCATTTTACCACTTTTTATGCCCAATTTTCCCCCTTTTAACCACATTTCACTATCTGATATGCCCATTTTGCCAATTTGACCAATTTCTGCCAATATCTGCCTATTTTTTCTTTCTCAGTTAGCACTATTTTGCCAGTTCATAACAATTTTTCTCCCCATGTTACCAGATTTCCACCTATTGTTGCCAATTTAAAGCATTTTCAGCCACTTTTTGATTCCATTTTACCACTATTCATGTCCATTTTTGCCACTGTAACCCATTTTGCCTTTTCTTCAGTTATTTTTTTGCCATTCTTATATAATTTTTGCCATTTCCAACCCATATCTGCAACTTTTAAGATCCAATTTTCCCACGTTTTCCCACCTTTTTACCATTAACCCATTTTTTCCATTTTTTTTAACAATTTTTTTTTTTACAAAATAGATTTACATTTCAAGAAGGTTTTAATACTACACAAATGATTTTAAAAAAGAGAGTTGTTTCATTGATAAAAGTGGTTATTTTTTCAGGTTAAAGATAAAATATGGATGTCAAAGCTTAACTTCACAATATGCCATGATCTTTGGACCTCCATGGGCCCCCAGTTTGGCTGAGCCCCAGAAAGCTCTCCCTTTTATCCCCCCTTATGGACGGCCTTGTCTGCACACTTTCAGGTCCAGTGGGGGTCCCTGGTCTCTGGCACCTTTATTTTGGGGGTCACCGGCTGAAAAGGTTGAGACCCACTGTACTATACACTGTCAGGGTGCTTTCACATTAGGCCCAGTTGTACCATCGGTAGGTTTCCATGTCACAAACTTTATATAAAAGGTAGAACGTTATCGCCTCTAACTGACTTTACCATTCAGAGACCACTCCCATCCTCTCCTGCTCATGCACTGCCTCGGCCCTGAGAGTTTGAAATCTGAACTGTTTCAATAATAATACATGTCCAGAGGTCTCAATGAACATTGCACCAATTGTGTCAGTGCATAAAGTCTCATATGGTGGGAGTTTGCTGTTTCAGCAGCCTTGAGCTTTCCTCGTGTTAGATTTTCACAAGATTTTAGACATTTTGCTGCAGCACTTTGCTCACATTTAAACATAGCACTAATGAAGTGCATTTTTATTGTTGCAGATACTGAAATGCCTGTCTCATAGTTTGTATTGAAGTTCTTCCCAAAAGTGTTTGACCAGGAAGTGGACAGGAAGTGTCCTTTACGGATTTGCACAAGTTAAGTGTCATGTTGGAATGGACACATGTTTTTTTTTAAATGGTTGCAACAAATTTAATATAAAATATCCTTACATTGTGTACAAAGGAATAAAGCTTTACTGATATTTTGATTGCTGTGAATTTGTGGCCACACCCTGTAGCCAATCAGCCTTAAAGTTTCTGACTCTTTAGTATGAGCTGAAAACGAATAACAACTAAACAAAACAAACATGCAGCAGACTTAAATATCCAGCGGAAGCAAAAAAAAGAGCTACAAATTTTAACAACTCCATCTCATGATGTTTTTAATCTTTTTCTCTTTCTGTCTGTTTTTGATTGATCGACTCATCGGGAGACAGATGGAGGCAGATTGATTGATTGAGCTGTTTTAAGAGGCTGCTGTAATGAAAATGTGATAATCCTCTAAATAAATAAATAAAACGGAGTCTGTCACCTCCTCGCACATCTGACAAGTATAAATCTAACTGATTAACACTGTTGTACATCCACATTTATTTCCTGTTTATTTGAATGTAACAGATTGCATATTGTAACATTATGAGAGCGTGTCTCTAGGTGTAAAAGATGTCTTTTTAATACAGCGCCGCTGCAGCACTTTTCCATTGTTAACATATGTGCGACCTGTCAAAAATGCTTGTGTTGTGTCACATGCTGAAATGAGCCTAATGCACAATGTACTACAAGGAAGTCCTTGTCAAGTGAATAATTACGGAGTTACGGATCACAGGCTCCTGCAGGCCTCCTCCAGGGAGCCGAGGTAAACTAGGTGTACTGCACGGTTCATGCTGACTGAATTAGGAAGTTTAAAAAGCCTTAAATTGTACAAACATTTCCTGTGCTTTTGTTATGAAAGTGATTTGATCAATGCGGGGCTCTATTAGTCATTCCACATGGGGATGATAACGTTCAGACTGAGAACAATCAGTGATTTGTTTTGCACAGATCAGTGGTGTTTTTCCTCCCCTCAGCTGCTTTGGAGCAATTTTATTCAAAATCATTTTTCCTCAAAACACTGTGTGAAATATTGTCCAACTTTACCTCCCTTTCTCTCTGTAATAAATGCAGTTTGCACTGTTATATATTTAGAAGCACATTAGGGGTGTGAATCAGTCAGTATACCACAAATTGATTTGATTCTGATTCAAAAAGAGGACGGTGATTCAATTCAGAACTGATTTTTGATTCAAACCAATATTCGATTCACAGTATGTAACCTAAATGATACCAAAAATGCTTATTTCAGGGTTTAATCCAGTCTGATGCGCAATTTGAAACAGCAAATCACAGTTACAAAAGGAAATAAGGGAACAGAAAAAGGCATATGTTTGATAATGCAAGGTGCAGATGACTTTTGACTCATCCACTGAGCCGTCTGTGAGTTTTTGTAAGAGTAATGAGACATGAAGGAGGAGGAGTAGACTTAGTTTACATCACTGTGGCTGCAGAGAGATGGTGCAGGAAAAGCATGCAATTAAAAATGCACTTTATTTGGCATTAATTGCATTGCAATTAATTCATTAATGCTACCAGTCCTAATCTAAAACCATTGGAGATTATTGGTTGCCAACCTGAGGTCCTGGACCCCCTAGGGGGGCTGCAAAAGTCTAAGGGGTTGCACGAGACTTTGTCTGCTCTGTTGCTGCCAAAATTAGATTTGCATGTATCGACTAAACCATGATAAAAATTATTAAGTAGCTCATACAAAGGTCTTTTGATAAGAAAAAAATACATAGGTCTTTTTTTTTAACCTTTTATTGGTGAAAAATATAAATGGATGTTTCAAGTAGCAATGGGCCACTTTTTCTTTTAGATCTGGACCTTAGGGTGGTTCAGGCTCATGTAGGGAGGATCCAAGGAATGATGGTTGGGAAATATTGATGTAGATGATGCTTTGGGAGCACAGCTTTTTTAAACAGACAGTGGATCCTCCAAACTTTTTTTTGCTCTAATAGTTAGCTGCCAGATTTTAAAAATAATGTCATGCTTAGACAACACAGACAAAAGGCTTAATACTACCCATACACTAAACATTTTTCAACTCTTAATCATTTCTGAAATTATGGAAGACCAAAGACATAAGGACAGTTTCAAACCAGTTTGTATCCTATAATCATCAGAGCGCATACACACTTGGTGACTCGGCCAGACCATGAAACCACACACCTGCCATTTTTGGAGGCGCCTACTCAGTAAAATACAGTTTAACACTGTTTAATATCAAGAACTAAGCAAGAGTGCATGTTCAAAATGACTCACTGAAGTCTAATGAAACTGAAACTCAATTAAGGTTAATGATCATGCAATGTCTTCAGCAAACTTGTTTTTATGATTTGATTTTGAAATGTGTACAGTCTTAAGCTAAGGCTACTTTACTTCCTATTTTGAATTTTTTAAAAGCCTAAACAACCTAGGGCTTTTTGATAGACTGAAAGAGAATATTAGTTTAACCACAGAAAAAAGAACTTGCTATGGATTGAAAAGGAAAGGGAAGGGAAAAATGAGGAAATTAATATTATAAAGTGCAGATGTCTTAGTTGTGTCCACTACGCCATCTGTGAGTTATTGAAGCAAAACAAAACAGAAGAATAAAGAATAAAACTGCTCAGAAGAGCAGTGGTATCATCATTTTCCATCACAGTGAGAACAGGGGGATGTTATGGAGCTGCTGCCTTACTACAGAAGCTTGACTAAGGTGCACCTTAAATGACAAAATAATACATGATGAATTAAAGAAAGGAAAGAAGATCCTGAATGTCTGTTGGGGGTCAGCCATTAGGAAAGAATGGGAACAGAGGAAAGTTTGAACTTTTAAGCTCTAATAGACCTCTATGCTGCAATTATCAACAGAAATTTCTACATACATTGAGAATGCTACCTACACTTTACAAAAAAGTGATTTTTCTCCACGCTTTACCCGATTTACTAACCTTGCAAAACAGATGGATACGCCCTTGTTTCTCACTGGCGAATCCATCTTGTTAAGCTCCCATCTGAACCGTTTGAGCCCGGTTAGAAAGTGACAGGACAAATTGACGACGAGGGGCAGTACTTTCAGGCACGGCAGAGTTGTGACATATACAAGCAGCAGCAAGAGGCCGGAACAATTATAGGAAGAGCTTAGTGTGAATGCTGCTAAAGCGTAAGTTTTATCAGAACTTGACAACAATTCTTTGTTAAAAGAAGAAGAAAGAACGGCAGTGAGTTGTTTTCGTTTTTAAAAATGCCAAAAGACGAGTATTTACATGTCTATAGTCGCGTTATTCCCCATAGCTGTGCACGTGCAGCTCGATAGCTGCTATGTCACGTGTTTTGTTGCTCTTATTGGCCCATAGAGATGTGACAGACAGCACGTTCATCCAATCACACTCCGAGTTTTTTTCAAAGCTTCTGCCTTTTCTCAAACGTTTCCTATTGAAGCTTTCCCAGATGGATATGAGAACCAAATCTATGTGGCATGTCAGGTTACCAATTTACCTGGTGCAGAGGGGATCACAAATTACTCAATCCTGCAGACTGCTAGCATCTAGCATTGTCCAGTCAGACAAAGAGAGACAAGAGGAGTCTTGTACTGAGCTAAAAGGCGAGCTGAGTCCCTTTAACATGTAAACCGAGGGAAGATATGCCGTTTACATATGAGCCTGTGCTATGAAACAGCTCTTTAATGTGAACCACTGTAGCTATTGTAGTTCCAATTTGAGTGCTAGTTTTCTTTCCTCCGTCCTGTCGTTATGTAATCCACATTAAAAAGCCAAAGTGTTAGCAAATGAAGAACTGTTTGGGAGCTAAACAATCAACTCTACTCTGCTGATCCAAATGATCTGGATCTCAATGAAAACGGATTTCTCGTCATGACAAGCAAGACTGGGTGTTGGTGAGCTGGAAACAGCTGAGGAAACAAGGGTAAGATCAGAGTTTCTCCATGCAGAAATCACTACCTGACCCCCAAGGGTTGTTATTCGCTGCAGCGAAACCTCCGTATGTCATTCATGTGAAAACATGCAAAACCAACAGGCTCATTTTTGGATTCCTCTACTTTGGTTACATTTAGCTGACATTTTAAAGACTCATCAAAGAGCTCTAAATTTAGGAACAATTCAGAGTGTGTAGGAGCGCCCTGTGGTGCCCTAAACATCTATTGATTACTATTTAGCTGGGAGTTTCCACTCACTTTCCAAATTACCTTTGCTATATGTTTTAATGCAAAGATATCTTGACTTTTTAAAATTTTGTTTGAAGTTAAAAGGCTCAAAGAACAGTTATTAATCAATTTTATCCATGCTACTTTTTTTCTATCATCACAAACGTGCCCTCTTTTATTCACATGTATCAACAATAAGGGTGCAAACAGCCTGATAAAAACAGGATCCTGTTCAGTGTCACATCCGCGCTGCTGTGAATGCGCTCCTTTCAGCATTTCCTGCGAAGCTCCTGTTGAGTAATTGCTATTTTGGTTGTACGCTGGAATGATAACATTGCATTTGACAGCTGATAGAGAGCAGGGAAGCGTTAAGTAGACAGTGGTGGAGTGTGGTCCATCTGTGAGGGGAGCAGAGACACGGAGGCAGAGTGTGAGGCGGCCCCAGAGGGCCTGCAGGAGCTCAAACAGCATTAGAGAGAGGTGTCCCTGCCTTTAGAGCAGCTTTCACGCCTCACTCCTCCTCCAACGCAAATCAGAGGCAACACAAGTTATCCATTTGAGATACTGAGTCGATACACAGATGAAGTCATGGAAAAGGATCGGCGAGGGACCAACAGCCTGTTTATGTGTCTCCCACATTAGTGCAAGCAGACGCTCGCTGCAGGTGGTATGAAATATTCAGAGGATAACCTCGTTTTACTGACCAGAGCAAAGTTGTCATACGTGTCCTCAGG
The DNA here is from genome assembly GCF_018320785.1 of Cheilinus undulatus. Lineage (NCBI taxonomy): Eukaryota > Metazoa > Chordata > Actinopteri > Labriformes > Labridae > Cheilinus > Cheilinus undulatus. The sequence goes on along the minus strand of NC_054872.1, from coordinate 43,856,823 downwards.
TCGACCACAGCTCTGACTTCGTGTCTCTGTTTGTTTGTTTGGCTCTGATTTAAACCCTTTGTTTGAGGCTCTATCTCACTCTACTGACTGAAACCTTCTTATGATTCTCAACAGGGATGATTTGTTTTAAGAATCTAAACCAATGCAATGAATAAGGCATCCTTTTTAATGTATCAGTAAAATATGGATCCAAGCATTAGATTCAGCCAGTCCTTGTACAAACAGATGGATGGATGTATAAACAGTGCTTAAAACTTTTCATTTTAAACAAACACTGGCTGTTTACTGTTAAAATGCAGTTTGAAGTATGAACTGCAAATTGCATACTGCATAATTCAGTCATTACTTTGCAGTATGCTGGGTTGGGTTTGGCTGGCCTAGCCTGGCTAATGACTAATGCTTTGGCATGATAACGGGTTGAATATCCACTTAAAAAAAGCTTACAAGTGATTTATTTAGATTGTCATGATTTTCACAGAAATTAATATTTACCTGTGAGATATGTAATGCCTTAATAGTGACTGGAACAAAGTGAACCAACTGGGTTTTCTTGAGCAAAGACCACACCATCAACAGGAAGCAATTTGATTAGTATTTAGTTAGCTGCTGGCATGACGAACCAGTGGGCCCATGTTTGAGGGGGTGCAGTTGGGCACCATCGTTCAAAAAGTTGTCATTTATAATTTTATGTAGTGAAATAGTAACAAATCCTGGGTAAGATTTAGTGTTTTTTTATGATTATACTTACTACACCTTTATAGAGACAGGTCAGGAATTACAAACCATTTAACCAAGATTTAACAAAAATAGACAAGGGAGTATGCCGATGAAAATAAACTTTATACCAAGAAGCTTATAGCACTTTATTGCATTTTCCCAACTGTTGGACATGTGGATTTGCTACTAAGAAGAGACCCTGCCCTCTTAAAGACAACCCTGGAGGACACTTTATCAGTTATTGTCCTCTGGAAGGGCAGCATGGAGGATAATTTATCATATATTGTTTATTTAAAAGGCAGCCTAAAGACACTCTGTCATTGTCCACTTAGAGGGCACTTATGCGGACACTTTATTAATTTTGTCTAATATAAAGGTGACAAATTTGACCCCTTTAAGACAAGTTTATATTGGTCTCAGAGGTCCCCAAAACATGCCTGTGAAGTTTGTTCCTGAAAAAACACTCCAGTATTGGATTTTTCCAAGTCCAAAAACCCCTTCTCTGAGCACTGCTCAGAACAAGCTGTTTCTGTGTCTGTGTCTGTGTCTGTCTGACTCCGCCCCTGGCCCCGCCCCTCTCAGAGGGATGGGGTCAGGGGCGGAGGGTGATGGATTTATCTAATTTTTGGGGGGGGTTGTGGGCAGGCCAGGGGCATATATTTTTAGCAGTAAAGACTGAACAAGTTTATTTTGCATAATTTGTGACCTTTAAGGGCACTTAAAGGGGCAATTAGTCAAGAGTTGGGTAGCGCATCTCTATACGCAGCTTGGAAATGTTTAGTGGGGCCACAATGTCACAGAAGATGCACAACCAAACCCAGAGAATAATCATATCCATCACACATAATCAGTACAAACCATGAATAGAATACAGCAACAGAATAGCAGCTCTCAAATCTCTGTTATGAGGCTTTCAATGATCCACTGTGGCTGATAGATTTGGCAAATTTACCTCTCAATGACAAAAAACAGCATTTAACTGACTGTTAACTTTCAATAAAGGCAGTGACATCAGCTAACAGTGAAAAAAGCTGGCTCTGTGGTCGGAATCAAGTTGAACTCATTGGAGGACGAGGTGGAGAGATGCACAATGAAGAAGGTGGAGGCCATTCTGAGGAACATGGATCATCCACTTATCTCCCTAAATGACCAAAGAAACAACGGTGGTGGACGGCTCCTCTCTCTTCACTGCAGGACAGAAAGACACTGAAGATCTTTCATACCATCAGCGATAAGACTATATAATTCTACCATAAACAGATGAGACTCCAGACAAATGAATTTCCCTTCGGGGATAAATAAAGTTATTGTATTGAACTGTATTGTAAGAACAGACCGTACTGAGATGAACTGCTCTGTGATTTTAGATTGTAATGTTAGAGGGACAGGGTCATTCCCCACTGTGGGCTGTTGACATCACCAGTCCACACATTTGCCCCGCCCAAATTAAACCAGGCCAGGAAAGGTGAAAAACTTTCTAACAGTCTAAATCCGGAATTCAGTCACATGTAGATCTCAGAGTTTTCACATGCTTACAGCAACCACATTCAAACATATCTAGTGTGTTAAGGCTAAAACTTCCCTGGGTCTTTAATCTGAGCAGGTCAGATTTCTTGTGAGTGGGCGTGGCTTCATCTCATTCATCAGACATGCCCACACCATCATGGAGCAGATTTCACTGCCTCATTTTTCATGATTTTGTAGTTTAATGTCATATACTTAAAGATGTCTTGTCAGAATGAAATTTGATTTAGGGGTTCAAAACACAGCGACCTGTCATACAACAAACCTAAATTTCATTTTACAGGGTCTTTACAACTATTTTTGTTTCTTGTTGGATTTTTATATCCTTTAAAACTAATGGTAATTAATGTCCTGTTTGGATACAGATTTTCTTTTATGGGTAGATTGAAGATTGTGGCATAAACTTAACTAGAGAAAAATGAATTTGTAATGGATCAAAAAGGAAATAATGGCACAGTAAAAGGTAAATATTTAATAACCCAAGGTTAGGATGGCTTTCAACTTGACCAATGAGCTGTCTGTGATATTTTTAAAGTGAATGGGGTCATTTACATACCGTTGTAGACTTATTTTACATTGCCATGGCTGCAGGGATATGTTGCCTACTAGGAACAATAAAGCATTTAATTTAAAAGAAATGCTGGAATAAGTTTAGGTGTCAATTAAATGCGATTAATGCATTAATGCTGACAGGCTTATAATAAAAATATTTAACAAAAATCAATTTATTCTAATGCAAGATTCCTCATATTGTACCTTTAACAAGTGGTGATTCATTAGACTAAAATGCATGGAAAAAATTATACAATTATAAATGAGGATGGTGAAGGTGCTCTGCCTATCTGTTCAGACATATATTCCCTTATTTCAAAGTTAAACTCATCCATTAAACCACTTGAGTTCAGAGAAAAAGGAGCTGATGAATGATCTTTATTATCAGCGTGTGAATTTAGTCAGACAGGGCGTTGATTGGCCTGATACACTAATAAAGGTTTGCATTGAGGTACATCAGGAAACAATAAAAGAAGCCTTTTTGAAGGGCCGTTTTTTTACTCTCCACAGAAGTTGGAAGCACGTGATCTGATTCACTGTGTTCTCTGCTGGCAGAAGTTCAGCAGCATTGAGAGCTGCCAGAGCGACCGGCCACGTGACGGAGCTGATGGGTTTGGAGTGAGTGGCAGCTGAGAGGAGGGGTGGACGGGGCTGTGAGGAGTGGAAGTTAAACCGGGGAGGAGGAGGTGGGGGTGTCTATGTTTGAAGGGAGGAGTTGGTGGGCAGTGGTTTGGGATCTGTGAGGAACAACAGCGTTGCTCCTGTGCGTCTGCTCCCTGACACTTGCCTAATCTGATAACGGATGAGGACAGGTTGCCTTCGCTGTACCTGGCAAGTACCTTCCCCAACCTGCACAGGCGGATTTGGGCGGATAAGGCCAGGCTTGGCAAATGCCGGCATCCTCTGGAGAATAGTTAAAGGGTGATTAATCATTGTTTAGGCTCCGAATGCACGGGAAGAATGGGAAAGCGGCGTTCCACACCTCTGAAGCAATTAATCCCTGTGATCTCCACCAGGTTTGTCTTGTAGATAAGTCAGGGTACAAAACTGTTCCTAATTTATCAACCCACTCATGCCATCCAGCATAAAACACACAATTTATTTCCAATCATTTATAGTCAAATTTTAAAAAGAGTGACTTTGCCACATCCAAGTGCGCCTTATATTAGCTTCATATAAACTAAGTACCCCCAGATTACAATGGGAATCTTGTTTTATTGTGCACATCTGGTGGAGTCACAATGCATTTTCACATTCGCTGTCTGAATTTTTGAGCGATTGTGGCATAAATCATTTTGCTAATCAGAAACATAAGTGACATGAAGGCATCTCCCCTCTTGGAACAAAGGAACAACATATGGCTCTAAAAGCACTCAGGTCTTTTATTTCCAAGGTATATAACCTGTGCGTAAACCAATATTATTGGACTGATTTGCATTTTTCTTTCATTCCAGGCTCTTTTTCAGATCTCATATCTTTGCAGATGACTTCAATAATGGATAAGAAAAGCATTTCTCCCTCATTATATATTTGATTCTCAACTTGAGTGCAGTTAAGCAAAACATAAGACTCGGCTCAATGGTTTGTTGCAAGGTGAATTATGGCGGCGTACTTTGTGATTTGAGGAGAACACAGACCGGAGCATGCATGACAGATTTATGTAAATACGCGAGCCAACGCACAAAAAAGTACAGTTCCTGCCTCTAATAAACTGCATTAACAGATGAAGCACAAACGACACTGATACGACAAGATGAATTCCTTTATTACGAGTGGGTTCTCTCCGGATCTCTCTGCATTGCTTCCAAATCATATTTGCCTCCTAAAATGGGAGGGGGGGAGACTCACATTCTTGCCAATAATAGTAAAATGGCTCCTGTTTTAATTGCATCATTACGTACCCAATATCAGCAGCCTGCCTGCCAATATCAATATTGCCATAACATGGGTGGAATATAGATGACCCAGGGTATGCGTGGGTCTTCCATGAGTGCCTCCATGCCAGACTCATCCCATTGCCCGCTGTGCAGGGAACGGGAATGTAGGCCGGATAGCAGCTCGTCTTTCTAATGTCCCCCCGTATTCCCTTAATTGCTGACGGATCTTGTTTGGATTTTGATGGCGGCTTGGAATCTGTGGTTGCTACACATAGGAATTGATAGGCCTGGAGGGAAACATCATGTTACCCTCTATGTGCGCGCGTGTCTGTGTGTCTACATCTGTCGGTCCGTACGTGCAAAGATCAGCTCTATTGTAGCATCAAGAGGCGGAGGGCTTTGCATAATGCATTCATACATTAGGATGATGTAACTAATATAAATGGGGGTCAGCGGGGTCAAGTAAGCTGCACGGGGATATACAGGGAACAGCTGGTTAACTGATGCTGAGGTTCTTCTGAACATGCACAGGCTGTGACTTCTCCGAGCGAGCGAACGCTTCTATAGACCACAGGAAGGTGGGAAATAAAGGCTGTTTTGCATTTCCTCATCCTGCAAAGCTGCACATATGGCACGGCAGCAAACTTAACAATTAGTAACTGCTTTGATGAAGGAAAATTACATCTTGTAGGTCCCACTCCGAATGCACTTCACATATCCATATTAATGCATTCAGGACTGAAGAGTGAAAGATAATTTTCCTGTTTAAATATTTCATTCTAGCTTAAAACTTCGCCCGTAATTAGAGCTCCCTAACGGCAGGAGCATCCAGTTTGTCCGTTTTAATTAGATTGTTGTTTAACTATTAATTATGCATCTTTGTGTCATATAGTTTTGATGCTAACAGATGGTGCAGTGGTCCGATTGGGTGATGATTTATTTACCTGCGCTCTGTTTGTGTGATCCATCCTCTGCAGATGATTCCTTATTCACCAGGCTATAACTTAACATTAGAGGCCTATTATAGTCATAAAATACAAGACTGGAGCTTAAAAGAAATACAGCTCATATCAAACACAAGGCTATAACTGTGCACAGGGCTGCAGCGAACAATTATTGTAATCATAGATTCATCTGTGGATGAGTTAATCAATAAATCACTTCCTTGTTTGTCAGTAGGTTGGCCATTTCATCTGATTAACCATCTCAAAGTGGACAATGTTCAATGACTGTTGATACCAAACAGAGAAAAGAGGTGAATAATCACATTTGAGGTGCTGGGAAGTTGGAACATTTCAAATATCTGATTTAAAAACACTTCAAATAGAACAAAATTTGTACAGATTAAAGATCTGCCATTCCTTCAGCTTTGTATGTGTGGATTCACTATTTATTAATCAAATATACACGGTTTTCCTCAGTGCTGTTAAGCAGATGGTGTTTATCATGGATGCAAATGCACCGGATTGTTCTGAAAAGTGTTGAGTAGTAAATCATTAGATGTTTAAAACGAGCCACTGCAACCACAGTGATGTAAAATTAGTCCACACTGCTTCTTAATGTCTTATTTCACTTTAAAAACTCACAGATAGTTCAGTGGACAGGTCAAAGGTTATCTAAATCTTGTGATATCAAATATTTACCTTTATATTGTCCCCGTTTTTCCTTTTCAATCAATTATAAATTCATTTCTCTGTTGTTAAGTTTATTACATCTTTAATCTTCTTTGGTGGATGAGGAAAAGCCGGAATACCGTAAGACTCCATTGAGTTGGCACAGCAGCTCCAAACTTGGCAGCGCCGATCTAAAAATAGCTTGCACGGACAACTAAAGGTAACAAACCTATTACTAAGACTATAGGGATTATGGCAATGGGCATATTTGCCAAAATGTTAAAGTATCCCTTTAAATCACGAGTTAACTGTGATTAACCACAGTTTTTGGAAAGCTGAGTTCAGTTTCACTGGCCACACCCAGGCCTGGTTACATTTAAAGACCCTGTTAAGTGAACTCCAACATTTTTGTCTTAACACTGAATATGGTTGCTCTAAACATGTGAAAACACTGAGATCAACATGTGACTGAATTCTGGATTTAGCCCGTTAGAACGTTTTTCACCTCTTTCCTGGCTTGGTTTAATTTGGGAGGGGAATGACCCGGTCCCTCTAACACTACAATATAAAATCACAGAGCAGTTCATCTCAGTACAGTCGGTTGTTAGCTGATGTCACTGCCTTTATTGAAGGTAAACAGTCAGTTAAATACCATGTTAAATTTGCCAAATCTATTAGGCACAGTGGTTTATGCATCATTTCAAGCATCATAACAGAGATTTGAGCCAGAAAACAGACTTTGTCTTTTCTTCTAAGGTCAACAAAAGGTCAAGAGGCAGGGTAATGGTGTGGGTGATGCCCTCCATTCAGATTGTAACATTTTTAAAACCACAGAGGATTGTATTTCTCCCGAGTGGGCGTGGCTTCAGCTCATTCAACAGACACGCCCACACCATCCTGGAGCAGGTTTTACAGCTCCATTTTCCATGACTTTGAAGCTCAGTTTTTTAAACTTAGAGATGTTTTATGGGACTCAAATTTGATTTAGGGTTTCATAACACAGTGACCTGTCCTACAACAAACCTAAATAGCGATTCATTTTCACTTCACAGGGTCTTTAAGTGTGATAGGTGATAGATATGCAAAAAAGTCAGGAGTCAGAGAGGGGTCAAATATGTTTTTATGGCACTGTAATTTGGGACAGTCCTAACCCTCTGTGATTCAGTGCTCTTTACGGCATTTAAGTTTATTGTATTATAGTATACTAACAGAAGTGGACAATTTATCTGTTTGACTTCACACATGCAACTTGTTCTGAAAATTTCAGCAAGTTTTCTTCAATAAACATTGTAGTTCCAGTCAAATACTTGCTGTCACCAAAAACAGTTTGAACATCAAATACATTGAGCTTTTATTTTTTAGTAAATAAAGCCAGAAACAGGGATGAGAGAGTGAAGATGAGAGTAGAGGAGCTACAGGCCTGACTTTAACCTGTGCTGCCCGCCTTCATGGGGCGTGACTGTGCCACAAGGCTATCTATGCACCTTACATACTGTATAGTCTTACAGTAAAATGTTTGCATCTGTTTCTATTAAGACAGGTATTTTCTTTATCTACCTGTGGTCACCAAATATTACAAACTAAAACATGAAACCTCCAAATGAAGACAACAATCCTATAACAAATACAAAGACTGAGGTTGCTCTTGATGAAGGCAGCAGTTTAAACCAGCGCTTCTCCAAAGGTGTGGCGAGGCAAGTCTCTGTGTGCCATGGAAATTTGTACAATCATGTGATAACCAGGACTATATAGCAACAAAAGAGACCTAAACAAAAATTACATTGTCATAAAATTGGACAACCTCTTTGAAAATTTAATTTTTCCATATTTTTTGATATTTCAAAACAGTGCTATTGTTCCTTATGTGACAACTTTAATCATCCATCCATTTTCTATACCCCTTATTCCGTTCCGGGTCGGGGGTGGGCTGGAGCCTATCCCAGCTGTCATTGGGCGAGAGGCGGGGTACACCCTGGACTGGTCGCCAGTCAATCGCAGGGCTGACACATAGAGACAGACAACCAGACATGCTCACATTCACACCTACGGCCAATTTAGAGTGATCAGTTAACCTAATGAGCATGTTTTTGGTGGTGGGAGGAAGCCAGAGTACCTGGAGAGAACCCACGCATGCACAGGGGGAACATGCAAACTTCACACAGAAAGGCCCTGTTTTGGAAGCGAACCAGCAACCTTCTTGCTGTGAGGCAACAGCGCTAACCACTGCGCCACCGTGCCGCCCCAACTTTTATCAATGGCTGTGAATCATAATATAGCTGAAATGTATGCTACAAAATCTAACTTTTATCATGTATATGTCTAATTCAGTGGTTCCCTACAGTAGTGAGGCATGTTTAGGTGAATTTTTACAACCTTGCCTTATCACTATACATCAACTGCAAGACATGCTAAGGAGGCAATTTTGCATGGAAATGAAGATGGTATGCCTTGAGCCTGAAAATGTTTGGAAATTACTGGTTTAAACTACCCTGAAAGATTTAGATGGCTAATTTTACATTCAGTGTTTCAGAAACAAAGTCTCTTGATCCTAACTAGGTGGTTGTTCGATCAATCAGTCAATCAATCTTTGTTTGTACAGCGCCAGTTCATAACTGAAATGATCTGAAGACACTTTCCAGAGAGAGCAGGTCTAGACCGTACTCTGTTGTTGCCTATCTTAATAGACTGGTGTTAATAATTAATATTATAGTTAAAACTGCTGTCTATGCCTATAGCAGCATAGCTAACTAAGGGCTGGTCCAGGTCTGAGCTAGTCCTAACCATAAGCTTTATCAAGCTTTATCAAAGTATGAAGCCTACTCTTAAAGGAGTGTTAGCCTCTCAGACGTCGGCAGGTAGATAAATCTAAAGGAGAGGGGCTTGGTAAACTACAGGACCTATCTCCCGTACTACTTTTAGAAATTTAAGATACCACGAGCAGGCCAATATTTTGGGAATGCAATAAAAATGTGTTTTTTCCTTCATAAAAAAATTTCAAGACATTTTATTGGAGCAACTCTGACAAGCATTAAAGAACCTATAAGGTAAAAATAGATCCTTATTTAGGTGTGTTGTATGACAGGTCACTTTGTTATGAACCCCTAGTTCAAATTTCAGTCAAATGAAACATCTCTAAGTTTAAAAAATTAAGCTTCAAAATGATGGAAAATGGAGCTGTAAAATCTGCTCCAGGATGGTGTGGGTGTGTCTGTTGAATGAACTGAAGCCACGCCCACTCAGTAGAACTAAGATCCTCTCAAATTAAAAAACAATGTTACAATCTGAAATGAAGAAAGCTCTCACACCATCATCCTACCTCCTGACCTTTTGTTGACCTTAGAAGAAGAGATAAAGTCTGTTTTCTGGCTCAAATCTCTTATGATGCTTCAATGATCCATAGACTACTGTGGCTGATAGATTTGGCAAATTTACCTCACAATGAACAAAAACAGCATTTAACTGACTGTTAAATTTCAATGAAGACAGTGACATCAGCTAACAACAGACTGTACTGAGATGAACTGCTCTGTGATTTTATATTGTAGTGTTAGAGGGGTGGGGTCATTCCCCCACTGTGGGCTCATGACATCATGAGCCCACATATTGGCCCCGCCCACATGAAACCAAGCCAGGAAAGAGGTGAAAAACTTTCTAAAGATCTAAACCCAAAATTCAGTCACATGTTGATCTCAGTGTTTTCACATATTTGCAGCAACCATATTCCAACATATCTAGTGTGTCAAGACACAAATTTTGGATTTCACTTAACAGGGTCTTTAAGCTGTTCTAGTAGAGCAGGATTTAAATTTAAATGTCTGATTTATGATGGGTTTTAAAAAAGGGTAACACCAGTTCACTCAAGGCCAGATTCAAGCCACAGCTGAAAAATCATGGGTTAGTACTACATATTGACACACCATTAAATAGTGTAGAAATGCCTTAAATCAAAATCCAAACGTGTTTTTGGTTACCAAGTATAAATCAACTGTTTCAGGAGGGTCTATTGTTTCATGAAAGTGCTGTTAGAATTAGAACTGCATTAGTTTGTTTTGCTTTGTGTTTCCGCTGCAGCTACAACCATTTGAAGCCTCTCAGAGCAGCGAGTTAATTTATGTGTTTCAGCATGGCTGACCTGAACGAGTCAGAGTCAAACTCACAAACCTGGCAGCCTGGTCTCGACGCTCTACCAGAACCAGCTCGTAAACTTCACGCACTGCCGAACTTTTGACCTTTTTAACAGTCAACAACAACACGAGACCCCTGCTTTCACTCTGAAGTTGAGTCATGTTCACGTTTGTGTCTGGGTGTTTAGTTGCAGCCGGTGTGACTCTGGGCTGTACGTTTGGCTGACTGTTATTTGTTTTGTCTCCTGACGACGGGGGCCTGTGATTGATGGACGGGGTCCAGGACATCTCCGATCGACAGCTGTTGATAGCTCTGAAATCGAGAGCAGCAGTCGGAGCGTAACAATGAGCTCATTGCGCTCTTGGCTTGGTCGCCAGCCCAGCAAAACCCCAGCACTGGGGGGACTTCATGAATTTCAACTGGGGCCACAAATGTGAGTGCACATGGAAATTGTGCTGGGGTGAAGGGAAAGGGACTAAACCGGGAATAAAGCCCTGATTATTATAATAATCAAAGTAGAAGACAAAGGAAAGGGAAGAGAAAAGTGGATGTGTCAATTGGGTGCATAGTTTTCATTTAAAGCACAGAAAATGTTCAGACATACACCATTTCGAAAAACAGTCCAATTCAGACAAAAGTGTAATTTTAAATGGTGCTTAAAGTGCAAAAATTACAACTTAAAGCACATAGACACTCATGTATTGTTTGCAAAGCTTCTGTGTTTCTCAGTGATAACATTCAAGTCTTTACATATAGATGAATGCTCTTATGTCTAACGTACATGTAAAAAGTGGACACAGGGACTGTAACCTCCTGATTCCTTAATATCTGGTATGTTTTGTTTGCACCATGGTTTTGCTCCACATCCTGCTAGAGCTGTGTCTGAAGCATCACAAAAACAACAAAGTTGAATGAGAGCACAAGGAAACAACTATTAAGTTGATATAGTGAGGAGGCATGCAGTATATTTGGGAGTTTTACTTGCTGTCCTATTTTGATGTACTCTGTATTTCTGTGTCTGACTTCCTGTCCTTGTGTCCTACTCTGTCCAGCTTGACAAGAACTGGATGCAGCCTCTATTGAAAATGTACCTGTCATGTTTTTGAGAAAGAATGGCAAAAAGGTTCTTCTGCAGCTGCAGTATGTCCTGTGAAAATATGCATTTGACCAGAGAGTGCGCAATCAGCTCTGGAGGTTGTGACAAAGGGGATCTTGCAGATGCCTGCAGTGATTTCTGCGCTGTAAAACATTGCCAAGGCTAGCTGGAGAAATGCTGTTTTTGTACACTGTAAACTCAGTCTGGAACTAGCATTGCTTGTGGATTTTTCTGCCACTGCTTTTCATTTACTCATTTTGGTTGACACCGTATAGACATTTATGTTTGTATCCATATCCACAGTATTTTGTTATGTTGCAGCCTGATGCTAACCTTGCAAAGCAGATGGATACGCCCATTTCCTTGTTTTTCACATGCGAATCCATCTTGCAAAGCTCCCATCTGAACCGTTTGGGCCCGGTTAGAAAGTGACAGGACCAATCAGTGACGAGGGGCAGTACTTTCAGGCGCAGCAGAGTCGTGACGTAAACAGGCAGCAGCAAGAGCTGGTGCAGTCATGGAGGAAAAGATTAGCGTGGATGCTGCTAAAGCCCCAGTTTTATCAGAACTTGACAAAGAACAGCAGTGAGTTGTTTTCTTTTCAAAAATGACAAAAGTCGTGTACTGACATGTCTATAGTTGCCATGTTTCGCGTTAGTCCTCAGTAGCTGCGCAGCTCGATAGCGGCTTCGTCATGTGTTTTGTTGCTCTGATTGGCCCATAGAGATGTGACAGACAGAATGTTCATCCAATCACACTCCGAGTTTTTTTTCAAAGCCTATGCCTTTTCTCAAACGTTTCCTATTGAAGTGTTTCACACATCCATCTGGGGTGTCAGGTTAGCCTGATGCTACAGTCGAAAAAAATAATTTTAATTCTCATTTATCTGCACCCAATACCCTATCATGACAAAGTGGAAGCAAAATTTTAGAAAATTTTGCAAATTAATTCAAAATCAAAAACTGAAATATAAATCACACTGATATAAGTATTCAGACCCTTTGAAAAAAACACTGTTAATTTAGCTAAGCAAAGATCTCTTAATCTTTGCTCGGATGTTTCTACACCTTGATTGGTGTCCACCTGTGGTAAATTAAAATGATTTGAGGCCTCACAGCTGATAATACATATCAGAGCAAAAACCAAGCCATGAGGTCAAAGGAACCGCCTGCAGAGCTCAAAAACAGGATTGCTGCAAATAACAGATCTGGGGAAGGCTGCAAAAAAAATGCTGTTGTACTGAAGGTTCCCAAGAGCACAATGGCCTCCATCATTCTCAGTTGGAAGAGTTTGGCACAACCAGGAGTCTTCCTAGAGCTGGCCACTCACCCCAACTGAGCAATTTGGGTAAGAGGGTCTTAATAAAAGAGGTGACCAAGAACCTGAGCAGGCTTTAGTGTGTTTTGCATTGAGGAGAGGCTTCCATCTAGCCACACTTCCATAAGCTCAGATCATTTGAGGGCTGCAGTGATGGCTATCCTTTGTCCCATCTCTACACAGGATCTCTGGAGCTCAGTCAGGACCTCTTCCATTTGAGAATTAGGGAGACCATTGTGCTCCTGAGAACCTGCAGTGTGATTTTTTTGTAGCCTTCTACAGATATGTGCCTGGCAACAATTCCGTCCACAGGCCCTGCTCTATGGTGCTGGTGCCTAGCAAAAGAAAGCTAGAGAAATTGTATCGTCCCCAAAGTGTATTCGCCCACTGTCATTTAAGAAGGAAGAGGCAGCAGCTATAAGCCTGGTTTCTGCATTCGTGTCAACAATGGTGGCCAGTGAGGAGATTGGCTTGGATGTAGTGGCAGTTTTATCACAACTGCACATTTCTTTATGAAAGGAAGAACAGGGGGTACAGATGGTCTAGTGCATGGGTGCCAAACTCAATCACAGCAGGGGCCTAACAGGGTCACCTTTTTAACCAGAAACTGTCAACCTCATTTCACCAGAAATAAATTATGAAAAAAAAAAAAAAAAAAAACTTAGCACTGGTTATAATGATTTTGACATTTAAAAATTTAAAAGATAAGTTTAAAGACTCACAATCTGAGAAAAGTAAATGTATTAGTTCAAAAAGGTCAAAACATGAAATTGAAATAGAAAAATTATGTTTTTTTAAAGGCAAAAATATTAGAAAGAAGTCAAAATCATGAGTTTAAAAGGTCAAAATATGTAATAAAATTTGTAATCATGAAATTAAAAGTCAAAATATGATTCAAAATTTTAAATTGTGAGTCTAAAATGTCAAACTATTGGAAGTTTGGAGTTGAAAATATGAGATAAAATAAAAAAAGAATTGGTTAAAAAAGTCAGAATCTGAATGAAAAACAGAATTATGAATCTTAAAGCTCAAAATATTTTATAAGAAATCAAAATTATGAGTTGAAATGCTCAAAGTATAAAATAAAAAGTCAAAATCCTAAGTTTGAGTCCTAATTGTGAGATGCAAAATTGAAAATATGAAATTAAAACACAATTAATTTCTTTTCCCACATTTCTGACTTTTTTTTTACTTCTTACTTTTTCAGATTTTATGACTTACCAAGGGTATCTTAAATTATCAAGGATAAGTTCTATACTTAGGAAATCTGCAGACCTCAAACTGATAGGCCAGTTATAACAGAAATATGGGATCATCTTGCTGGCTGGATTTCACTGTTCCACAGGCCAGATTTGGCCCCTGGGCCTTGAGTTTGACACCCCTGGTCTAGTGGTTAGGTTGTGCCCCATGTGCCTGGGCAGCATGGGTTCAAGTCTGTGCCTGTGGCTCCTTTCCTGCATGTCTCTCCTCCACTCTTTCATCCCTGTTTCTGATTCTATCCACTTTTCTCTGTCAATAAAGACTTAAAAAAGCCCAAAAATACATCTAAAACAAAGAGCAAAGAAACCAACTGAAAGGTTGGTGGAAAAGATGCTTTAGCTATTAACAAACTGGCTATGGCAAGAATTTGACTCCCTCTGACTTTATTTTCAAACGTTCTGTCCTTCCCAAACACCATCTATAGGGTGTTGCCCAGATGAATGCAAAACATGTCCCATGCTATGAACATGTGAAGCAGTCTAACTTGTCAAATTAGACTGCTTTGTACAGCCCTAGAATCCATAAAGTCATTAGAGAAAATGTAAACTAAGTTTATAAATCAAGCAAGAAGTGGGATATTTTCTTATCTGGTTTCAAACAGTCAGACTAGTATGTGCAACCACTGACACTGCCCCCTGCTGGCCATTACAATAAACTCAAGTTTAAGCCCTTTAACTTGGCTTCACTTCTAAAACCTGCGGTTGCTCCCACCCCCTTTCCCCCGTCTGCTGTTTCTTCATGCTACAGGTGACTGTTATGGCTGTTCTGGGAGCCTTTAGGAGTCACATGCAAGGAGAGTTATTAAAGAAATACCTCACACTGTTGGATTGTAACATTTTTGTGAAGTCATCTGAAACTTTTTCAGTCACTTTCTTTCATGAATTAACTTTGCCATGCATAAAAACGCCGCTGCTTTGAATATATTCATACGGCTGCGGCTTAAATTGTTCCTTCCTGTTTATGAAGCTGAAAAATGAGACGTTGAGCTGCTGCTGAAGTGATCCGCTGTCTGCAGTCTCGTGTATGTGCTGCAGGTTAATGATGAAGGTTAAGGACTGGATGTAAGAAGTAAGCATTGCTTCATATTGTGTTTCACCTTAAAGCCACCCATACTTTAGCTGTAATTGGACGGCATCATGCTGTAATAAGCCGCGGTTGCGCAGGTTTGATCCCCAAGCCCCTCTGAGGTTACCAAAGCACCGGCACCACATCTGAGCTCAAATTAGCATTCTGGGCAAGCACAAGTCCCTGAGCTTAATTAAGGTAAATTCAACATTGTAGTTCATCATTGGCTTTTATATAATCTTAAAACCAGTTTCGCTTGTTTGGCAGCTGTTTATTTCTTATATTAAAAAAGGAAACATTACACTGTAGATGATTTGGCTTCCTAGGATTTTGAATTTGAGCCCTCTATTATGGGAAATCTGGGTTTGCGCAATGATTAAATGCTTAATAAAAAATTCATTGTTGTTGCCAACATCTGTATTGTAGGGGCTAACGGCTCACTGGAGTGTGCGAGACTTGTAAAGTTTCCAAACGCGCCGTCGAGAACCCTGGAAAGTTCACCTAAGAGTTTGCCTTCCTCATTACCGAGCTACTTCTCTGTGTGCGATTAGACTGAGAACATCTTTAATTGCTTTAAAATCTGAATGCATGATAAGAATGGATTAATTTGATTTTTCTGTTCCTACAAGTAGCAGATGGTTTATGTCTTCAGAATGCTCATGTTGTAAAATGAGATCCCCAGCTTGTCTCTGATTGGTCACTGTTAATGAAGCATGCTGGGCTGATTATTGATTTAGAAAATGAGGACGACACCAGCTTTGTGTGTGTTTGCTGTAATAAATTAAAGACAAGCTTTTGTTTTATCGCTGACAGACACCTACCTTAAAAAACACAAAATATTTGATTTTCCATTCAGGTGGTCTCCGGCCCGTCAAAGTAATTTTATTGCTTATTTTAAAACAGGCACTTTTATTGTTGCCGCTAACAAGCAGATGGTCGACTTGACTTATTTGTGTTTTGTGTTTCTGAATGACCGATCAGATGCATGATGGGAAATGCAATGAGCTGCTTGTCAGGGAAGAGACAATTCACGGGAGAGGGCCCGCTGAAGCTGTATACATTCCCAATTTACTCCCAGCTCCGCCGTTTTTAAGGTTAGTAATTTTTTTTTGCATTATTATTGGCTGTTGCGAGAGCAGCTGTTCCCCAGCCTCTTTCTCTCAGAATTACCATCCTCACACTGACAGACAGGCAGCTGATGGGGAAACTCGCTGCGTGCATGAGGAGATCCAATTCAGCGATGAAACTAATGTGCTGCATCAAGGGGGGAGGAGTGGGACGGGGGTGGGGGTGGGGGGAGGTGCGGGGGTCCCAGAGGAAGAAGAAGTGGAGGTCCAGGTTCAAACACAGCTTTGACCAGGGTCGGGGTGAGCCTGGTTGGTGGTAAGGTTGTCTCTGTCTGGATGTGTTTTCATCCAGCCGGGGTTTATTTATTTATTAATCTCAATTATTTATTCATTTATTTATTCTGTTCCCCAGAAACAGCCTTCTTGTTTTGGCTGCAGATTCTCAAACTGGCAGCCCTCCACTCCCTGAATATTAAAACCCTGAAAGACCACAGAAACAGTTTGGATACTGGAGGGGAAGAGACTGAGATGGACAAAATAATAGATACATATCACATTTATAATACAATACAGTATTAAAATGCCACAGCCATCACTGCAGTCACAGGAAAAATCCCAGAATTACACCAGAGTCTACACAATCCATCGACTCTATCATTCTCTGTTATTAGCAACCTTTGCTGTTTAACTGCTGCTTATACTGGGCTCTTATGAGTTTCCACTGGTTCTGGTACTGTGTAACATGAGCGCCCTCTGCTGGGGCCCCACAAGACTGGAGTGAGGCAACCCATGAACTGTTGACAGTCTGCATGATGCTGTCCCTTTGGTAAGTGAATTTGTAAGAAGCACTGCTAAAATATTTAAAAACTAGTTTGAATTTTACAGAAAAAAATACTTATTTTCATTACATATGAGGTCAAAACTTCATATCGCCAAATCCACCACTTTTCATAGAATTACATATATTTTTCTAATAAACAATGAACAACAATAAATTGTCACTGTCAGCATTTTTGACACTTCATCCATCAATCCATCCATCCATCCATCCTTCCATCCATCCAGCCATGCATCCATCCATCCATCCATCCATCCATCTGTCCATCCATCCATGCATGCATCCATGCATCCATTCATCCATGCATCTATCCATGCATGCATCCATCCATCCATCCATCCATCCATCCATCCATCTGTCATCCATCCATGCATGCATCCATGCATCCATTCATCCATGCATCTATCCATGCATCCATCCACTCATCCATCCATCCATCCATCCATCCATCCATCCATGCATGCATGCATCCGTCCGTCCGTCCGTCTGTCCATCCATCCATCCATCCATGCATCCGTCCATCCATCCATCCATCCATCCATCCATCCGTCCGTCCATCCATCCATCCATCCATCTGCCCATCCATCCATGCATGCATCCATCCGTCCGTCCATCCATCCATCCATCCATCCATTCATCAAGCCATCCCTTCATACATCCATCCATGCATCCATTTTCTTCTACTTATCTGGGGCTGAGTTGAGGTGGCATGAGGCCAAGCAAGTCCACCCAGCTCTTCCTGGAGTATTCCATGATGTTCCCAGGCCAGATGAGATACATAACCCCTCCATCAAGTCTAGTGTCTCTTTCCAGTTGAACGCCCCTGGAAGAACTCTACAGGACCAGGAGGCATCCTGATCAGATGCTCGAACCACCTCAGCTGGCTTCTTCAAGGCAAAGGAGCAGTGACTCTACTTTGAGATCCCTCAGGATGTCTGAACCCCTCAACCACTCCCTAACCCGCAATTTCCATATAAAATGGCTGTGCCGCATCCGCAGTGCCACGGTTTTGCTTCAACCAAAGGCAAGCATCCTCACACACTGAAAGCACGTCTAGAGCACTACGCAATGAAACACAGCCCTGATCAGAGGGCAGAGGTCACGGGAGAACTGGGAGTTCAAACAGGAATAGTATGTCAACAGCTGATTGTTTTACCTTTTTGGGATTGATCCGTCATTCATTCTGACATAATTCCTTATCATTGCTTTCAACATGGGTGAGTACATTATGAAGTCACTGTTTGCTTAAAAGATTGTGGTTTTATGTAAAATTTTGTGGCTTTACATCAAAAGTTAACTTTCCCTCATCAATGGCATTGTTGTAGCTCTGTGCTGCAGAATGGCTCATGTTGATGATTTACGATGGGGAGTCCGTGCAATATGTTGTACTTTGAAAGTATCAGATACTCTACGCCTTTGACTTTCCATTTGGAGCTTTCTGAATGATGGGACGTGATTCGGTAGTGGCCAGAGCTGAAAATAGACTTCCAGCGTATCTCCAATGAAGCGCAGCGGAGTGGTGCTTCAGGGACGTTCTTGTGCGAGACTGGAGCGCAGGCAGTGGAACTGCTCTGTATGTGGAAATTGGAGGTAAGGCTGAGCCCAGACACCCTCCTCAGGAATCTCATTGAGACCACTTGTACAACATCGGTAAGCTTCAAGTTATCAGATTAAATAAATGTAGGGTATTGACAGAAACTTGATTCATATCCAGATGTATTTCAAACATATAGTATGAATAAGCCTTTAGAAACAAATTACTGACTACTGCAGTAAAGAAGTTACTATAAATATGATGATGGTGCAAATTATTATGCCATACATTAGGATGTACTGCTCCACAGTTATTCAATCTTAGTACAATCACAGTTTCAAACTCATTGCTGCCTTTTAACCACTACCATCTATGGTCCATTCTTTCTAATTTTTGTTGACTTTGCCTGTCTCTCTCCAGCATTTTTTATCCCTAAGCTAAAGACAAAGTCAGAAAATTCTTTTCACATTAAATAACAGTTGTCTGATATATTTTTAGAAAACCAAATCTAATGGTTTCTGACAGAGAGTGTGGGGCACAGATGGCTGCAGTGTGGTCTACATTATACAGTATGTGGCTGTTGACAAATTTATCCATTTGTTTTTACATGGTTTAGTCAAGAGTGGGTCAGGCCTGAGCCTGGGCCCTGCCAGCCCTAACAGTTCTGGGGTCCATGGGACCAAGAGCAGCCGCCACAGTGCTAAACAGTGGTTCTCAACTGGTGGGATCCAAAAGTGGGTTGCAAAACTGCTTTCAGTGGGACACGAACCTTGCCTGGGAAAAAACTGCAGCAAAGTAACAAGGATGTACAGAACTTCTAAGTTGATATGTTTCCATTTAGTACTACTTTGTTTTACTGGACAAGGAGTAGATTATTTCTTTTTTTTTTCTTGAGATTTTGACTTATTTCTCCTATTATTTTTGGATGGAAACATTATCAAAAAGGCTGATTTTCCAATGAGGATGTTGTGCTCTATTAAGAGTCAATAGAGCACCTTTCTGTTCATCATTCAGCATCTTTCCTTTTTGAATGAATTTTAACTGGTTGAGAAACTTTGGAAATTTGGGTCTAGAATTCATGTTAAGAAGGCGGTGGTGGGTCCCGGCCAGACCAGTTGAGAACCACTGGTGTAAATATTATGACAATATGAGTGAAAATGCCTTTTTTTTTCAAAATCATCATATACTTTTAAACTGCATGACCTTAAAAACTGATATCAAACTTTGCTCTGAAGTTTAGGGGCATCCTGAGAGGTGCTGCACAGTTTGTTTCCTATTAACGTGCCAATATAGCAGCATGAGAATATTTGAAGATAATCACAAATAATAGAAAAGGAGGAGGTTATTTAAGGGTAACAAAGGGCATCTTACATTTTAGTGGGGTTGTCACTGAATTCAGTTTAAAAAAGTTTCACAATCACAGGAAGCCTGCCATTGCAACACTTTCAATGCGCTGCAATATTAACACTATAATATTATCTATTCGGGCCATGCAGAGATAAAGATAGCTCTGTCAAATCGCTTTAAGATGACTCTTTATTTCCTGTGACTTCTATAAATGGTTATGACACTACATCTTTGTTCTTTAATAAGTGAATATATCTGATGTTAATCCTGTGCTGCTGATCAGGCCCTGGTGGAGGAGCTGGAGAGGTCATTTAATCGCAAAGTGGAGCTGAGGACTGAGGACAGTTTGAGTGTTTGCATTATTCATATACGTAGCAGCAGTAGATCCCATTCAGAATCCCCCACTGTGCTCCATTTCTCCACATGTAGGCCTGCAGTGTGTCCGGCACAGCGAGCCCCTTTGAGCATAACAACAAAGCGTTTGTCGCTCATTTGCTGCTGAGGTCTTCTGTTCATGTCGACTTCTATTGACATGCAGTGCAAACATTTATAATTACCTTTAGCTCTGTGATATCAGCCCGCCTTGAATAACCTGCTGTGGCGTTTTACCACCTGTTACTAATCGCTCTGTGAATTCGTCACGGCACCGGCAATGATTCAAACCAACACCGGGCTCCCCCACAAGACCCTCCAGGAAACGCAGCAACCGGCAGCAGCACTGCGTTCAGAGAGCCGAGGGAGCGACTTCATGGATTTTTTGCATCATTAACTATTTATGAGTTGCCACTTCATGTTATTTACACTGGACTGATGGTAATGCTGTTCAGAGCTCAAACGCCATGCAGGGCCCCGCTGGGATGTCGGGGTGGAGGGTGCGGGGAGGGGGGGGTGGAGGCATGTGTGAATCTGTTAAATATTGTACGGAAACGCCACCTGCAGCTGCGAACACGGCGCGGGGTAAAAAGGGCGAGCTGGGTGCAACTCTAAGGGGGAGGACAGAGAAAATGCAGCAGGCTGCAGAGCATGCAGACAGTAGGCTTTGTGTGCCAGGGCACACTATGACTATATAATGTATAAGACAGAGCCTCGCCACAAGCCACAAGGAATATTCAGTTGACCTGGTTTATCTTCAGCTTTAAACCACAGGAGCTGATGCATCGCAGTGTGCAGTGAATGTGTCAGAGCCGAAGATATGGATTATACATTATCCTCAGCTGCTGCATTAAAGGTTTAAAAATCTATCTATCTATCTATCTATCTATCTATCTTGTATCAGGTGTGCCATGAGCACACTCGATGGATTCATTGATTTTAAGTTTAATTCATCATGTCTGTAGAGAATGAGATTAAATTTCTTACCAGGTGATTCCACCAGGCAAAAAGGTAACTAGTAATGGCACATCAGGTCACTGAGGGTCTTTAATCTAGTCCTTCATAACACATGGACAACAATCTGATCATATTCTGGTAAGTTCATTAATGTATCATCCTTTGTTGATCCTGAACAGGGGCCTTGATGCTCCTTCAACACCAGTGCCTTGATCAGTTGGGCATTACATTTAAGAGGCCTATGATAGTCCTCACTCAGCGCTATCAGGAGTTCAATAGAGGGTTTCCTTTACCAGACTTTGACATCCAGAAGGTGTTCGACTCCACTCTGGAGGATTCTGGGGCTCCACAGGATCCCACATTCACCTGATGTCTGCCTGATATTCTGGTCCAGAGTGCTGTATAGTAAGGTGGCTCCATCTCTGACTTCTTCCCATTCAATTCTAGGGTGAGGCAGGTGCAACCCTCTCCAGTATCTGTATGGACCACATAATGGGGCAGGTAACAGGGGCAGTGAACAGTGGAGTGTCATTTGATGACTTGACTTTGCTGATGATGCTGTCATCCTTGCAGGGACTGTAGATGTCCTCGTGGGGGTTCTTAACTTGCTGAGTGAGGAGGCAGAAACGTTGGGAATGCACAACTTCTGGGCCAAAAGGAAGATCCAGGCAGTATGGGTATGCCTTGAGTGCTGCCACTTAATCTTTGTGAATGATAAGAGCATGGGAGTTGTGGAGCAGTTTGTCTTCCTTGGATTACATCGATAAGCTAACTGTTATGCTGAGATCATAGGCAGACTTGGCCTTGCGCATCGGGCAAGTGGTTCCCTGGGCAAGGCGGTGTAGTGCTCATTTGTAAGGCCTTGATGTTGACTGATGGCCAGAGGCGCCAGCTAAGCTCTATTGTGGTGACTTCTCTTCGGCGCATTTGGATAAGACCATGTATCTAATGCTTACATGCTCAGGAGAGCAGAGACGGGTCAGCTGGCTGATACGGGAGCAGCAGCTGTGCTTCTACAGGCACCTGACATGCTTCCCCAGGCCTGATTCAGCTGACTGCATACTGAGTGCACAGGACCTTGTGGTCCTGGGAAGATGTCAGGGGTCCCCGCAAATGTCAAGGGTTGGCTGGGAAGATACCTGGAGAGATGGGGGATAGGCCTGGCACAGGCCTGGATGATGGTCATCAAGAGGCCAGAGCAGTACAGGACCAAGGTTGACGTGGCAAAGTGCATTTCAGTTTGTTAATTTATAATCAATGTGTTGAAGCATTGCAGGCCAGAGGAAAGGATTTTTGCCCTCCATGGGATGCCCTGACCAAACTATGACACAAGGCTGGCTGTCTCTATTAGGTCTGCAACTACAGGCCTACTTTTGGACACTGAAAAGACACTACAGATTCAACGGATGTCCTAAACAGCAGATATGAGACTTACAGACTTTAGGCCGTATCCTGAATGGAGATCAGTCCTGCAAAAGGCCCAGTTGGTCATTATGCTGTGTTGTTTTTATTGGTCTGACTGCTGCTAGAGAGACGTCTACTGGAAATGTTGGGTGTGGGAAAAAGTTTAACAGACCCTATCTATCTAGTATATTTTATTTCCTGTAAATGAGCAGTTGGTTTGTCTTAAGCATTGTTACATTGATGTTTACCTGCCTGAATATATTCATGTCTCTCGTTTACTGTCTCCTTCCCGCTTAACATTTCTCTCAAATTGAAAGGCAAATCAACAATATGTGCCGTTAACTAGAACTGCATCAACATGGAAATGTGTCAAAATCAGTTTTGCAGCATGGCATGCAAACTGTAAATGAAACACTTGGAATGTCCAATCAGACAAACAGCTGTCACACACTTTCCCCGTGCAGATGCTCAAAGAGAAACGACTGGACCTGTCACAAACAAATGTTGAGTTATTCTCGAGGATCTTCAAAGAAAAAGTCAAACAGAAGTGACAAACACAGAAACAAAGTTTTGGTTGCATATATGAGCAACAGTGTCCTTGGAGTCGCCTCAAGACTGTTGCTTTGAATGCTGTGGGACTTCTTGTTGCCAGGAAACATTTTATATGATTTTTCATTTCGTTGATAACTGCTGGGAGTGTTGCCCATCTACAGTGTTTTAGTCTAACAGCACCCTGAGGCCTTTCTATATGTTTGCCAGGAGGAATAACATCTTTGGTACTGCAGCATTTTCATTAGGTCCCTGCTCACTGTTGTCTGATGCGTCTGTTTGGAGCTTTAATGGAACAGTTTCTGCTTTACTTTGCTTATTTCTTCTTGCATTACTTTATGGGTGGAAAAAAGTGTTTAACACAAGACTGAGTCATTTTTTTTCACTCTTAGAATGTACAAAATATGGACATAGTCTCTCTGATGTCATGCATTGGGTTCCTTTAAAGCCAACAACATTGGTAGCCATTAGGCCTGCCCACCGACGTAGCTGGGCTTCTCTTTGATAGTCATTTAATGACAATGCATGCGTGTTGGATCTCTAGCACTAGCCCCCCTGGCTCAATGCCTCCTGGCCCTATTAGCTTTTATTGCTGACTGAATAAAATTATTGCAGGTCTTGGAATGGATATGCTGTCCAGCAATACTGGCCTCACAGTAAAGTCTGATTGGCCTGCCTTTTACTTTATGAATAAACAAAACCAAACAAACAAAACCAGCTCGTACCATTGTGAGAAAATTGGTAAATGTAATAAAACCGACATCAATACAATTTGTAAGTGTGTCCCTTTATTAATGGTCTTTAAATAAGATTTGGAAATCATTATTTAAATGTAGGATGAACGATGCCTCTATGTACCTTCATGGGCCCCTAAATGATGCCTAAATGGCCCCAAAAGTAAACCAGTAAAGCAGTCAGTGAGAACAGACCTCCACCATTAGCCCTATCTCCCAATAGTGAGGAATCCTTTAAAAACATTCCTGGATCCAGACGGTGATCCGGATCAGTCCCAAATCTAATTCGCTGATTACTCCCTCCACGGTGGAGTGGAGACATGGTGAGGCTTTGCTACATGTGGACTGTCATGGCGGAAGCACCCATGGTCTCACCCGATGACTGAAAGTCATGGCAGAGGGTGAATATTCCTCTATTCCTCCCAGCATTGTGAGTATTCTCGCTACAATTCGCTGTCTTTCTCTCTGTTACGCTCCGACTCGTCTCCTCGACCGGGCATGCATCTTTCAAACTCTATAAACTCCAAAACTTTCAATAGAAAGACACCAAAAACATGCTGCTGGGATTGAAGTTACTCATGTCCGCCATCTCCTGGTGTAAAGTGGTAACAGCGCAGACCTCCGCCATTAGCCCTATCTCCCAATAGTACAGAATCCTTTAAAAAATTTTCTGGATCCAGACGGTGATCCGGATCAGTCCCAAAATCGAATCAGTTCTTCCAAATGCCATTTCTGACATTTCCCAAAAATGTCATCAAAATCCGTCAATAACTTTTTGAGTTATGTTGCAAACAAACAAACAACAAACAAACAATCCCACCTGATCACATAACCTCCTTGGCAGAGGTAATACCCACAGTTTTATCAGAACTGGGCTGTATTTCCTTTTTGAATGAAGAGCAAAGAGCCACACTGAATGCTTTCCATGAGATGGGAAGGATGCCTTCGCTTCTCTCGATCCGCTTTAGCATGATGTTTGCGGTCATTATGTGAGATATACCGTCACACCGTCAGAGAACTAAGGTCATCCAACAAACAATTCCTGTCCGTTCAGAGAACTAATACAAAAAGATATGGTGACAGGGCCTTTTCTATTTGTACCCCAAAACTTTCGAAACCCCCCCCCCCCCCCCATCTGATTCTCTTCAAATATTGAGATTTTCAAGAGCAGTCTGAAAACTAATTTTTACTCATTGGCTTCTAACTGTCCTTAACTGTATCATTCCCTGACTTTTCTCCCAAATATATATATATATATATATATATATATATTACAAAAATAAATAAATAAATAAATATATATATATAATATTGTGTTCATATTTGTTGTTGTTTTTATAATAATTACTGTTATGAGCAGTTGTTACTTTTATCGCTTTTAAATTTGACTTATTTCTTTCTGCCTCTTTACACTCCGTTAATGTTGCTTTCTGTAAAGCACTTTGGATCAACCGTGTTGTGTGTAAAGTGCTTTATAAATAAAGATTATTTGATTTGATTTGATTTAATATAGTTGTAAGCCGGTGCAACAGTTAGTGGTGGAGCCATTAGCTTGGATTTAACTGTAGAGAAGCAGCAGTTTGATCAGACCTTGACCGTATTGCTTTATTAAAACAAGAGGAGCCACACTGCAAGCTTTGCTTAGCATAGAAGATGTTTTTTTCATGTCTCCCAACAGGCTATGGCATGAATTTTGGCCACCAAAAAACTTGGTTGTTCATAAACTACAGTTGTGCTAGCCTGTGTAGCTCTGGTTAGCACTGGAGCTGCATGCGCTTCTACTACCTCATCTGTCTTGTTGCTCTGGTTGGCCCATCATGAATCAAACAGAGCCAATCACCTTCCCAGAATTTTTTTGTAAAGTCCCACAATTCCCAAACACTGTGTGTGTGAGGTTTTCCCGATGAATTGGAAATATATCCATGCAACAAACAAACATCCTTCTCTCTAACTTCACCTCTGCCCATGTTTGAGTCTTTTATACAAGCACAGTGTTTTGAAAGTCCAGCAGTCCATCACTAACTTTTCAGTCTAGTCACACACTTTGGACAAAGTTTTAATATCAAATTTCTGTTTTTAGGCTGTCATTTTATCACGATTGGAAATAAAATGTCACTGATGAGCATTTTTCTTCATACTTTTTGTTGGGGCTCAGTCACTATTGTGGCAAAATGTGATTAAAGATAGTAACATTTTGTATGTTTTTCAGACAGTTTTCCATCACATTTTTGGATGGTTAAATGGGGCTATATGAAAAGAGTTCTAGTGTGTTTTGTGGGTTTTATGTTGATTCTTTAAATGCCTGTATGAGCGTACTTTATTTGCCAAAATCTAGATGCAAAGACCTGAGCAGTGTTTTAAGTATTTTGAGTAGAAACAGGCTGCTCTGCATTGACCTTGGTTGCACTGGCTACACCTAACAGGACCTGAAAATAAAAATGCTCTAGATCAAAACAGACTTGAATGAGGCTTAAGCACCAGAGCATTTAAGGATCCTTTGGCTCTCTACATTCATCCACATGCTGAGAAACTGTGTAGCCAGGGTCTTTTAATACATTGCCCTATTGCAAAGGAATTACTTTCCTCTTTAAAAGACCAATTTGGTTTTCAACAGTCCAAGTTTAGCTTGTTCTGCTGGATGTTAAAATTGCTCCATGCATCAATGTGTTGCTTATAAAATACCCAGCATCCTCAATGATCAGTCGCGTCATGCTAGGTGTGAGTCATCTCCCATCAAATTTATAGAGATAAATGTAGAACATGGTGTCACCTTTCCAAACATCCTCATGCTCCACTTGTACTCACCTGCATCCTCTTGATAATGATGCCTTCACTGCCTGTGAGGGCCTTCATGTTGGCTCATTAAACAGCCTTTTCTGTGGGTTATTTAGGCTCCTTTAGCTCTCAGTCTGGAGCCATGAATATTGCCTCGGTGTTACTCATAGAGCGCCACGGCTTAGATTTGTTCCTGATCCCCTTATTTCCCCACTGCTGTCATCAGAATAACATTAAACAGGCTGTAATTTGACCAGTGTGATTTGGAGTGCAAAAAATCCACACCCATTGTGGCACAACGTGGACCCGCTAATCCACGACCACCCAGAACTCCCCTTCAACTCCCCCTGATAATGAGGCTAATTTTTATTAAGTAAGAACACACATTGTTTGTGGCAGTCGCTGAAGCTTCAAGGAGTCGTTGTGACAAGCGCAGCCCAAGAGCTTAAATTACCAACTCTCTCTCTCTCCGCTAGCACGGCTATAATTAGCCCGAAATTAACAAGAAATGTTTGCTTTAGTTAAATTATTCAAAACATTTATTGCACTTGTCAGGGCGTAGATCAACTTGTTGTTTTAAATGTTGGGTTAATTTTTCTGCTCACTGCAAAAGCTATCTGTCTTTGTGAATCTTTTATTGATGATCAGGCAGGGCAGATCCTCTTGTTTTGTTCTAGACTTCTGCACATCGTTGGCAAATGATGTAACATTTGATTATAGAACATGTTTTTATGAACGAAGTTTTTTGTTTCAAGAGGAGCACAGCAATGCAACAGATGACATAAAGCCACAGCCTTTTTTTCTGACAGTGTGAACAGCACAAGTCACATTGAATCTGACCTTATCAAATTAGATTCAGGCCACTTTTGTTTGTGGTTCTAAGTCAGATACGTACAGAAACTGATCCTCTAGAGGTTGACTGCGGTGTGAACAGGCAAACAAAAAAATCAGATCGAAGAAAAGATCAGAAGTGAGCATTAAAGCCTGCAGTATGAACGCAGCCTTAGACTATGATACGCTACAGATGGGTACATTTGCTCCATGTAATCTAATGAACTTTAAGAGAAAATGGACCTTAACTGCTAATGGAGACCTGGGAGGGAGAGATAGTAGAGTGGAAGCCACTTGTAGGTCATTTCCACCGAGCAGTCCGGTTCAGTTCAGTACAGTACGCATTTTTTGTGTTTCCTTAGAGCAAAAGTTGGAAAGGTTCCCAAAACAATGACCCATACTGTCCCACTTTTTGGCCTGAATTTTTCATAAAACCACAGATCCTGCAAACATTCACCTTTTAACTTCCTAATGTACTCACACAATGGCGGAAGCAATGACATCATGGACCTACACCGAAAAGGATGATAAATTAACCCCAAGGTAAAATAGTCCACTGTTGACATACTACTCCTGCGTGAACTCGCAGTTCACCTGTGACCTCTTCCTGCTGATCAGGGCTGCGTGCTGCGGCACAGCGCTCTAGACTTGCTTTCAGTCGGTGAGGTCGCTTGCCTTCGGTCAGACCAAACCTGCGATTCTTTAGTGTGCAGCGCAGTCGTCCTATGTGGAAACTGTGGCTCATATCTGCTTAAACCTGGGATATCTGGACTTGACAGAGATCCACACTGTTTCCTAGACTGCGGATATTGATATTTGGCCACAATTCAAGTTTCCTGACGTTTATCTGAGCTGTTACAAATCAACATATTAGTGTCCACTGTTCCATCCATGAGGATCTGTACCCACCGCGGTTAACATAATTAAGATGTAGTTAAACAAAACAAAACAAAACAAAACACTTTCAGCTAAAATAAAGCTGGTTAATGCTTATTCTCTACTGATTTCTGTCATTCATCCTATCTAAAACTCAGCGGATGGACCAGCAGACTCTCACTGCATGTGACGTCACATTCATAGCCTTTACAGCCCGCCCACCAAGTGAGGGTACGAGTGTCTGCTGAAGCGCAAACTATTTTGGGGTTTAGCATACTAAACCATGCCAAACCGAACTCAATCAAACCGGACCACCTGGTGGAAATGCGGCTTTAAATAGGCTCAGGCCTGATTAACTCAGGTTTGCATAGTTTACTACTTAATCGATGACGTGCCAAGACAGGGAACCAAACCAACCAAACCCATGCAGGCAGAGAGGTTAGCCATCTCTGTTGTTAAGAAAAGGTACCCCTCCTGGTTATGGCACACAGCTCCCAACATCAGCATGCAGGGCCCAATGTAGCTGGATCTTTCCACTTAAACAGTGAAGAGTTGGTGCCATTATTTCTCATGTAGAGCCAGGTGTGAAACACAAAACTAGTGCTAGATTAAGCACCTACACTGAACAAGCCCAGGAACTTGCTTGGTAGAAAAGAGGTACCTGACCCCTAGTGCCTCTCTAATCAGCCACAAATGGACACTTAAGGCGCTGCAGCTTTTTGTATTTCCTCAGTAGCTTCATTTTCCAGCCTGGAGGTTGTTGCTTGCTTTAAACAGCCACACCTATTGGATGAAAGAAAGAAATAGGATGCCAAAACCAATAAAGAAGAATGATCCAAATTTAAGGTCAAACTCCAGGTTTAGAAAATATGTAGCAGACACCATGAAGAACAACACAGACTAAACAGATCAGTGTATGTGCTAACACACCAACACAATAAAAGTTAGGGATTTTCCCATTAGAGGAGTCAGGCTTGTCTTCAGGCTCTTTGTTGCTGTTTGTGAATAAAAAATGATTCATGGTGACTAATGCACAGAGTGTCAAACACAACGTATTGATTGCAGATGAATTAATTGAAGATGACATTGTGTGTTTGGCGAGGGGCACATTTATGGAAGTTCACCATTTATTAACACAACAACGACCCGAGGCGATGAGGTAATCTGTTTTTTTGCACTCTAAATGCAGACTGTGTGTTAAATCCATTTAAAATAAAAAACAAGGCGGGGGAGAAAACAGCGCCCAGATTCTAATGCGGCGAGATTGACAGACAGATAAAGGGATACAGTAATACAATGACGGCATGACAATCTTTCCACGCATTTTATGGTGACGAATAATCAAAAATCCTTTTATCGATGACACATCAAGGAGCATTTAGTTTATGCTTCAGTTAATCCCATTGACTATTTTGTGATTTGTCTCTCTCTTACTTGTTCCAATGTGCTATATTTGTCTCATAAATGCTGGATATTTTGGCTTGACAAATTGCTATACAGGCACAATCCTATTAAGGGATGCGGTGTTGTGTTCCCTGCCAGTGACATTCTGTTTGGGTGTTGCATTAGTGGTGATGACTAGTCTACTGTTCTGTCATTAATGGATAATAAGAGCATTTTGTATTTTTAGACACCTCTTTCAGCATACTACTGTTTTTCATTAGAACAACAAAAGTCTAGAGAGGGGATTATTAAGGGATAATGTGCCACAGGATCCTTTTCATCAATCAATCAATTAATTAATCTTTATTCATCCAGCACTTTACTGGAACAAGACGTGGAAGACGAGGCAAAGTCCTTTCCAAGAGACAAATGAGCAGAGAAAGGCGTGCAGGGGAATCAAAAGAGACAGCGTATCAGAGAGGCAGGGAATGAAGGCTGTTAATAAAGGAATCTGAATGGAGTCGTACGGATTATTTCACAGGTCAGGGAAAGAAATATATCAAAATGTTCTAAATCATCAAAATAGTTAGCCCACAGTCAAGTTTAACATGCCATTTCTTAAGGGACTGAAATTTTACATCCACACAGTCTGATTTCAATGAGAGCATTATGCAAGTGAGGTAAATTCATATGCCAAATATTCTCATAAAACACTCAGTGATACGAATTTTCTGCTTTTCTTGAGTCTTCGAAACTCACTGATAAAAATGACAGATAAAATCCAGAACCACCAACACTGGAAGCAAAATGATTTGGTCCATGAGTCTTCTGGAGTATTCCTGTGTATGACATATCTCTATAATGTTTTCGGGAGTTTTTCAAATCTTTGCACAAATGTCCACTCTGACTTAAGAATGAACTGATTAGATCCATGAGTTATACGTCAGAAGTCAATGTCAGGGAACTGCATGTTCACCCCTTGCTTTTGAAAGTGATATCTCAGGAATGCTTACTTCATGCTTAGCACAAATGTAAAGAGGCATCTGGTTTTAGACCTCCATGGTCTTAGACCTCTCTCTCTTAAAAAGCCCCACCTTTATGGTGGGGTGTTTTGGGCTCACCTATTGCAGACCTCAATAATGGGGCAACCTTGACATGGGTTGGAAGTGACGTACTAACTCTTATTGGGGTTTTTCCTTAGTTTGCTGTGCTAACGTTTGAGGATCAGTTGCCTATCCCTAACCCTTTTTTGGTTTTCCTTAATTTTTGTTGTATTAAATTAAAATGTATCTCCCTGAGTCAATTTTAAATTTTTATTCATCAAGTTCTGCTGTTGTGAAAACAGCCACTTACGGTTCTCTGACTGGCCACACAGTCGAGGTTGCCCCATTGTAGAAGCCTGCAGCCAGATCCTCTTGCAAATCCCCACTCTTAATTGATTTTGGAGGTCAAGGGTTAAGGTTAGTGGGCCTCATGTTCATCCTTTTTTGGTTAAGGCATTATATCATTTATATCCTGGCAAAGCAGATGGGTTTGCCTGTTTCTGTGTTTCTTACTGGCGAATCCATCTTGCAAAGCTACCATCTGACCCTTTTGAGCCCAGTTAGAAAGTGACAGGACCAATCAGAGTCAAGGGTCAGTACTTTAGGGCGCAGCAGAGTCATGACATAGGCAAGTAGCAAGAAGAGGCCGGTGCAATAATGGCGGAAGACATTAGCGTGGATGCTGCTAAAGCGCAAGTTTTATCAGAACTCGACATTTTTTCATTAAAAGAAGAACAAAGAACATCACTGAGTTGGTTTCTTTTCAAAAACGACAAAAGTCGTGTACAGACATGTCTACAGTCGCCATGGTTCACGTTATAAAGCTCTCTATGGAGTTTACTCCCCAGTTGTGGCGCACCTCAGTTTGGGGCTACGATGTCACGTGTTTTGTTGCTCTGATTGGCCCGTAAAGCAGTGACACACGGAACGTTCATCCAATCACCCTCCAAGTTTTTTTCAAAGGATCTGCCCTTTCCCAAAAGCCGTCTATGAAAGGTTTACTAGATGGATGTGTGAAATAAATCCATCTGGCATGCCAGGTTATCTCACTTACAGGTTTTTTCTTTCAATCTTTGCCCAAATATCCATGCTGACTCAGATTTGTAGCAACAAAAAAATAAAAGAAACTGGAGGTCACAGGTGGGCCCCATGTTCATCTATTGCTTGTGAAGGTGACACCTAAAGAAGGCTGTTAGGCATTTTCTTTAAACTTAGCAGAAATGTCCACTCTGACTTAAGGATACATGGAAAAGATTTAGGGAAAATAGGGTTCTGGGGTTGCTGATGCAAGCCATAAGGTTGCCAGCGTTGCCCCCTCATCTAGTATTCTATTTGTGATTTTCATGGATAGGATCTAAAGGCCAACTGAGGGGAGGAGGGATTTTAGTTGGGTGTCTTTCGAATTTCATCCCTGTCCTTCACAGATGATTGTTCTGTTGGCTTCTTCAGCCAGGGACTTTCAACATGAGCTGGAGTGCAGAGTGGTTGGGATAAGTATCAGCACCTTCAAGTCCAAAGGTGAAGTTGAAGAAGACGTACCAGACTTTGCAGTGGAGTTACAAAACAAACCCAAAGACCCACCAAAATGAGGCAGCAGTAGCTCTGTAAGGAGGTACATGTTCAAGTCCCTGTTGGACCAATTCTGGAAATTGGTGTGGTGGCTGGAGAGGTGCCAGTTCACCTTCTGAGTATGGTTGAAGTGCCCCAACTGCTCAGGCAGCGCTCCTTGTGGGCAGCAGCCCCTCACTCTGACATTTCTCCATTAGTGCATGTCCACGAGATCCAACATGTGCATCTATTTTCAGCACATGTAACATGGGGCATGCAGACATGACCACCACAACTGACACTACACCATATCCCTCTTTATCCATTTATCTCAGGTTTTATGCTGCCTGAGTATACTAGAACATTTTTATGTCTCTATAAATTTCTTATTTTGAAAATTTTCCTCAGCTTCACCTTGAGTTATTTACATTTCTTCCTTCAGACTTCATGACCTAGAGGTGTGGTGATGTGGGGTTATATGGGGGGAAGAAAGCACATTATAAAACTCTTAAATCTACATCGGCACAGCCAGCCACCTGCATGTCCCTTCAAACTCTCCACCTCACATCATATCCGTCACAGAAAGTGGAAGGATGCAGCTGCAGGTGGTTTTTGAAGGCTGTGTGGAGAAATAAACATCTTGAAAGCTTGAAAAACGACCCTATTTGTCTTTGTTTTGGAGAATTTGGTCTTTGAGAACACTGTGGACTTCTGAATCAAATGGTTTGGACTTTTATTGAGTTTGGGTTGTATCCTCACTTAATTTGAAGCATGCAAAAATGGGATTTAGTCAGTCTTTTCTTTTATTAAATGCTTTTATGTTTATGCATTAAAGCTGATAACTTTGTGGTCTTTAGAGTTAAAGAAGTGTGTTGCATCTTACTATTTTACTTAAGTTCACTCCCCTTCACCCCACATTTCAATACTTTCAGACCTAAGAATCAAACTCCTCTGGCCCTGGCTTTGGTCTTGACGGCAGCCTTGACTTACAGTAAATTGGATTTTATTGAGTCATGTTGTTTTCACGGCGGCATCGACCTTCCCTCCACCTTGACAGGCCACAAACTCCGCCGGGGTCACAGGCAAGAGGAGGCAGTGAGGTCCTGGAGAGCATTATTGAGTTTTCTGTGACATGAATTATGATAAATTATCGGTCAATAATTCAACACGTGTGTCAGATAGAGTATATTTACAGGACCACCTGGCGTCGCCTGAATAGAGGTTACACTATGGGGAGTAAATAAATAATACAGCTTTTTTTTTTTTTACCCCGCGCTTTAATACCATTAAATATTCAGCTATTTGGATGATCAAATTTGCTGCTAAATTACAGCTTCCCTGTTGATAGGACTGGGAGGAGAGGTGGCCAACGGGTGCTGCAGTGGGAACCCAGCCAGAGAGACACGCAACAGACACTCACTCTCACTACCAGACACCCATATGCATGTCTGTGTGAGAGACAGAAGCACACAAATACGTACGCAATCTCTCTCTAAAATACATAAACACACACTCACAGCCCCAGGTGGCAAATGCTGGCACACGCCACCTTACCTGATGATGCCGTATGCATCAATGAACACATCCAAAATAATGCAGTGTTTACCCAAAGAGGGCTGCTTTAGTTCGGATTCTGTTAGAGGAAAGAGAGGATTATTTGAGGAATAATGTGCTAGGGCTGGGAAATACGGACCAAAAGTCACCTCATTTTTTAGCTGAATGGTGATACACAATAAATTTATACTTGGTATTTTTCAGTGAGGAAATAAATGAATGTCCCAGTATCAGAATTATGAAAAATATATGATTTTGGCAAATAAACAGTATTGTTACCTGTTGAACTATGCAGCACAAAAAATAAAAGTTAGATAGCCGAGTCAAAAATGCAAACAGACAACTTCATGTGGTATGAATTGTACAAAATCACTGGCAACACATCTGGGAAATTAGTTTAACAAATACAGTACTCTGATGTGTTGCATCAGAATAGCAAAAATTCATCAAAAACATTTAGTAAAGTGGGTGGAACTGGCAAGCAATAGGTGACAGTGTGCTTACTATTAAATTGCACAAATATATCTGCAACCTTGAAAATATGGTTTTAACTGGCAAAGAGCATGGTAAACCACTGCTCCAGGCCAGTTCCAACCACTTTTCCCTATGTTGTCATTGTATTTGTGCAATTAAGAAAGTGTGTTTGTTTAACACATTGCATAAATAAGTTGGGAACATGTGTGGAAGATTGGAGCAATAAAATCTGTGCTCCTAGCCAGTACAAACCAATCTTCCACATGTTGCCAACTTATTTATGCAATTTAGAAATTCTGCTTATGAAAAACACTTTAACGCAAAGTGGCGGTGACTGGCGAGGAACGAAGAAAGCCCTTGATCCTAGCCAGTCCCAACCCTTTTTCCACACGATGTCAATGTTTTTGTGTAACCATGACAGTGTGACAGTTAAAAAAATTGCACAAATGCACTGGCAATATTTCGAAAAGTGTGCCAGGGATCAAGGTAAACCCTCCCTACTTTCTAGTTCCAACCAGTTTTACAAATTTTGCTTAAGTATTTAAGCAATTAAGATTGGGTTCCACTTCCATTTAACAAATTGCATAAATATGTTGACAACATGTGAAAAGTGGTCAAAACTAGAGAACATGAGACAGAGACAGTGGCAAAGAGCTGGTGAATCCCTTGTTCCTTGCCAGTTCTACTCAGTTTTTGACATGCTGCTAACATATTTGTGCAATTTAGATGCTGTGCTGATTGCCAAATTGCACACATACATTGGCAACATTTGGAAAAATGGGTGTAATGTGCAAGAAGTAAGGCTTAGCATCAACACTTGGAAGTTCTAACCACTCTTCCACATGTTGTCAATGTATATGTGCAACATTGTGCATAAATACATTGGTAACATTTGAAAATGTTGGTGTAACTGGCAAAAAGCCTTGTTCCTCATCAATTCAACACGCTGTTTCACATGTTGCCAATGTAATTGTGCAATTTAGACAGTGAGCTTGCCAAGCTATTTGCAGAAACATGTTGGAAACATTTGGAAAAGTGGGTGCAACTGGAGAAAGAGGGAAACCCTTCATCCTTGCAATTTCTGACCAATTCTGTGCTTGTTGCCAACTTATTTGGGCACTTTAGACAGTATGATTTTTGCACAGATTAATTGGCATCATTTGGAAAATTTGGGTGCAACTGGCAAGAAGCCTTGCTTTTCTCATGAACACGCTGTTTCACATGTTGCCAACATATTTCTGCAATTAAAACAGTGTGCCTGCTAAACAAATTGCAGAAGTGTTGGCAATGTTTAGAAAAGTGGATGTAACTTGAGAAGAGAGGGAAACCACTCCTTGCCAGTTGTGACCACTTTTCTGCTTATTTCCATCATTTGTGCAATTTAGACAGTGTGCTTGTGGTACAGATTGCACAGATATGTTGGTAACATTTCGAGAGGTGGTTGTAACTGAAGAGGCGAGGGAGACCCTTACTCCTTGCCAGTTATGACCACTTTCCTGCTTGTTGCCAACACATTTGTGCAACCAGAGAGTCTGTTTGTCGAACAAATTGCACAAATGTCTTTGCAACATTTAAAGAAGTTGGAACTAACAAAGACTGAGGAAAGCCTTTCACCTTGTCAGCTCCAACTACTTTTCGACATGTTGCCAACATATTCTTACAATTTGAAAAATCATCTTATTTAAATTATTTCCACAAATTCATTGGCAACATTTGAGAAAAATGTCTGAAACTTTGGAGTAGGGGCAAATACTTGCTTCAGTTGGGTTAGGGTTAGGGCAGTTTTCCATATGTTGCCAATGCATTTGTGCAACTCACATCATGTTCTTATCAAAGAAATTGCAGAAATATGTTGGCAACATTAGGAAAAGTTTGTGCATCTGGTGGAATTGGGGAAAAGACTTACTCCTTGCCAGTCTGACCACTTTTCTGCTTGTTGCCAACATATCTGTACAATTAGACAGTGTGTTTGTCTGACAAATTGCACAAACATGTTCGCAACATTTGAAGAAGATGGAACTAGCAAAGAGTAAGGAAACCCTTTCACCTTGCAAGTTCCAACAACTTTTCCACATGCTGCCAACATATTTTTGCAATTTAGAAAACAAGAAAACTAAAAAAAACTAAAAAAAAACTAAAAAAAAAAAAAAAAAAAAAAAAGCTTATCTTAATGATTTGCAAAAATACATTGGCAACATTTGGAGTATGGGGGTAAATACTTGCTTCTAGCCAGTTCTGATCAGTCCTCCAAATGTTGCCAAATGTGCAAATTAAATTGTGAGTATATCAAAGAATTGCAGAAATGAGTTAGCAACATTTAGAAATGTTAGTGCATCTGGTAATAATGGGCAACAGACTTACTCCTTGCAAGTTCTAACCACTTTTTGCATGTCAACATATTTTTGCACTTTAGACTGTGGGCTTGATAGAAAAAAAGCTGCAGATATACATTGGCAACTTTTGAGAAGTCAGAACTGGCAAGGAGTGACATATTTGTGCAACTAGAAAGCGTGTTTGTCAAACAAATTGCTCAAATATCTTGCCGACATTTAAAAAAGTTGGCAACATGTTTTTTGGCAATTTAGAAAATTATCTTATTTAAATGATTTGCACAAATACATTTGCAACATTTGAAAAAAACGTCTGATACTTTTGAGTATGGGGGTAATACTTGCTTCTAGCCAGTTCTGACCAGTTTTCCACATGTTGCCAATTTATTAGTGCAACTTAAATTGTGAGTATATCAAAGAAAGCGCAGAAATAAGTTGGCAACATTTGGTAAAAGGTGCATCTGCTGATAATGGGGGGGAAGACTTACACCTTGCCAACTACTTTTTGCATGTCAACATATTTTTGCAATTTAGATAGTGAGCATGATAGAAAAAAAATTGCAGATATACATTGACAACCTTTAAGAAGTCAGAAATGGGAAGGAGTGAGGTAGACCTGTGCTCTTTACCGGTTCACTCATTCTTCTACATGCTACTTCAGTATCTGTGCAATGTAGAAGGTACACAAAAGTTAATGTGCATTTTTTCACAATTTCAAAACATCAAATTCCCCAATATTCAGTGTGTAGGGCCTCCATTTTCATTGGTATGTTATCAAACAGGTATAATATAATCTATTTTTTCCAAACAACTCCTAAATAAAATGAAAACAATGAAAAACCTATATTTTTACCTGTCATTTCTTGTTGATTATCCAGTGGACAAAGGCCATATTACTACTAGTTGTTGTTTTAAAACAGCTTTTTACTGAGCATTAGTCCTGGCATTATTTTTTCATTTTTATTTTGTTTCCAAATCATTTTAGACAGTATAAAATACAAACCTAATAGCATACTATAGGTTTTTTTAACCCATTACCATGTCTGAAAATATATCAGTGCATTTCAAATCTGAACGTGTGTCCCAGCCCTATAGTTCATGAATACATTAAATGCATCCTCAGCCACCATGTTTTTCTCTATTATACAGAATAATGTGAGCCTCATTTTCCCAGGCTCTGCCCTTTGACAGACTGGTGCAGTTATTAGTATTAACCACTGTTCGAATCATCAGCACAAGAAAAAAAATTGGCATCCCTAACCATGATATGAGAATTGGTAAGCAAAATGAGAATTGAAGCAATTAGAGAGGTTCACATACATTATTTAGCGCTCATTAGCTTCCTGTGACACTGCAGGCTCCACACCAATGAAAAGTGTTGGCCGGGCTCAGGCAATTAGTAAAATTAGTGGCACAGGATTTGGCGTTGATTCAGGCCACATGGCCCAGAAGATACCAGACTGGTGTCAGTCGTGTAATTTATAACTTTGCACATGAAATAATAGGTTTGAAAAATCACGGGGGCTACCAGCGTGTCAACCTGTATTATCTGGGAGACAAGGGTTGTCCTGGACGGAGGGAACAGCAGCAGCCTCCACAGATTTTTAGGCGAGTGCACGGTGCAGTCGGCCATTTTGTGTCTGTGGGAGAAAAATAGGAGGACAGAGGTCCAAGCGGATGGTAATTAGCAGTCTGGGTTGTGTTTGTTTTCATTTTGCGCATGTTTGTGCTGATAAAGTTTGACTTGCCAAAAAATCCCAGTCCCGTGCTGGATTCCGCTCAAGCTGTTCCCCAGCATCCTTCAGGAACGATGGGAAATCTTGTACACTGCCACCGGTCACAGCACAAACAGACGGTGGTAATCAGTGATTAGTGGACATGTTACAGTATACAGAGATAAGCCCACACCCCAACCCTTCAGTCTGAATCAATAGAAGCACATGAAATACATCAAATGTACATGTTTGAGGCTAGATATTCACTGATTAAGCAGCAAAATAACCAGTGAGGGTTTGTAGAAAGCTATTCATGCACCTGAAATTCTTTAGGAAGTTCAAAATGCATAAAAATAAACAAATACTCTGCTTTAACACATGAAGGCATTTCTTTAAAACAGCACCGTTTTGATCCTTTTAGAGCTTAAGGTCTGCAGCCAGCTCTGTACGTCCATCACTGCAGCAAAGCTAAATAACATATTTGTAGCCTCTTTATCATGACAGGAAAAAAAGGAGGCAGAGAACAAGCAGACCAAATAAACAGGTGTTGTGTGCTTTAGAAATAGCTAATGCTAACGTGTTGTGGAATAGAGAGGCATAATTATACTGTGCTGGATTATGGAAAACATTGTGCATGTTAATTACACCAGGTATGCTCATTGATTTTGTGTTATAATACTTAAATGTGTCATTAATAATTCATTTTGCTGCCAGCCCGTTCCATTTTTCATGCACCTGTGTTGTTGATGTGAATGACGCTGTGTCACTGCAGATGATGGCGACGCAGTTCATCATGGGAAGTAATTTCTGCACTGACACCTACTTATTTGTCTTTTATGAGGCGCTGACAACGTCCATATTGTAAAGAACAGGCTGACCGGCTCTTTTCTTCTCATTTATAAAGCTATGAACTGTCGGAGAATATCCATGTTTGTCCCTTGGCTGTGCACACAGAGCTTTAATTCATGGGCTTGTAGACAGAAGTGAACCGTAAGTCGTTTAATTGGTACTTTTGCTACATTATGCAGTGGCTTACTGGTAGTTAACCTGCAGTACAGCTGATTTGCAAAGCATTGTTTTATTTTATTTCACCACGGAACACCTCGTAGAGATCAAATCTCTCTTCGTCAACACTTTCCTGGTCCGCAGGAGCAGCACAGCTAACAACATTTCTAAAAAATAGGGATGCTCCTTTCACTGGATAATATACAATCCAGATAGAGCTAATTTCAATTGGTCAGCTAGTCAAATTTTATAGTGAATATGCCATTTTGTAGTGGTGTCTGAATTCTGAGTGAACATTGTTATTCACTATATAGTGCACTCATTCTATCCCACAATGCATTTTGAAAAGTAGTGAACAACCGATGCTCACTAGCCCAGCAATATTGACCATCATGCATAGTGGCTGCTTTCAAACCTGACAGACAACTGAGAGGAGCACAGGAACACATATAAAAACTTTATTTGATACTTTTTTGTTTGTTGGTTTTAACCAAATCTGTAAGAAAATTTTAAAGATTTAAAATGGAGTAACTCTGAGGATTACAAGACATGAGACCATCATCTTTATGCAAAAATAAGTTAAATTACACACAAAAATGTACACTATTTTGCCACTAAAGACACAGGCTTTTCTATCTGTTAGTACTTTTATTTTTGGGGGGAAAATACATCACATTTAGCATCAGTTTTCAGTGAAATTCTACCGTAAATTTTGATCCTCAGCCGTTGTCGTCAAAATCTACGAGCCGTTGTTGCTAAACGTTTTAATTGTGAGACGGCGATGACATCATTTCCGAAGTAGTGTCCGAAATCATTTTTGTGTTTTGTGTTTGAGTCCACTATATAGTCCACTATTATGCTGATCACTATATTGTGGATAGGGAGTAGGGAAGGAGTGAGTGGTTTCAGACACAGCCAAGCACTTTTTACCTAACAAGAGATTGCAGTGTCAGCTAGTCAATGATGTAAAATTAGTTAGTAGAGCATGGCTAATGTTAGCAGTGCTAGCACCACTGGCTTGTTACTTTGTTGTAGTTACAATCATGGACATAATATTTATAGATAGCCTCATTGACTGGCTGCCTGTACGTTGACACCACCACCATATTGCGCGGGCGGGACGTCCGTTATGAAAGGCAATAAAAGTAGACAAGGAGAATGTGAGTTTTAAGAATAAAAAGCACACATGATCACATTAAATCGATTTTAATAAATCCTTTTATACTCAGTGATCTATATTCATATAAGTACAGATAAAAGAAACAAATGAATGAGATTCTATGAGTTGAACACAGGCACAGAATCTGCTTTCTTATATTTTAACAGTAAAATGACAGTTGCTCTCTATTATTTGAATTACAGCTGTACTGGCTCATAGATAGATAAATAGACTGATGGATTTTAATAGAAAGATGCTTTTCACCTTTACTCGGCTTTAATTAACAGACATACAGTATGTAAGACTAATGTAGCAGAAACCAGATCAACTAAATTTACTACATTTTCAGTCTATGTACCGTCACCAGCACTCTAAAATTTTTAACAAATTAGAAAAATTATGACATAACAAATTAACAAAAATAATTTAACACAATAACCCGACACTGAGGAGAGTGCAGTAACAGCGTACATTTTTAATCTGTCAGTATTATTCTATACATAGACAGCTAACTGTCAGTTGAAATGTTTTTATTTTACATACCTCGTTCACTTTTTGGTCACAGTGGATGCCATTTTTATCACATAAATGAGTACAAAAATATCTATAGTTAGAATATTATTTAAAAAAAAAAAACAGCACCATATCAATCTAATAAGTGTTTAATGTCTGTCATCAACCCTGAAGCTTTTGACATTTAGTCACCAGTTAACATGGTAGCTCATCAAACTGCAACACCGATCTTTGACACAAAACAGACAATAGATCTTGTTATTTTATTCTACGTGACAGTCAGTGGTTGGTGGCTGATGTTCTACTTATTCTTTTACTCAAGGTGAATGTGTATGTACGATCTGTACTCAGTCATATGAACCGTTTCTGCAGCAGGCTACATTAGTTTAGTTTAGCACACTTAGCGAACATGTCATGACAGGCCTCATCTTGCCTGTAAACAAGGGGGGACAAAGAGGAGAGGTGGGCACATGGGCACACTGAAGTAAACCATTTAGAAAGTATTGTCATACTACGTAGCTAAGCCATAATGTGCACAAACGTCAGGATGACAGAAAATAAAGTAGAAGAGACTGGGACGACTTAGAGGGAAAATAATTAAATAGTTAAAATTACCGGCAAAAATGGGTGTAGGAAGTGGTGAAAAGGCTTAAAAAGTGTGACGTTAACTTCCTGAATCCAGGAGTGACACACAGACGAAGGTGTTGGGTGGAGGTTGATTTTTATTGTGAACAAGAAGGGCTGGTGATTGGCTGAAGGAGGGAGGCTGGCGGAGTGCAAAAGTCATTGGGAGTCTGAAGGAGGCTCACGCTGGATGAGACCATGCTCTGGCAACTCCTGAGCTCCAGCCAGGTGTATGAAAGCAGGTGTTGATAGCTTCCAATGAGCTGCAGCTGAGTGACTAAGGAGCCTGAGTGCCTCTAAGCCACTCCCACCAGCCTGCAGCAAAGGAAGACAACACACAGCGTCCAAACTACAACAAAACACAAGCATAATGAAAGCCAAAACAACTAGTCAAACCACAAAA
The DNA here is from genome assembly GCF_018320785.1 of Cheilinus undulatus. NCBI lineage: Eukaryota > Metazoa > Chordata > Actinopteri > Labriformes > Labridae > Cheilinus > Cheilinus undulatus. The sequence goes on along the minus strand of NC_054872.1, from coordinate 43,814,642 downwards.
AATAAGTACAAATAAATCAGCCATGACAAAAAAAATGGAATAAAGGCTTAAAAACAACAACAACAAAAAAGAAAGTCAGAATTGTCAGAAAGGGGTTAAAAAAGTAAAAACAAGGCAAAAAAATCAAGAAAAAGTGGTAGACAGGGGTTAAAAAGAGGCTAAAATGGGTTAAAAAACCCAGTCAAGTCTGAAGTGGTAAGGTTCAAAGTGTAAAGAATAAATACATTAAAAAAGAAAAAAACGGGCATAATTAACAAAGAAAGGAGAAAATATGAAAAAAGTGGCTAAATTGTCTTGAAGAAGTGGTGAAAAGTGGTTAAAAACTGGTAAAATAGGTTAAAAATAAGCACCAATTATTATTTTCAGCATTAGAACTAAACAAAAGTTTGCCACTTCTCATCTCAAAATGAGTTAACTGTCAGAAAGAATTCGTGCACCTTTGCTTCTGATCCAACACATACACTGATATCAACCACAACTCACAACTTGGGAGGGCCTTTTTTTAATTTTTTTTTTTTAAGGGGGGGCAGCAAATTCTATGGGTGGGCCTGCCTTGAGTCGATGCATGGAGAAAATATGAGCAGCTGGTTTGTTGTGCTCAAACTGTCTGCTGTTGAAAATGCACTCAGGAGGTAACAGACATGTTGAAAATGTTGACTCTCATATATTGTGAATCGATTGAAAATCGTAGAAACTAATATATGCCATGCTGCACTCTGTTTATATCTGGGTTATAGAGCATCATGGCAGCATTACAGCTACCGTTAACCAGAGCTACAGTTGCAACTAGCAGCTCAGAGCTGTGTTACAGTTTAGTCAGAAACATCAGACATCAGTAGTACTAGTAAGAACTGATATTTTTATTCCTAAGCATCATTTTATTCATGAAGTTGCACCACAAACTGAGTCATCATGCTGGTGCGGAACCCTCCTCCTCCCTGCAGCTCCAGCTGAACCCTGCAGCTGTTTGACTGATGGACACAAAACCAGCACTGGCCTCTCAGATCACGTGGCATCCCCCTCACTTTTCCTGTGTTTCCTATCCAACTAGGCAAGTTTCCCTAACTCAAAAAAATCTTTAAAAGAACAGCCGCCCTACTGACCCACAATGCAACACTGATGTGACTCAATCCAGCATGATGGCAGAGAGGGGAATGACGGATTTGTGTGAGCTGGGGAAGAATCTGACCATCTTATGAACCGTGCATTGTTCATATTTCACATATGTATGGTCTGTAAGAACGTGCACACTTTTGCATCAACTTTGTGGCTTTAATAACTGATTTTGTTATGATTTCATGTTTTCAACCTCCCTTGGTGGCTCTAGTTACCAAACTAGATTTCTCTCTCTGCTGTCGTTGAACTTCCTCCATGATTTAATTGGTATCTCTGAAAGCCGGCCTTTCAGAATAGCCTCCTTGAAACTAAATGAGGGCAAGGACCTCAACAAGATGGTTGAAGTAGCACTTAGCAGTTTTAAAATTAATCAATAAAACCGACGTATAAGCTTGTGTCACTTCTTGTAGCTCTTAGAGGCCAAAATTCATGAATGAAACACTCCATTTCCCTAAGCTGCAGCTTCCACAGCACGGCCTGTGCACCGGTTTCTTCTATCTGCTGATTTCTTCCTCCGGCTTAACATTTTAAAAGACTTATTTCCTTGTTAGTGTCTTTTACGAGCAGCCATCCTTCTCCTGTCATTTTAAAGGACCACATTCCCTAAAGGAGCGAATCTGACAAACAATAGTAGAGAAACGAGCAAGACAGGCAAACAAACCCCCCGAAACAACAACAGCGGCCACGGGCGCAATCAAGTTTGTCCTTGAATTTCCACACCTGTGAGCGGGAAATGTGGCAGGGCCGTTTGTGAATTGGAGGGAAGGCGACATGTTTGTCCAGCATCAACTCGGCAGCGTGTTTATCCCCTCGTTTTTCCAGCATTGTTTGTCTTTTTCTTTGTGGCGCTGAAATGCTCAAATTGCATTTCTCAGATGTTGGTTCCCTGGAGGTGCAGCGCTCGTCGGCAGGTGTCTGCAGGAGAAGCGGAGAGGAAGGGGAGAGGACTGGAAGGAAGATGAAGGAGGAAAAAAGGAGAAGAGAGAGTAAGAGAGAGAGGGAGGGAGAGATCTCCCACTCATTCTGCGGCGTGGAGCTGATTTTATGCCGAAATGCTTCATCTGCCATATATGCTCCTTAGCAATGTAAATGCATGCTGACGAACTTGGAGCGTGCAACAATATGGCACATGTGTCTTATACCGGAGGAACTTTTTCACAATTAAATGTTTGGCAAAAGATGATAAAGTATTCAGAACTCCTGTGAGCAACATCCAAGTTATGGAAGTTTACAACAAACATGCATTTTATTTATTTATTTCTCTCTGACTCCAGCTAAAAAGCATGAAACACAGCACTGCTTGCCTGCAATAATAATCACTTTTTCCTTATTTTATTTTCAAATCAATTAGCTAACCTTGAGATGAGCTTTGCTGCTGATAAGTGCTTTACAGTAGAGCTCAATCCCCCCTCTGCTTTGAGAAAGGCTTCCTCTCCAGGCACTGAATAGCGTATAATAGATATTGAACTGTAAATTTGAATTGAAAGCTCGGGTCATTGTGCCTCATTGACTTTCGACCACAAAAACCAAATGATGTCTTAGTTGAGAGAAATATATCAAAGGATATCAACAATTACGAGTCATAAACACGCCTGGAGACGTGCCTGGCGGGCGTATAGCAGCGGGAATTAGCATGTTGAGCTGATAAATATGCATGTAAAGACGCTCCCAGGGGAATAACACGCGTGTGATTGATAGCTTTGGAATTGAAGGATGTGTAAATTCCTTTTATTCTGGGGGTTGTGCTGTTGTACCGCTGAAATACATAGCACTTGTTAAAAGTTTTACCAACTTTATAATCCTTAATGCCACATCTGTTTGCTGTCTTTATAGCGCCTGTAAAACGTCATTAAATTATTACCACCAGCTGGCCTCATTGCACAATAACCTCACTTATCTGTTATTCTCTGGGAATACTTTTGATTTATAGACCCTCTTAGAATAAATGATATTTTATACATATGTATATATAAATAAACAAGCGGAAATGTGTTCTCTTAAATAATTCATGAGTTGTACTTTGAATAAGTTGCTTAGTAGAAGTTTTTTTCCTTCAAGTGTAAAAAGGTTTTTGGAAGCAAAAATTCAGATTGAAAGATGCTTGGATGGCAGAGCAGGTCTGTCTGTCGAGAGGAATTTTAAATATTTATCTTAATCAAACGTAAAGAATTTTATTCCCCAAACACCTTTGGGATTTTTTCCCAAAAACCTTCACAACTGTTGGGCCTCTCTCTGCAACATTTAGCATATCATGAACATGCTCGGCACAACTGAAAAACATGTCCAATCAATTCCCTTTATCACCTCACATTAATTCACTGGAACCAAAATAGTATAATTGAGCAGCTCTTCTGAAGTTTCTGCATCTTTTTTAACTTTAAACTTTTATCAGTGCTGCCTGCTTCAAATCCAAGCCCCCCTATCATTCAACTGTGAAGAATTCCAGCACCCCCTAATGTCAACATGAAGCTACTGAAAGGAGCAGGACAAACTGACAGGCATCATCTCAACACAATCCTGCATAGGAAATAATCTGCAAACAAACAAATGCAGCGCGTGCAGGTAGAGGAGGAGTGCTTATAAATAGCACTCGCCCTGGAGTAGCAATAAAGGCTGTTTGCAGAGCTGCTATATGTTTAGTATGTAATGATATATTATTGCTCTAGGTAGTGGGAGCATGTCCTATGTGCTCGGTCCTCTTGGGTATAATTGCTTCAGAAGAGATAAACTGAAGACTAGAGAGAGAGAGGTGGAGAGAAGGGCGAGCAAGACGAGATATTAAAGATTAATAAGGTGTGTGTGTGTAAAGCTGTAACTCTCAAGAGTGATTCTTTTCATTTAGCTCCACTCTTTTATTTCCCATTGTACGGATTTTTTCGCTCACTTTGAAACTCAGGCTATTTGGAGGGACCCTCAAAGGCCTTGTTGGTGCACATATGTAATGTTGAACGGAGCATTTTAAAGCTTTTATACTCCAGTTTCACGCTATAGCTGTCGGTCACCACAGAAGCAAGGATGCAAATTCATTTCGTCTTTGTTGTGTCCACGTTTTCCCAATTAGGCTTTTACTTTATGAGTCATCATGACGAGAAGAAATGAATAATTTACACCCTTTCTGTGCATTTTTCAAAAACAAAAGGCATTGAGTTGCTTTATCTGATTATTGCTGCTTTTATTTAAAGAACAAAACATGTAGAAAGATGAAGGACAAACCTGTGGCTGTTTTACTGATGACAAATCACTCAGTTTGTGCCTAATGTCTCTTACAGGTGTGGATTTCTTGGTTTAAGGTCACATTTTTTGACCTAAAATTACAAACTGCAGCCAAATTTACACATTAAGTGAAGAAAAACTCTTGTTTTGCAAGTTCCTCTTATATTAGCATTCAAAAAACTACAGTTTGTTTTTGTGATATACATTTAACACTAAATCAATTTACAAATGCAAAAATACGTTTTTTTCCCAAATGCAAACTAAAATGTGACTGTTTATTGATCTGAATGTGCAAACTGCAGCAAAATAAGTACACTTTTGCAAGTTTCATCACCTGTGAGTACCAATTTTGTTTATTGATTATCATTATACAGGGCATCTGATCAGTTTAGTAATGCTAAATAACAGTTTAAGCCTAATCCCAATTATAATGTAGGCTAAGGGTCATACTCTGTGACCTTAAACATCAAACTGTAGCAAAATTAATTAATTTTATGGAGAAAACCTCAATCTCAAACCATATTTTCATAAAAACAACAACCGTTTTATTTTCAGTTATATTTTTACATCGAATCATCTGCAGTGAGCCTGGAACTATAAAGTCTAGCTTTAAATTGAAAACAATGGGCATTTGTAGAAATATAACCTCTTTATTTTTGAGAAATTGTAGTTTCTGCCTGATACAATTTAGAATCGTGGCTTAGGGTCTTTTTTCATAACCTAAAATGGTACACTGCTGCCAAATGTAGCCTTTACATCAATTAAAGAAAAATCCAACATTTTTTAAAGTCTCCCTTGTATTTGCATGAAAGAACTATATTTTTTTGCAATCTACTTGTTAATCTGATTAATTTAGCAGTTACAAATAACAGTTTGTGTAAAACTTGGTTGCTTTTATGACCTGAAAGTGCAAACTGCAGCAAAATGAGTATATTTAATGAAGAAAAACAAGTTTCCTCACAGATGAATATCAGTTTTGGTTAATGATCATCATTTTACAGCATGTCTGATTAATTTAGTAATGGCAAATACAAGTCTGTGCCTAACGCCACTTGTAATTTTGGTGAGGGATCATATTTTATGATCTGAAAGTGCAAACTGTCGCAAAATTAATTCATTTACCACAGGAAAAGTTTACATTTTGCAACATTTCTCTCATATTTGCTGGTACAAGAGTAACAGTTTTGTTTTTGGTCACCAATTTACAGTAAGTCTAATCACCAGCAGCAAGCCTGGAATAAAAAGGCTGGCTCTAAATTAAAAACAATGTGCATCTGCCAAAAATGTGACCATTTTACTAATGATAAATTGTTATTTGGACCAGATGCATTGTAAAATTGTGGTTTAGCATCATTTTTCATAACCTGGAATGGTAAACTGCTGCCAAATGTCTATACTAAGTGAAGAAAACTCTACATTCTAAAAAGTTTAATTTGTTTTTCATCAAATTAACACTAGTTTTTGTTTTCTGATTACCATTTTGCAGTAAATCCCATAAATTGCTGTAAGACTGAGATTTTTTCAAGCTTTACATTGAAAATAATGTGCATCTGTACAAAACTGACCATTTTACTATTGACCAAGTGCTTTTTGTGCCTAATGCAACTTAAAACTGTGATTTTCTTCATATTTTGTGATTGCAGATTGTAAACAGCAGCAAAATGTATTCGTGAAGAAAAATGTCTGTTTTTGCAAGTTCCTCTAAAATATTAATAAAAAAAAACAGTTTTGTTAATTAAATACCATCTAACAGTAAATCTAAATGACTGCAGTAAGCCTCGAACTATAAAGTCTAGCTTAACCATTAAACAGTGTGCATCTGTGCAAATGTAAACATTTTTTTCTTATGAGAAATTGGTACTTTGTGCCTGATGCTTCTTAAAATTGGCATTAGGATCATATGTTATGACCCATAAGTCATACTACGGCAAAATATATATATTTGGTGAAGTAAAACTTAGTTTTTGATTTTTTTTCTTTTTCAATTTTATAGTAAATCTGATTGAAAGACTCTGCCTGGAATAACAAAATCTAGCTATAAAATGAAAACAGTGTGCATCTGTAATGCCGTGACCATTTTACTGATGCCAAATGGTAATTTGTGCCTAAGACATCTTAAAGTTTTAATTTGGGATAATATTTTATGCTCTGATCATGCAAACTGTAGCAAAATAAACATATTTCTGCAAGTTCCTCTCATTTTTTAAATATAATTTTTCCTCAAATGAAAAGCAGCTTTGTTTTTGGTTTTCATTTTACAGTCAATTTGTATGACTGCAGGCTTGAAACTTGGAAGTCTAGATTTAATGTAAAAAGAATACATACAGATGTGATTGTTTAATGAAGAGAAATTGCAGTTTGCACCTGATGCATTTCAAAATTGTGGTTTATTGCATGATTTATAAATAGATGCATTATTGGAGAAAGACCTATTGTTTTGAAAGTGTTGTGAAGGCCTGAATTTGTTCAGAAGTTGGTGATGTTTTCCCACAAACCTGGTAGCTGTTCGCCCTGCTCGTTGGAAGACCTGCACCTGTGATGGTGCTGACAGCTGTAGTAATCAGCTGGTCTGGGAGGCAATAGAGGGAGCGGGTTGTTGCTTAGTTCAGTTCAGTTCAGTTGTGTTGGGTGTGTCGGGGAGTTAACACCATCGGTTGCCTCTCTATGAGTTAAAAGAGTTTTTCTGAGTGCCTGTTTCTTGTGTGTGGGGGAAAAACATCAAAAACATTTCTTTCCTCCACTTTAACTACCCTTCATCAAGTGACTCCCACCTTTTCTTGTGTTGGGTCAATTTTTATGTTTATCTATCCTTTTGATGGAATTAGTGGGTGGCTGTGTGGAAATATAATCCCCAGCCACTTTTTAGAAATCAAAGCACATTTTATGTCAATTCCATTTTTGATGATTGTGCAGTTTTAGTAAGTTTCCCCAACTGCAATCGCTGTTATTAAGATTTGTGGTTTTTCTGGGGGAAATAAAACACAAGTGCCTTTCTCATTGATAGTTAATGAACAACAGATATTTTCATGAACAATGTACTTTTAGTCTGATTAAAGTTTCTTTTCAGTTAGACCAGCCGCATTTAAGCTAGCCTTAAAAAAGAAGAACAATGTGTACCCATCCAAATGTGGCCATTTATGTGATGATAGTCATCCACTTTGTGCCTGACTCATCTCTTCTTGGTTCAGGGTCATATTTAATGATAGGAGCTGCAGCTAATTGCACTCAATGAATAAGGAGAAATGCATGCTTTTCCCTTATTTGTACTGAAGTAACTACAGTTTTTTTTTTTTTTTTGCCGTAACTGATTCAGAGTGTGTCTGATCGATGGTCTAATCACAGGAAGTCAGTGCTGATAACTTCTAGCAGTAAAATGAAAGAAAAAAGGAAGATCTATAAAAATAAGACCATTTCAGCAATGACAGCGTGCCTTGTGCTTCTTTATTATGGTGGTTTTGTCGTTTTGAGTCACGTTTTACGAATTGAAGCTACAGAATATATCTATTCATGGTGGTGTAGTGCAGGGTGAACACAGGTATATAGCACATTGTTTTGTTCCATTTCAAGTCCAAATTGCACCATTTTTCATTAAAAACTATTTCTTATGGGATGCAGGTGGCGGCTCAGGTTTGAATCCGGCATGAGGCCCTTTACCGCATGTCTCTCCTCTGCTCTTGTCCCTGTTTCCGACTCTATCCACTATCTATCATATAAAGGCACAAAAATGCCAAAAAAAAAAAAAAAAACCTTGAAAAAGAAAGAAAAACAAATGTAGGACATTTGGGTCATGATTTTTTTCCCTTAAAGATCCTGTAAAGTGAATTCCAAAATTTTCGTCTCAACACCCTAGATATGTTGGAATATGGTTGCTGTAAACATGTGAAAACACTGAGATCTACATGTGACTGAATTTTGGATTAAGTTCGTTGTAAGTTTTTCACCTCTTTCCTGTCTGGGTTTAATTTGGGCGGGGCAAATATGTGGGCTCATGATGTAACTGGCCCACAGTGGGGAATAACCCCGCCCCCCTAACGCTATGATAAATCACAGCAATTCATCTCAGTCCACTCTGTTGTTAGCTGATGTCACTTTCTTTACTGAAAGTTTACAGTCAGTTAAATTGCTGGGGTTTTTTGTTCATTGTGAGGTAAATTTACCAAATCTATCAGCTACAGAGGTCTATGGGTCATTTAAAGTATCATAACAGAGAAAATGTGCATTAGTACAATTGGGACCATTTTTCTGGGGATGACTGTACTCAGTTTGTGCATAAAGCTCCTCAGTATGTTTTTTTTGTAGTTTTCTTGTAAACTGTAGCAATAAATATCAATTACATTTAGATAGAATAGAAATTTTTGCCAGCAGTCACTCAGAAATGGAATAAAATAGCTACAGTGTTGGTTTTTGCTGACAGGTTTACAGTAATTCTGATTTGTAGTCTATTTATAGCAAGAACAAATCAAATAGGTCTAGCTGTAAAATGAATATAATGTAGATCAGTACAAACGTGACATTTTTACAGATGAACGTCCAGTTTCTCTACAATTTGCAGTAAATTAACAATATTTAGTTAACTGATTTATAATAACCAATTCAGTGTAGGCCTGATTTATAGCTTACAAACAGTAAGTCACAACTAATAAAGCCTACCTTAAATAGGAAAAAAGTGATCATTCACACAAATATGACCATTTCAGAGGTGCTTCGTTTGGCCTAATGCTTCTTAAAATAGTTCTGTTGGCCCGGAGTCACATTCATGACAGAAACTGCAAACTGAAGCAAAATATACATATATTCATCAAATGAAAAGTTTTCTCTCTTCTGTACAGTAGATTAGCGACTTACTGTAAAAACAATTTACAGTAAGTCCAGCTTTAAAATGTAAAAAGTGCATCCACACAAATTTGACCATTTTTGATGAAAAAAGTCTGCATGGATGTAAATTATGGTCGCTTTAAATTCCAATTAAAAAAAGTAAAGAATGCGCACACATACAGCAGATTCATGCACACAAACACACACAGGAAGAGACACACAAACACACACACCAACGCTGTGAGTATCAGTGTGAAGCTCAGAATAAAGCCGGCTGTGAATTTGGCCAGGTTTCCGTGTCAGAAGCAGCCTGTATGTACGTTTGCGTTCGAGGCTTTAGAAGGCTCTTTTTTCACACCCTGCTGTTTCCCCCTGATAATTTAATGTCCATATTCTTCTCTTCAGGCATTAAAACCCTCTGAAGTTCATTCTCTGCCTTTGTACTCTATGAGGCAGCACAGTGGGGCTGGGAAACACACACCACACTCCGTAGGCCCTCTGTTGTATTGCCTACCGAGTGCCCAACCAATTACCGAGTTCAAACACGCAGCTATCACTCTGTTTAGCTGCTATCCTCTGATTTGGACGCTGTTTGTACCAGACGTTTTTTTCTCTCTCTTTTCATACTGAGCTTCTAATAGAGATGGATGTTGATCACGGCGTGTTACTTATTCTCACAGATGACGAGGCAAATATTCTAACTTATAACTGCCCTCTGTAGGACAAACTCGCAGCATACGGCCATGTCGTTTAAACTGGCCTCTTTTAACTAGGGTGATGTGGGGTCTTTGTTGTATTTGTCATCAATTCTCTACATATGCTGAGATGATTGCCACATGGGGTTTGCCAAAAGCTCTCATATCACTGTTTAAAGCCTGTCTGGCTGATAAAATGTGGAAAATAAAGGCTAAATAAATAACTTTTAGGTTTCATATTTTCGATGAAAGACATGTAAGGATCTTTAAAGTGATAGCTGAGGTTTCCTGAGATACTTGTCAATGTTAAGAGCTGTATTTTAGCCACATGAGATGCTGGACAACTCATGTCGCTTTGAGGAAAAACAGCAGGAGTGCCAGCATAGAAGCCAAGCAACAGAGGTGGGGTGATTTGCTCCGTATCATTTTGTTAATTTCAAGAAAAGCCAAGGGATAAATGCATGAGATAACAAATGAATTTACATACATTTACACCTATGCTAGCAAGGCTCTTTGTACTAACACTTCTTCGGTGCACCACATGTAGTATTGGTTTGTATCCTGTTGTTAATGCCTTTAAAACTTCCCAAAATGACCCTGCTCCATACCTTATTACCTACACATGATTACAAAAACGGTGTAATTACTGTGGATACTGTGGCTATTTTTAAATTTACTTCATTACCTACAAATATTAATCACGTCTTCCTCCACCTGGGCCGTCTTAAACCCATGTTGGGTTGGTATTTTTCCACTTTTATCTCTTTCTTTCCTCTTTTTTGCCCCTTTTTACTATTTCTTGCAATTTTGCACCTTGTTACTTTTGTCTGTGTGCAGTAGATGTGCTCCAGAGTACAATTCGTATGTGGGAACTGGAGGTTAGTCACTTTGCCTTCCACTGCTCATCACCTGTTGTCATTAGGAGTGTTTCCAGTCAACCAGCACTCTGTACACTTTACTGTATACCTCCTGTTTTATTTAAATGCATGCAGAAAGTGGTTAAAAAATGGCACCAGCCCCCCCCCCCCCAGTGTGGTCTGTGTCATTGTGGTCCAGCAAGTTCTGGGATGTCATTTATAAAATAGCTTGTAGAATACAGCCCTAAAAGTGTGTGCACCAAAACCTCAGGAATAGCGTGCACAAAAAATAATTCAGAATTATAAAACAGTGCCCATGCACATTTTCACCTAATTCTCTCTTTCTAAATCCTGGTTCACATGGAAATATGTGCATGTAGATCTGCCTCCTGTTTCGCCCTTTACACGCCTACATTAACCATTAAACAGTCAATGCAAAGCTCTGTCTGAAATGCTTAGAAACAAGCCGGCAGAGAACAGGTTTCTGCTGGTAAACCACAACTGCAACTCGAACAAAGCTGAAGAAAATACACTCTCTAACACCGAGGCTGAGGTGCTTGTGATGTGAATGGAAATACTTTGCATGAAAAGTGGTGAAAGCCAACTTCAGGCCCTGTTTTGTGCGTATGGAACATCTATAAATAAGACCCCTGAGCAGTGACACCAAAGTGGCCCCTTGTAGTGCACAATGAAGGTCCCAGCTCTTTATACAGTATTAGATTTGATATTAAGATATTTGGATTTTGATCCAACCTAGAGGAAAGGAGGAAAGCAAATTTTTGTTTGGATACAGACCAGCTTTTATTTTGAAAGAAAGTAAGACACTTCAAGTAGATCCATGATTATGATATGAACAGTAAAAGGGTGTTTTTTAGAGGACTGATTTTAGGCTTTTTATGCCTTCATTTTGAAAGAGGGAAGTGAATAGAGTCCGAAACAAGGATGAGAGAGGGGGGAGAAACATGCAGGAAAGAAGCTGCAAATTGGAACTGAACCCGGGCTGCCTGTGCTCATGGGGTGCTGCCTTACCAACAGGCCGTCTGTGCCCTAAAAGGTGTTTGATAATACAGAGTGCAATTTTTCACTTGCCCATTGAGCTTTCTATGAGGTTTTAATGTAAAATAAGACATTAAGGAGCAGTGACTGACTTATTTTACATCACTGTGGCTGCAGGGAGACACTGCAGGGGCTTAACTAAGTGTTCTGACAAGGTCTTACTATTAATCCCAGTTCAAAAAAATTAATTCACTAATTATTGACCTAAATTAATCACAATCAATGCATGTGCACTTACAGCTCTAGCTAGTATAGATGTTGCCCTAGTTTTAGAGCTGCTGCAAACTTTTTGGATGAAAAAGGTCATTCAGTTATTAGGGTAAATGTGAAAGTTATATCTGTTTATTTGTGGAGAGCCCTGCAAAACAGAGACAAACACAAGGGTGAAAACTCTTCTTTTGCATGTGAACTGGTTGAAAAAAATCTTACTGTGAGAAACTGACACCATCTTGGTGAACTTGTGGAAATGTCAAATTATATTATGACTGAAAAAAAAAATTTGGATGGCAGGGATTGTTGCAGCTACTTGGCAAAAGTACACTGATGATAGGTATGACATGCTTCTGAAAGGTTAAACCTAGGCTAATGGATGTTAAATTGAGGTGTTTTTGAGGGTCTCCTGCTGTTATAAATAACTTCTGTCAAAGCCTTTTAACTGAAGCCTTTTAAAAAGGTGTCATATTAACAACCCTCTCGATATAAAAGGCTGAAGCTGCTCAACACAGAGCCCCAGGTAGTCTACATCATTGCTCCCATCAACATGTCCACTCTCTACAACTCAGGCCTCCCCTCTTCTTCTTTTTCCACTATGCTATAAAGATGTTTGTTTAGTAAGAGGGCAGTGGCTCATGATTTCCCCAGTGAGCCCCATCAGGCCTGCAAAGATCTACCTGTCAGCACACCTGAGCTCCACACTGCACCACCATGCAGCGTCGTTGGGTCCTGGGAAATCACCTGAGCTAGTATGTGTCACGCCTGCATCTTCACAAGGACAATGTCAGGAAAAGAACGCCCTCCTCTTATAGTGGATGATACGTCTGAGGAAGTAAATTTAAGCATTTTTTCTCTGCATGAATCACAAAAGATGGATTAGAGGAGAATCAGGCAGCACTGAATAGACCATTAATTTGATAAAGCTGACTTTGAACGCTTATAAAACTATGTTGACAGCCCCAGGGAGTGTGACAGCTTCTTCAATTAACAATTGATGCTTATATAAGAACATCCGTCTGTGAGTTATTCATGATTCCTTATGCCAGTTGTTGTCAGAAATCCATATGTATGCAAGTTAATAGATTTCTGCCGCTGCATGACAAGATTTTCCTTCTCCATCTGACCCTGCCATATGCCACAAAACGTCTCTTTTGTCCACATCCACTGTCTAATTATATCAGCTGGTTTGTTTTGAAAATACACCTGGGAGGAAAATGACCAGAAAAGTGCATATATTCAAACTGTATTAATTATAACCATGTTTTAAATAGAGGCTTAAATAGTGTAGTTTTAGATTTATAGAACCTTTTTAAATTGATTTATGCATGAATAAATTACATTTTATTTCATTTTTTATAAGAACACAGGCTTTTCAAAGTCTTTAATTCAAAGTTTGTATTATTCATCCTACTTCTGGGTGATAAATCCTCAAAATGAAATCTGATTAAAATAATCAGCTTCTTTCCTGCTAAATAAATCTATAAATGAAAAAGAAATGGCTCAAAGCAAGTTGTTTTATTCTATCAATAGCATGTAACAAAAATAGTTTTCATGTTCTTAATATTGTGTTTACAGCACTTTGGTCAGCTACAGTTGTGTAATTGTGGTCTATAAGGGCCCAATCATACTAGGCCCACTCTCCCCCTACCGGTTTGAAGCATGCTTGTCCCCCCTTCCTAACCCGCAATTTCCACATAGGACGACTGCGCTGAGCAGCAAAGCGCTGCAGGTTTGTTCCAATCAGGGGCGAGCAACCTCACCTGATGGAAGCGTGTCTAAAGCGCTGCGGCCGGCAGCCCTGATCAGCAGGCAGAGATCACGGAAAAACTGCAAGTTCACGCAGGAATAGCATGTCAACAGTGGACTATTTAACCTTTTGGGGTTAATCTATCATCGTTTCCGGTGAAAGTCCATGATATTATTGCTTCTGGCATTGGGTGAGTACATTAGGAAGGGAAAAGGTTAATGTTTGCTTCAAGGATCTGTGGCTTTATGTAAAATTTTTTGGCTAAATGTCCTCAAAAGTTAACTTTTCCTCGTCAATGGCCCCACTGGACCTCTGTGAGTGCACTGTGTTGTATTTTGAAAGAACCGGATGTCTGACTGGAAAAACTACCTTTACATTTGTTCTGCATGTACGTTGTCCATTGTTAATCCCTCTGACCCAAAACAGTCAAGATGATTTCAAGAAAGAAAGCTGGATAATAAATAACCGGAGTGAATCAGGCATGAAGTTACACTAAAAAAGAGAGCTTTAAAAGCTTACACAGTCAAATATGTACATTTATTTTGTTATTACAAGCTCGACATAAACCTGCCAGGTAGAGATGACACAGGAAAGCTCGCTGTGCCAGATGTGCAACAGAAAACACCATAAAGCATGCAAACCACGGTCCAAGTTAATGAATTGTTTGGTGTTCTAGGATATAAAACAATTTACAAGTATAAGACAGATAAGCTCTTTACAAATAGAAGCTGTGTTACAAGAACCAAGTGTGAAACATCGCCTCTGCAGCAGCTGCAGCCCCTTCACTTGTTTGCTGCTGTCTGAGTGAGGAAGAGTCATCACCACTAACAAGCACAAGTCTGCAAAAAAGTTTCATTGACTTTAGAAAATAATTCTTATAGTAACACACAAATGGAGAAATACATGGATAGTATGACTTTAACTGTACTCCTGTTTAGTCTTGTTTTGAGTCATTTCAGTCAGACATTCTCTTTAATACTCCTCAGGCAGAGGAATGGAATGACAACACCGATTTTGGTGCTTCATTTCGGTATCCTGTCACCCCAACACAACCCCCTGCCGTTCCAAAAAATGGCATTAAATAGGTTATATAATTTATAACTCTTTATATCTCACTTGTTTTCTGTCTAAAGCAGTACCTCAGCTCTACTTATGTGTTCCTACCAGAGACAGTCACACTGACACACTTCACTTATTGTTTTATGTGTCTGGTGTAATGCCATAAGAAGTTAGAACTTTTTCCTTTAGGCTCTACTGGCATTTTTTAAAGATATTTCTCTGAATTATCTATGATACTGCAACAGCTTTAATTCACCTGCTGACTTTTCTCATACTCAACCCAAATGCAAACAACGGGGTATGGATAGCATCAATAGCAACTTGCAAAAACAGCATGGCTCAGTACTAATTGGATCAAGAAAATGTGGACAGAGTTGTACGTGGACTTTGTCAGGTTATAGCTGCATAAAAGTGAAGCCCTCACTGAGGATATTCAGCACAGAAATGTGGATGTTAATGTACTAAGGCCAGTGGTGCTAGCACTGCTAATGATTGCTACCTAGCTTCACATCTTTTACCCACTTAACTGCAGCTGCGATTCCATCTTAAATAAACTGAGCTCAATTTTGACTTTCAGTGTTTTTTATATACTTTTCAGCAAAATTAATTACAATTTGCATTCAACAAGTTGAATGTATTAGCCAAGGAACATCCCATTCTCATCAGTGAGAGGGATAACATCAGCCTAGAGTCAGTCCCTTCATCTGACACCTAAACTGTGGCATTTTTTTTTTTAAATCAAGCACTTTTAAAGAGAGAAACTATCAGTCGTATCATTAGTAGTCTTGTTTGGTTGCATGGCTCATTAAGAGGCATCTGTTTCTATTAAAGTTTGTTTTCTAACCACCTAGACACTTGTGACAGGAGCTTTAACCTGCTAGATTTTCCACTTAAATACAACAGTACAATATATATATATATATAAATGTTATAACAGCGATGCCATCTTCATAACAAGAAAGCTGTTTTCTTACTCAAATTCTGCTTCTGCCTTCTTTGGAGATGCCGCTGACTCCACCACCATGACAATTAGAAGAATATATTTATCTCCCATTTGAACCTCCAGACACAAACGACTTGTGTGTGTGGTGAAACCCACATTAACATGCTGTCGTGTTTGCAGGTTCATACACTGACAGAAGGGTGGTCTCATTTGATGCCCCCCATCCGTTACAACACCCACCCCGCTGCATATTAACTACATCTCCTGCCACTGCCAGCGTATTGATTTCTCACCCCCAACCACCTCTGCTCCCTTCTTCTCTATTCTTAGGGACATAATGTCACAACATGAGCATTTTACTACTTTGTGTGAAAGAACAAAGAATTTGACACAGTCACCTCACACATTATTAGAGCGTCAAGTTCACTAAATGCGAGTTGAAAAGTGGCGCTGCACTTTATTAACTTGAGAAATGTGATATGTGGTCGACAGGTGTGAATATTAAACAAGGGGGAGGAGAGAGACGCGTTGTCAGATGTGTTGCTTTGTTGCAATAAATGACAGAAATTAATATAACTCAACAGGGAGAAAAATCCTGCTGAAGCCAAGTGTTAAGATCTCATCAAAGAATTAAAGTTGTTGATTAGAAGATTTCCAGTCCATTAGCCTTTAAAGTACAGACACACTGGTTTTGAACATGAAGCCTGACACCAATGCAGATGTTCCTCCCATGATATCCCAATATTTTCTCTCATGTTGACCTTAAAAACAGATCATTTGTCTAACAGGTGACTACTTCTGCCCAGGAAAAAATTTGTGTTTGATTCAGCAATTACGAGTGCTAGAAGCAAGCATTACATTGATCTGAATCAACAGATTTTCATTGGTTGCTGGAATTTGTTTATGCAACTATTTCTCAGTATTCTACCCCAACCCTAAATAAAAATAAAACATAAGAAAACATTTTTAACCTAAGTATGATTACTGTAATAACAGCTGACTCAGAGTCCACCAGTGTTTACATAAATTCTGTCCTGACATCATGCACTGTTTATTTACAAAGGTGAAGTGAAAACATGACCACAGGTCGGGACATCTAAAAAAACTTTAAGGGACCATAATCCTTAACTCTACAACTTCATAATAACACTAATAGATGACAGCTCTTAATGTGCTCACAATCTGATGACTAACTGGACAGGAGTATACAGAGTAACATTAAAGCTGTGCTGAATAACCGTGTGTATTTGGAACGGTTGCACAGCTGAGTCGATGAAACCAAAACAGCAGTTTTTAAACTTACATTTCACCAGGATGTGTCCGTGTCCCATTGATCCAAAATTCCAGATAATTCCACAGTGTAACCTTGTCCTCCCTGCCATTTTGCTTGCCCAGTAAGCTATTGACGTCCGCGTGCTGGCACATCTGTGTTTATCTACCGCTGGCACGGTGCTAAATGCCTAATGAGCCAACAGGAAGGGCAGTAACAGTACAGATTCTTCATGGAGGTCTTTTTCCTCTTGGTTTTTTGTTGACACAGAACAGAGAAAATGTTTTCTTTCAGTAACATTATCATTTTGAAAAAGGTAACTAATAGCATTAAACTTGAATTGTAAAACTAAGGCATTGCGCTAGTAGTTACAACAAGAAAGTATTTAGAGTACTCTGACAGACTACTTTGTAATGTTTTATCCCAAACACTGTATTTGAAGACAGCCATATTCCTTTCACATTCTTCCTTCCGTTTGGTTTGAGCTTCTGGCACAGGCCTCCACTGAAGACAGAGCTAGAGTGGATCAACGCTTCACATACGTATTGTATTTTTCTGAACTGAATAGCTATAGCAGCTACATTTTACACACAACACTGAATTACTAACCTGATGCATCAGCCTTCAACAGACAGCGTTTGGGAAAGCGCAGAACCTTTGAAAAAAAAAAACTTGGTGGGTGATTGGATGAACATTCTGTCACATCTTTACGAGCCAATCAGAGCAACAAAACACATGACATCGCCGCTACCGAGGAATAAACTCCATAGAGAACAACATACCATGAACCATGGTGACTGTATACGTGTCAGTACACGACTTTTGTCGTTTTTGAAAAGAAAACAACTCAAAGCTGTTCTTTTTTCTTCTTTTAACGAAGAAATTTTTTTCAAGTTCTGATAAAACTGATGCTATAGCAGCATCCACGCCAATCTCATCTGAGATAGATGCACCGGCCTCTTGTTGCTGCTTGCTTACGAAAGCACTGAACCTCGATGCTGATTGGTGCCGTCACTTTCTAACCAGGCCCAAACGGTTCAGCCTGGAGCTTTGCAAGATGGACTCGCCAGTGAGAAACATGGAAACGGGTGGATCCATCTGCTTTGCAAGCAAGGTTGTAATAGTTTTGGATTTTTCAATAGTTTTTATTTTTATTTCATTCACACTTTCTGTTTTCAATTTCAGTTTAGTTTTTGTAAGTTTTTACTGCTGTTTTTTTTTTGGTTTAGTTTAGTTTTGATTTTGCAAAAATGCTTTGTTTTAGTTTAGTTTTTATTAGCTTTATTTTTTTTCAGATAGATGTCAGGGCAGAGTGAACACCATTTATTTTTAAGAACATATTCAAACAGGCTACTCTTCACTTATCATTTTATTATCATCATTTATTATCATTTATTTAAAGATGGTTTGTATATAACTCCAGACATAAAAATACGGCTGTGTGAAGTCTTAACCAATCAGTTCTGACAATTTTACACTCCCCTGACTTGGGCGTAGATGCTTGTTAATATGGTTATGCCCAAGACTGAAACTAAGGATATTTTATGTCCAATTTTATTTTATTTCAGTTAGTTTTGAATGTGCACTTTACAGTTTTAGTTAGTTTTTGTATTTTTGGTTAAAACTTTTATTTAGTTTCAGTTGACTAAAATGATTTTTGAGTGATAGTTTTAGTTATTTAGTTAGTTTTAGTTAACTATAACAACCTTGTTTGCAAGGTTACTTAATAACATAAGACTGTAAATTTGTAGCATTACAAGGAAAGAAAAATGTAAAATTACTAAGAAAAAGTTCTATAAGAACAAAGATGGGGCGCGCCAGTAGTTGTGTGGTTAAGGCGCGCACCATGTACGCGAGTGGCCCGGGCTCAAGTCCGGCCTGTGGCACCATTTCCCGCATGTCTCTCCCTGCTCTCTTCCCTGTTTCTGAGTCTATCCACTGTCCTCCTCCATCTCATAAAGGCACAAGAAAGCCCAAAGATAAATCTTAAAAAAAAAGAACAAAGATATAATATTTAGAGGCTTTATTTATAAAGAAAAAGTCTTTAACACAAGGAAATGTAAATTTTGGTGTCTGGGTTCTCACTCAAAACAAAACGAGTTCTCCTCCAGGTTACTATCCACATGCTGTCCCCTAATCCTTAAATTCCACGAGATACGTCTTTGGTATGTCTCTGCTCCAGCATGGCAGCAGAGCAGATAGGTTTCAGTTTTGTCAACGAGAGGGCTTCCTCCAGCTCCGATGTACTGCATTCCTGCTACGTCAGAGCTCCAGCAG
Source organism: Cheilinus undulatus (assembly GCF_018320785.1). Classification (NCBI taxonomy): domain Eukaryota; kingdom Metazoa; phylum Chordata; class Actinopteri; order Labriformes; family Labridae; genus Cheilinus; species Cheilinus undulatus. Next base: position 43,795,381 of record NC_054872.1, on the reverse strand, counting down.
TCCAGAGTCATCTGCAGCAGAGACACTGGACTTCTATTTCTGCTGGATGTCAGAGACCTGCACAAAATTTAGCACGGAGCAGATCAAACGGGGCAGGAAGTGTCACCAAAACCAAATTAAAAATATAGAATTTCAGAATAAAATACTGTGTTGATGCCAGACATGTGCCAGACTGTATTTCACTTCTCTACATCTGCAAAACGTCAAAAGTTTATTTGTAAAGGGTTACTGACACGTGGTAGGAGCACAAAAATCCACACAATGACAAAACAGAGACAAATCCAAGCAAGTTCATCCTACTCCTAACGATAGCTTCAAGTGTGTCTGTTATGTTTTATAGCAGTTTCTATTCGCACGGCCAGGTGTGATTCTGTAACTACTGTGAAACTCCTCGGTCTCCTGGCTCTAACAGTCCAGTGGTGCTGCTCCGTGCTGCAATGCAAACACAGCCAGTGGATGTTGACGGACAGCAGGGCACGCAGTCAAACTGCAGAGCAGCCGTGATTAACCAGAGACCAACTCAATGGAAGTCCAGGGTCAGAATGGGCCCCGTCCAAACAGGGGAAACAGACCTGTATGCGCATTACGTGAAAGGGGGAGAATGGATGATTATTCTAGAGAATAATCATGGTCCATAATAAGTAAGCAGCACAAACGTGAATGAGATACAGCAACAGAACGGCAGCTTCCAGTAGCAGCTCCTGCTTATGCAGCAGTCTTTGACACAGCATGCAGTGTTGTCATAGCAACCATAGATTAAATGTAATTATTTGTGACCTTAAATAAAAAAAGGAAAAAATATATGATGATTTACACCTGATTTAGGCTGTAAATCAACTGTTCCAATCACATTTGGAGTTACATTTGATCACGTGTTGTGAATTATCTTTATTAGCTGATATAAAGTCCTGTCCTCAGTGAGTTTATACCTTCCCACAGTATGAACAGCTAATTAACCGCGCCCGTCGTGATAACTACAGCATCAGCTTCAGTTATTCTCTACAAACTGTCTCATCATGGCTCATTAGTTGTGACAGGCTTCATGAGGTCATGGCAGTGTTGGATGTTAACAGCACAGCTCTGAGTCGCTGCTTAATGTGTTTAAATAAAATAACAAAGTATTTATATAGCTGTCCATATGAGGAGAGGAGAAGTTTATGGGCCTTGGTATTCAATAAACCCTGTTTCCAATGGTTCAGTTTGGAAGTTTGCTGGCTGTGAACCAACCAACAGGTTTTATTGCACCACGAACAGAAAAGGAGAAAAACCACCAACTTTCCAAACCGGGTGTAAAAACTAGAGCGTGACAGCTGCATTTAAATATGAAATAGCTGCAGATTTGGTTTCAGACACCTTGTACTGTGTGCAAACAAAGCCAGCATTTCCACCAGAGAAAGAAGAATGCATTTAAAGCACCTCTTTGTCGTTGTTCAGAACTGTGTTCCCTTTGTTTCCATTTGTCTCTTTTTTTAGGGCGAAAGAATAGGATGAAATATTTTTAAACGGTAATTACCTGGCTGGGATCCGACACTGCAGGGATTAATGGGTGACTGTGGAGCACCAGGTTCGGCAGTGTGTTGGAAGGTAAAGGGGTGTGTGGGAGTGTGTGTGATGGAGTGATGGCGGTGCTGGTTGTTGAAAATGAAGGGGGGGTGGGGGGACGCCGAGAAGAGAGCGAACCAAAGACTGGCAGAATTCTGCTGTGAGTGTCTTTTCTTTATCCAAGCTTGAGTCACTGCTTCTCGCCAAGTCCGTCACAAATGAACAAGACAGATTTAGCCCTCTCGCCTCATCCCACTCCTTCCAAATCCATTTACTAAACGTCTGTTTTCATGCCTCCTGAAACAATATTGTTACATGTTTTGGGTTATTTTTACCTTCTTCGCTCTGGCCCGCTCTGTCGCACAAGTCGAATTCCTACCGAGGAGTTAAGCAAATCTGTAATCGTGCTTTGTTCAGAACCCTGTTTTGCATGTAATTGACAATACCAAGCAATTTCCGATCAATCCCAATCACCATAAAGCACTCGGAGCTGCCTGCCCGGCCAAGCTTACGCCGAAGTCGAAGAATGCTGCAGTGCACTTTGCGCTCAGAACTCAATTAAGCACGTCCTTGGAGTACAATATCTGTGGATTCTTTAAGTCGTTTGGATAGTGCAGAGAGGCGAGGAGGTGCTCTTACAGATGGCGTGCGACTCAGACTGTAATTAAACAGATCAGTGTCTAATACACAGTCTGATATCCAGCAGCAGTGCAGCCAAATCTCTGTGGGAACAACTTCCCGAGGTTCTCAGGAGCTTCCCAAGGTCGCTGCAGTCACATCTGATTCTACAGCGGTGTTTCAGTCGGAGCAGCGGAGCTAAAGATGAGGCTGTTTGAAGGACTTTTGGTTGCTACAGTCAATCAGGCACATAGGTACTTTTTAGGTGAACTGCCTTTATGTTGCTTTAATGTTTGCAAACTGTAAAGATTTTCTGATATTGACAATAAATGAAAGGGCAGATTAGAAAAAAGGATTATCTGTTTTTAAATATGCTGACCCCAGTGTTTGGCTTCCCTTTTAATGCACTGCAATAATCCAAATGTTGTGTCTTATTTTGTGCACTATACTGGCACAAAGGCCAAATATTGCTCTAAAAGTCTATTAAGTCAAATTTTTCACACTGATATGCCTAAAGTAATTTAACCCTCTAAGAACTAAGGATGATTCCTCAATATTTACATTTTTAAATTCACATTTTTTAAGATACTTGCAAATAACAAAATGACAAAGTGCTTAAAATTTTCAGGAAAATCTCAGCTTTATGTATACTGAGGTCCATTTTTGTCCCAGAGGACTGTGTAAAGAGGTATTTTAGTTCAAATGCTGAATTTTGAGACCAGATCTTTAAAAATTTTTAAATCTCTTGTGAAAATACATCTTCACTAATGTTGACAAATTATTTTGGAGCTTGAGACAAGTTTACCAAAGTCTTAGCTCCATGAAAGTAGTGGAATATAAGAATAAAGAAATTGGTAAGTGCAGAAAAACATTAATTAAATTAGATTTTCTTATTTTGTTTTTTGAGCATAAATGCTGTCTGTCATTCTATTTTCACTCTCTGTTCTATCTCATTCATGTTTTATGTGGGACCACAATGATCCTCTGAAAACTGCATGTTATTTATTTTTATTTTTATTTTATTTTATATAACCTTTATTTAACCAGGAGAACCACCTCATTGAGATTAAAAATCTCTTTTTCAAGTATGTCCCGGCCAAGACAGCAGCAGCACAGTCAAAGTTACAGACAAAAAAAATGAGTAAACACACAAGTCAAATGTCAAACAACAGTACACTGAAAGAGAAAGCAGCAAGTAATTGTTTAAAACCAGCTACAATCAAACATATCATTCAAAACATTTGCAGACAGATCTGACTGCCTCCAAGTCAACCAACCTCCTCTGAAAAGCTTCCAGCTTCACTAAGTTTTACGTCTTTCTGTAAGTCATTCCAGGCAAAGGGAGCAGCAAATTTAAAGCCTTTTTACCCAGTTCAGTTCTGACCCTGGGGACAGACAGTAAGAAAAGATCCTGAGATTGGAGATTATAAGTTCCAGAGGTCTTTGGAATGATGTAGGTCAAAAAATAGGACGGTAGAAGACCAAGAATTGCTTTATAGATAAGAGTACACCACTGTATAAGTCTACGTGAAGACAAAGAAGACCAGCCCACATGTTCATACAAAAAACAATGATGAGTGAGGGATTTAGAGTTTGAGATGAACCTCAGAGCTCCATGATACACGGTGTCTAGAGCATGTACTAGTAAGCTCTGAGACAAAGCATGCATGTACAAAACATCTCCATAGTCCAACACTGACATAAAAGTGGCAGCAACCAGTCTTTTCTTAGACTCAAAAGACAGGATTTAATCCTGAAATAAAAAAAACTCAGTTTCAGCTTTAACCTCTTAACCAGTTGCTGAATGTGAGGAGTAAAGGACAGGGAATCATCAGTCAAAATGCCTAGGTATCTATAACATGACACAAACTCTATCTGTGAACCCTGAGAAGTGAAGATCGATGGCAGGCTCAATGGCTTAGATTTAGCATTCGATAGGAGCGTGACTTTTGTTTTATCTGCATTTAAAAAAGGGTCAGGTCACAGAAATTGTTTCCCCAAGAAACCACTGCTAATATGGAGCTCCATCCCCCACTGTTCCCCCTTATTTCAAAGTCAGGAGACCAGCTATGGATCACACCAGCTATACCTTAGCTGTAGCTTTATGCTTTACCAATATGTAAGGTGCTGGCCAAGATGCAGCTCCTTAAAAACCCAGTAAAGTGACAATAGATCTGTATTTAGGTTTGTTGTATGACAGGTTAGTGTGTTATGAACCCCTAGGTCAAATTTCAGTCACATAAAACATTTCTAAATTCATAAAATTAAGCTTCAAAATCACAAAAAATGAGGCAGTAAATTTGCTCCAGGATGGTGTGGGTGTGTCTGTTGAATGAGCTGAACCCACGCCCACTCAGAATAAATACAAGCCTCTCAAATAGAAAAAATGCTACAGTCTGAATCAAGGAAAGCACTCACGCCATTAGCCTGCCCCTTGACCTTCTGTTGACCTTAGAAGAAGAGGCGAAGTCTGTTTTCTGGCTCAAATCTCTGTTATGATACTTTCAATGATCCATAGACCACTATGGCTGATAGATTTGGCAAATTTGCCTCACAATGAACAGAAAACAGCATTTAACTGACTGTTAACTTTCAATAAAGGCAGTGACATCAGCTAACAACAGACTGTACTGAGATGAACTGCTCTGTGATTTTATATCCTAGTGACATCAGCCCACATATTTGCCCCGCCCAAATTAACCAAGCCAGGAAAGAAGTGAAAAAAGTCTAACGGTCTCAATCCAAAATTCAGTCACATGTAGATCTCAGTGTTTTCACATGTTTACAGCAACCATATTCCAACATATCTAGTGTGTTAAGACACAAATTTTGGATTTCACTTTACAGGGTCTTTAAATGTTAATAGGTCCGGCTGTCCTCACAAACTGAATAACTACATAAAGACTAGTGAGAGAGGCCACCGAAACCACACCATCCCCACTGTAAAGTGTGGCGGTGGCAGTATCATGCTGTGGGGATGCTTCTTGGCAGCCATCCCTGTAAGGGTTATAAAGGTAGAGGGTAAAATGAATGTTACAAAATATAGGAAAATCCTGGAGGACAATCCGTTTCAGTCTGCAGCAGAACTACGGCTTGGGAGAAGAATATTCTCCAACCAGACAATGACCCAAAGCATACAGAGAAAGCTAATCGGAAATGGTTTTAAACAACCAGGATGTTCTGGAGTGGTGGAGTCAAAGCCCAGACCTCAATCCAATAGGGAGTTTGTGGCTCGACTTCAAAATAGCTGTTCACCTCAGATCCCCGTGTGACCTAACACAGCTTGACAGTACTTTGTGAAAATTTGTTTTCACTTTGACAAAGTGAAAAGCCAAATTATATTGACAATCAGAGATTTGTAGATTCATTCCAAGGGAAAAACATCCAAGGTTATGAATACTTTACTGTAAGGAAATGGTGTCTAGTTCTGTGTAAAGACCTCTGGTCTGACAGTATCCCAAAATCCCCCGCCCCCATGCCTGAACTCACCACTGATCACACCATCACACAGCCATTCTTAATCTTACCTTCTCTCTCTCTATCACAGCCCACACAGCATCGCCACCCTCATAACTGTGAAGCTGGAGCAAATAGGCAAGGATGCATTGAATAACTTTTGAATAGATAAACATTATAGAGCTGGTGGAACGGTGCCAATTAATGAATTAGACTCTGAGTCATTTATTACAAGGTCTGTGAGAGACATTCAAAAACAAGTTTAAAGTAAGATTTTACATTCTTCAGGTTAGAGTTTAAGTTTATAGGACAGAGAGCTCAGTTTTTAAATGTAACAGGATACACCTGCATCCTTTTTAATTTAACACTTAAAGATGATTTTGGAAGTAATCACCTTAAAAAGCTTTATTTATTTTGTTTATTCAAGGTAAAAAGAGAGCAAAGGGCAGCTGATGAGAGCTTTCCTTAAATTTAATGCATTAGGAGAGAATGATGCACTTAAAAAAATCAAGGTTGAAGCTTAATGTCGTTGATCTCCTCACTAATGAAATAAAGTGATTAATAATTAGACAGGAGGAGATATCAGAAGCCTTTTCTTCTCTTCTATGTTTGATTTTCTTGGCAGTGTTTTAAAGACAAAAAGCAGCTGAACAGAGGGAAATCAAAGCACATATGGTCGGACGTTTAAGATTTGTGAAATTGTCTTGTTTGTCATTTAAACGGAGCGCAGACGTCTCAAGGTTGCTGAATGTTTGTGAAATCCTCTAAATGAAATAAATCAGCAGAAGTCAGAGTTTTTTTCACTGGAATTCACAGGATTCAACAGAAGACAGAAATGTTGTATGACGTGTTTGTCTAAAGTTTAAGCACAAAGAAACTTTCTTGGGTTTTCTTGTGAAAAAAGGAGGTTTCAGTCATACAAAGTACTTCAGCTCTGAGGGTTTTTTTTTTTATTTTTCGTTGTCAATAAAAAAACTGTTGTTCATCACAGAAGCAGGATAAATATTCAGGATTTATATCTGGTGATAAAGCAGCAAGTCTCATAACATGCTCCAATAATCTACCTGCTCTAATTACAACAGCAATCATAAAATGTCAGAATGAAAGGCAATATAAACAAAGCATAACATTCAAGACAACAATATTGCTCTGATTAATATCGCTGTGATGACGTTTGAATCATTCTGTATTAAATGCAGACTTACCCCCGAGTGGAAAAACAAAGTCAAACCTTGAATTTAAGTCATTTCTTGTCTAATTTTAGACAATTTAACCCAATATAAGACACTTTAATGACACACAACAAGGAGTGACAAAGTGCCTAATGAAGACAATGAGGACGATAAAGTCTGATGACAAAGAGGAGACAGATATTTTTGTGAGCAGATAAGCTGCTATCTGACAGTCTGCTTGATAAGATCAGAGTGAAGCCTTAAGAAAAACACGTTTTAGGTGGGGTGAATCAAGATCAGCATTAATGTGATCGCTGCCATATGCCAGTATGAATCTAATAGACTGATAATCTGGCGCCTCGCTGCTGCCGGAACCAATCTGCGCGCGATAAGGAGCTCATGTTTGGGGCTGATCGGCTGACATCGAACCCGAACGTGAAAATATCTACCAATAAGATCTGAAAACAACAAGGAGGAGGCACCAGGGGGAAGAGAAAACATGAGATTAACAGATAAACTGCCAGGAGAGATAGCGTCTACGTCTGCTCAGAGCTGGTTAGTCACCTTAACCAAGTCTGCCTGACAAAGGGGATGTTTTTTCAACTCAAATTAAAAAATCAATCACTAAAATGTGTGTGAAGTGTGTCAGTCTAATCTTTGGAACAATTTACAGTCATGTCCATAAGTGTTAGGCATGTAGGGAGCTTCACAACCCAGGGCTGGAGGAGGGTGGGGCAGCCAGAGTCAAGCTCTACAAAAGATGCCACATGTGTGTCACTTGGTAGCCAATGTCAAGCTCAATGGCATCTCTTTGCCAGGCCTTGTCTCTCCCAGGTATACAGCCTGGGACTGCCAGCAGTTTTTGGGCCCTTGGGACAACCAGACTATGGCCAGGGGCTTGTGGCGACCCTACTACCTGCACGGACATTACCCTAGGCCAGGGTCCTCAAATGGTGGCCTGCTACTTCCGGCCCACCAGCAGGTGTCATCTGGCCCGCCAGACATTTGGGAAAAAAGATTGAAATTTTAAAAAATATATTAATTTTTCATTTTTACCCTCTTAGGTGTTTAAAATACAAATTTTCACTCATTTATCATGATCTTTCTATAGTTACAGCAAGGAAAGATCATAATACTAAGCAATAAATAAGTTAGGCTAGATACATTGAACTCTCTTTAGAGCAAGGGGGAGCATTGTGTGCATTTTGTGCGTCACGCAGGCAGACTGCTTCATCACCTCAACTCTGCAAACATGCTGCCCAAAAAGAAGCTGATGCAGACTGCATGACTTTCAAGACTGAAGGAGAAGTATTTATTGTCTAATTTATTATTGTTTATTTTGTTGAAGAAGAAGAATTTAACCACCGTGCGCAGCTGCACAGACTCTCATTGAATCTAGCCCTTTCCGAACCTCTGATAGGTTTTCTGCATCTCAGGCCTTAACAAATGTCAGAGGTTTTTGCCTTGTAAAACCAAACTTCTCTCCTCTCCCCTGCGGGGGATTAAAACAGCTGCTCTCAGGATAGCAAACACTTTCCCTGCATAATTGTCCATTGGCTCCAAATGCAGACATATATCTCGCTTTGGCGATATAGTTCAATGTCAGCCTGATTTAATCCCTCATTATAAAGGATCTGTAATGTCAAATCAACTACATTTATTTACATACAATTTAATTTTATGTCAACAAGACGTGCAATTATGGTCTTGATCATTAACATTCAGGCAGGACATAGTTTATAAATTCTACACATATTTGACTCCAGGTCTCATCAAAAAATGGTAAAAATTACTCTCATAATAATAAAACAAGTTGTTTATAACTGAAATGTAACTATTAACCTGGACACAGGCTGTCCTATGACATGAGAGATCAGCATTTTTGGTCTTTGTGCAGCACTCACAGACATGATTACACACAGAGATGCGCCACTTCATGATGCACACAGGGAAGTCAGGGGGGCTCAGAGAGAACGGACGTGCAGAAGAACAACTGTTGTGGCTCAGACATGTACTTATAAGTCAAGTTTTCACTCAGTAGGTGAGGTGAGGACTCTCTTTCTGGACTCTGCGCTCATCCTAGGTCGGGTGAAATAATCACTCAGTAGGTGAGGGTTTGTAGCTCATTGAGCAGTAATAGCACAGCAGTCAGGGAAACATCTCAGCTGGATCCTACTCTCACGCTCTAACTTCTAACTTTTCTCACCGTAGTCAAGTTACCTTGTGTTACTTCAGTAACTTCCTTTCTGGTGCTTTCAAAGTAAAAGTCTGCTACTGTTAAACAGGAAGTAAAGTTACCTCAGCTTAAATCAATACAAAACTTACAAAATAAACCATTACAAAAGGCTACATCTGTAGAAACGCTTAAGGCTCAACATTTACACTAAATTTGGTTACTTACACCTTTTCTGGACTCTGCACTGATCCCAGATTGGCTGAAATAATCTCAGGGTCTGATCAGATATTGTGGACAACAGGTTGCCATTTTAAAGCCATAAACAGTCATGCTGAATTAATGTTTATAATGAATATTCCAGTCTTGTAAATTTAGCATCAGTGGGCAAATAAATCCTCTGTCTAAAGCGTAGCTAATTAAGCCATACTCTGTGTGAAGTTATATGTATATATACACACATGTGGACAAAATTGTTGGTACCCCTCTGTTAATGAAAGAAAAACCCACAATGGTCACTGAAATAACTTGAATCTGACAAAAGTGATAATAAATAAAAATTCAATAAAAATTAATCAATGAAAATCAGACATTGCTTTTGAATTGTGGTTCAACAGAATTATTTGAAAAAACAAACTCATGGGGCCTGGACAAAATTGATGGTACCCTTAACTTAATATTTTGTTGCACAACCTTTTGAGGCAATCACTGCATTCAAACAATTTCTGTAACTTTCAGTGAGACTTCTGCACCTCTCAGCGGGTATTTTGGCCCACTCCTCATGAGCAAACTGCTCCAGTTGTCTCAGGTTTGAAGGGTGCCTTCTCCAGATGGCATGTTTCAGCTCCTTCCACAGATATTCAATAGGATTTAGATCAGGAACAAAACATAATGGAGTTAGATATGAATTTCAAATGCTGTACATAAAGGGATTAAACCAGTCTGAAGTTTCACTTCTACCTTTCTGTAGAACTTAGATCATTCAGTAGTCCTTTAACTGATCAGTTTAAGTTGCATCTTTGCCGTGTTTCCACAGCTGACCCTTATTTGACATTTCCTTTGATATGATCGAACAGAGCAGCTTCCCCCCTTCCCTCTCTGTCTCCTCCTCCATTATGGAAAAATTATTAACATCTGCTACACAGACATCAGGAGAAGTCATGCATGCCTTAATGGCCCCTTGTTTAGTCATTTATGGGTAAGCATGTCATTATTCCAGGATTTATGATCAGCCAGATCGAGAATGCGTTCTCCCGGAGTTTCACCTAGCAATTATTTATTTTGATTTTTATGGCAACAAAGTTTCCTATCCTCCCTCACTATCCAATTAATGCTGATGATAGAGCACGTCTTAGTGCCTCGGCTTTTGTTTTTATCTGTCTTTATGTCCTCTGTCGGAATGCAAAACAATTTGTGATGAGCCTGTTTTGGAAATAGTGATGTGTTATTAAGTTTGGAGAAAGATAACATTACCTCCAAGGACAAACAAAGAAGTTAAAGTAAGTATGAGAATAAAAGGACATCAAACTGGTCCATCAAGATATTTGATGAAACACTTTAGTTTTCATTTAAAGAGTTCATTCAAATCACTAAAGTCATGAGACACTTTTTTAGAGCTGATATTTCAGGATGTCTGACTACATGTTCTCCAAGTATGAAATGTAAACAGAATTATGTTGACTTTTAGTACCCATATGTATAAAACAGATCACTTCTAGTCTTATGTGGTCATTTTTAAATGCTTTGAAAACAACACCATATTGGTGTGAAGTTGGTTTGCAGGATGTGGCTAATGTTAGCAGTGCTAGCAGCACCAGCCTTCCATCATTTTTGCAGGTTCACATCCACATTCCTGTGCTGAATATTGCCACCCATTTATTAGGTTATATGACTTTAACCTGACACAGCCTGTACATAAATGTATCCCCATTTTCTAGATCAAAATAGTGCTAATTGGCACCGTTCCAGTGAGATCTTTCGGCATTAGCAGTTTATCGTTGAACTGCTAGCTAGGCCATGATGCAAAGCATTGTAGCATCATGGCCTTAGCCTTTATGAACAGCTACAGGGGCTTCCAGTGGCAGGCAGCTGCCTCAAGCCCAAAACACACAGGTGCCACAGCCTCATGCCTATACGACACACCTCAAGTACTGCCCTTAACACACACGCTTCATCAGGCAAACTCCCACCAGCCACTGCTGGACCAGGTGGTTGATACCAGAGGCGAGGGCCTGCTCAAGACAGACCTCCCCGCCTCACTGGGTAAATGAAAAGACGATATGTAAGCTACAGTGATATTTAGCTCCTATTACACATGTTCACAGACTCAATAGCAAACACGCATGCACATGCAGACATAGCCAGTCAACACCTTCAACTTTTTAGTTCCTGCTTATTTTTGTCCTGTCTTGTTTTTTTCTGTCTAATTTGTTTTCATATAGTTGCGTCTTTTCACAATATATTGTGAAAATAATGTATACTGGCATGTTTAACACTTGTCCTACAGCAAGCGCTTTTTCCACCCATGGCACTGAGTGCTCAGAACTTTGGACTACATTGGTTTTGAATTGAGAAAAAAAAGAACTGCCAGCTATGGTCTTGAAAGACAGCTATGGACACAAACCCATAATCTACACCTCAAACTGAAGACGGCTTTAATTTTTGTCTTCTGTGCTCTCAAAAAGAGAAGCTACTCAGAAGCTTTTCTCTCAGGAAAATACTCTGCCAACCACGGGCCAAGGTGCAGCACATTCACATGTGGTTTTTTTTTTTTTTTTCAGATTAGACAGGGCCTTTGACCAGGATTGTGGGCCTTAACTGCTAAGAAATATTGAGAATAAGTTTAACCAACTTGTAATCCTAGTGCTGATGACAAAGGCATGTGATTTAAACCAATTAGCCAGTCAGTGGTATACATCCTTAGACCAGTAAAAGCAAAGCAGACTAACCAACTGCTAAACCAGCTGCTGTAACAAGAAACCTTTCGTATCAGTATCGGCAGAACTCACTCAGAGGTAATTAGTATTGAGATGATAGGTGATAGGTGCAGCATTGCCAACTACAACTGCCTAATAACAGCAAATAAACTGTGCTTTCTAACAGTCACGTGTGGCACATCTCCTGTTTTATCTTGTTTAATATAAGCACGGGGAAATGCTTTAAAGACAGCTTACTCTGACCAGGGATAATCATCACATCCAAGTGTGCCAAATACATTTCCTTGTGGGCGTGTTCCAACAAAGTCTTTCATCTCTTTCTGTGTGATTGAGGGCGAAGGCCATCTCCTCTTCGGTATTGTAGCGGAGTAAATGAAATATACCATCATGGTGCATTCCATTTAATCTCGGAGCTTGGAAAAATTAGAGCTGCCAGTCGGATATGTCATCAAAAATGTGCACTGATCTAGGAATTCTGACTTGGAAAGTCGGAGCAACCCCCAGTACCCCCAGTTCAGAACTCCTAGCAAATGGAAGGCATTCAACTTGGGTGCAACATCATTCACAGCTCCAACATCCTAAGTAAATGGAGCACAGCATGAGAGTATATGTCGTACAGAAGTAGTGACATAATGGGGGAGGGGTGCAGAATGAAGCAAAAGGTGTGACAACTTTGGATTGTAATGAAAATCTGTACATATTTAAGATTTTCTTGTTGCACCAGTTTCAAACCAGTGCACACAAGAAGTCTCACGAGAAGTAACAAGGTCTATTGGAGCAAAGGTGTGCTGTGCAAATTGACACAGACACACAGAAACGCTGCCAGTTACAGTAGTTAGACTGTCCAAATTTATGTTGTTTGGTTTTGTCCCCATTCCCAACCAAAAATTATCATCTAATCACCCAGTGCTTTAGTTAAATGTGAGTATACTCTGACACAGCCACAACTTGATTCTTATTTTCTAGACCAAAATACTGTGAAACGATGCTGTTCCCACAAGATGCTATCAGTGCTAGTGCTTACCTAGAGCAGTTAGCTGTTATTAATGTCAGATTATAAAGCACTGACTAGAAATTCTGGTGCTGACAACAAAGGGATCTGAGTTTAACCTTTAATCCGGCAAATGTTGTATATCCCTAGTTTATTGTAAATGTTAGTATCAAGATAGTGACAAAATCGTGCAGCCCCAGTGGTGTACAGAAATCATGGCCTAGGTGGCGCCTTCATAGCCATGTGATGTGTGCAGTTGATATCATACAAAAAGTTTCTTGATTTTTTTAGTTTTTGTAAAACTGCTCCTGTCATTTGCAGCCACTCCTGAGCCGTCAAGTGTGACTTTCAAAATGAGAACACAAAGACTAAAAGGCCACACAAGCAAGGAAGGAGAATATCGCAGCAGGATATCGATATGCACCTTCTTCTGACACACATGCATGCTCGCTGCACATCCCCTCACACAGACATTCCTGCAGTCACGGCGTCTTGCACAAACCTTTCCTGACATCTTGTCCCTCTACCCTGGAGCAGCCCTGAGGAGGCTGCCTCAGATCAAGGTCAGCACATCGCTCAGTCCCCGAAGCTGCCGCTAAAAGAGTCAATGAATGTTGTAAGGCCTGAAAACAGACCTCACTTCTACACATGACAAGTTTCCCTCACAAAACAGGAGGTGACATGAAGTGCACCTGCTGCTTTCAAATGATTGATGGCACAAAAGCTGCAACAAATTACTCTCAGTTGACAAAATAAGACCATTTGCACACGTTTCCTGCGATTCGTTTTGCACCTAAAAGTGAGGTGGTGTGTTTTGATTCCATAATTAATGCAGAATTTCTGAGATGAATTCCTAAAACCGTCTTTGGCAAGTTGAAGAGCACAGACGAGACCTCTCTCTGACTTGAACCAAAATGAGGATGCACAGAGGGTGTGTGGGGGGTTTCATCGCAAAAGCCACCATCTGGTGTCAGTGCGTGGTGTTGCTCACCATGACCAATCGTGTCATTAGATTATTGAATAATTAGAGGAGGGATCATGTCTACCCAGAGAACATGCCTTTCAAGTGTATTAGTGTGTGTGACTGAGGTCTTGATCACAAAGAGCCGCGTGATATCTGCAGAAATATGCTTGAGGGGGAAAATGGGAAACTCCAAACAAAGTTTTCTTCAAAGAAAGCAAGATTTTTGATTTGAGAAACTCAAAATGACAACATAAAACCTGTCAGAACAGAGCAACTAAAACCTCAGACCTCATTTTTTAGATAAAAACACATTATTTAGTAGCGTTGTCAATCAGTTAGGGTCCAAATCTTGGCATTTGAGTGCAAGTTTTTTCAATTTACCATATTGTGTTGGAAATATACATAGCAACTGCTCACTAGATGTAGAAATCTGACTGTCTAAACTGGATTAAGCTATAGGTTGATCTGGAGGTCAGTGTCACTCTTTTCACAGTCGATAACTTCGGAAGTAGCTGCCGATATCTGAAAATAGAGGAAGTCCAAGCTTTCTGTCAGCTACACTACATTACAAGTACTCAGCAGCTTGACCATTATACCAACAGGGATTGTAATGACATTGTATTCAAATACATGTACTTTAATATGGAGTTGGTCAACCTTGCAGCTCCTCTTTTCTTGGAGGGCTTTCCACAAGAATTTAGAGTGTTTCCGTGGGAATTTGGGCCCATTCATTCTGTAGAGCACTGATCATCAACTGGCGGCTCGTGGGCCATATCAGGCCTCCCAAAGCTTCCTATCCGGCCCCAGAAGATCATTAAATTCAGACAATGTTGTGGTTTTAAGGGTATTAAATGTAATATAATTACATTTAATATTGAAAAAGTTTTAGAATGACTAAACACTTGATCTGTTTTTTTATTACAGAAATTCACTTGTCAGCCATTATAAGCAGATATTTTCAAAATGTATTTCAAAAAGTGGGTTAAGACTGGTGGAAATGTTGCAAAAATGGCCAGATAAAGTGGTGAGAAGGGGTTAGACATCAGCAAAATGGGTTGTGAGGTGGCACAAAGGGACACAAATTGGCTGATGGTGGTGAAAAGAGGTTAAAATGAGGCATGAGGGTAAAAGAGGTAAAGGGGGCAAAAAGTATCAAAACTTGGTAAAAACTGGCAAAAATGCTGCAAACACAGTAATTAAAAGGGTTAAAAAGTAGAAAAAATAGGCGAAAAGTTGCAAAAATTGTTTCAAAATTAAAGATTAAAGAATGGCAAAAATTGGCATCAAAGTATCAAAGTATCAAAAGTGAACTAAAAGTGGCAAAAATATACCAAACAGCGTGGCCAAGTGGTGAAAAGGGGTTAAAAGTGGCACACAGGGGCAATAATTTGCAGGCAAGTGGTTAATAGGGGTTAAAGAGTGGTAAAATGGTGCAGAAATGGCCGAATGAAGTAGTGAAAAGGTATTAAAAAGTCTCAAAAATGGGTAAATATTGGTGTTAAATCACAACTGGGGAGGTCCAGTCTCTGGGATTTGAAAGAAAATACTAAACTAATACAATGTTAATTAGCCCAAAGTCTGGCCCCCAGAGTCTCTGTTAAAACTAAATCTGGCCCTTGTGCAAATTTACTTGATGACCCCTGCTGTAGAGCATTTATGAGGTCAGGCCTGATGTTGGACAAAAAGACCTGGCTCGCAATCTCCATTCCAGTTCAACCCAAAGGTGCTGGGGTTGAACTGGAATGGACTGGGGTTCATCTAAAACTCTGGGATTTGGTTACTTTATAATGTTATATGAAAAGCTTAACATAGCTGCTTAAATCTCCATGTTAAGTCACCATATCCTCCTGTAAGTAGAGTCTCTGTTGAGTTGAATGAGGCCTTTAAATGAGTCTAGTATGGCTCTTGGCAGTGAGGAATCTTTTATTAATGAAGGTCACACTTTGTCTCAAGTGTTTAAAATATCAAGGGACCATCTTTAAAGCAACACACTGCTTCAACTATGAGCTAAGAGGGTATTGTCCCTGTATGCATTTACTAAAAAAAAATCAGAGAGTCCTTTGTGGCCATGAAAGACTGCAAAATAAGATCATAGCATCAGGTTAACATCATGTTAAATTCCTTTACTGATTGTTTATGAATGATTTTATGTGCAGATATCGATTTTAACCTTGTAAATTAGCCTTTGTGTGAGGCTGCTGTGTAAATTTGACAGCTCTTCTGTTGATTTGAAACTCACTTTTGCATCCTTCAGTAACATTTGACAGTTTGTGGTTTATGTGTTTAACTCATTGTTGTTTTGTTGCACCTGCAGATCAGGAAATAATGCAGATGATTCAGTGACCTTTTCATTTATATGTGATGTGGTTTTGGCAAAAGCGATGCGTGTGACCTGCTTACCATCCGCCTCAGTACTTGGACAGGAAGTCTCACGGTTTGTTTTCAGTCTTGTTTTTTGTTGCACTGGTACATATGAGGTACTTGTAAATACAGTGTCATGTTTTCCATGTGAGCAGTGTTTAAAAAGTCTGATTTAATTCAGAACAAATGTAACTATGAAGATAAAAATACACCCAGTCTAAGTTAATACTGTGGGACCATGTTATTGTCTCGCAGCCCTGAATAGTGTCATTCTGGTCATGTGCTCAGCCTGTCTTATCCTCACAGTTTATTTAAAATAGTGAATTAAAGTGGCAGGTCTAGTGTCTGTTATCTTGTCATCCGTGCCGCCCTGAGATGCTTGTGACAGGCTCTCTGACTCCTAGTCACACGGGTTTTATGGCATTTCAAGCCTCTCGTTGAAATGATTTATGTGGTTGGCACAGATGTTGCTCAGATCCTGATTTTTCATTCAATTACTGAATCTATCTTGCTGTTTTAATTATGGCTATGAAAAGTCCCATATCCCTCCTCTTCAGCTGCACTCCTCAGCCCATATTAAGGCCCTGAGATAATGTGGCCATCCACACTGCTGTCAGCTACTCCTTCTTGTTTTTTACTGCTCTTTTTTCTTTTCTATCCATTTTTATGAAAGCGTGTTTGACCTCCTTAAATAGGAAACTAAACAACTGCACTACTAAATAATTAGAAACAGCTTCAGTTGTTTAGAGAACCCTGATTGATCAGCAACCAGTCATCATAGGCCGATGTTCAGTGAAAAGACATGATTTATAGATCAGAATTAATGCTCTTTGTCACCTGTGGTTATCAGCCAGGTGTCTGTGTAATGAGTTACATTACTCTGTTACTCACAGCTAGAAGTTACATTACAAGTTTGTACTTTTGCATTACTCCATGTCACCTGACCCCTTCTGTACACTAATTTCAAATGAAAAATACAATATTAAACCTTAAATTACCCCCATTAGTGTAATGTAATGGCACTATTTTATGCAGTAAAAGGCCTAAGGATACATGACCGATGTCAGCACAAGATGTTACAAGATGGGACTTTAGTGTGTGTGCTCCACAAGAAGTAAGTCTACAGTCAAGTACGTCCGTCATGTTATGTTTGGTCAGGTTGTGTTAATAAAATCAACTAAAGATGATCACTGCCTCCTGATAATTAGCACAGTTCCTTATTCCTCCTAAAATACAACTCTCCTTTCTGCTTTTAAATACAAAAAAGTGACAGCAGAGTTGTAAAAAATCAGACCAAAACAAGTATGTTGAGAACAAAGCCACAGAAGGTAACGTTAACCTCTTGCATGGTGACGACTGAGTAAGGATGACTTTTGCCCTCATCTGATGAGGTCATGCTGCCACTCATAAGACTACATTGATGTTCCTCAGCAACTAATGTCAAATCTGATTCAATAAAAATTACAATTGTGGTAAAATTATATTCTGTTATAGTTGTGTTTGTTCAGCAAGTCCAAAGTAAAAACAAAATCCTTTTATAAACTAACTTGACACTGTGATAAGGCCTGCCTACAGATTTGGCTGAGCCACTGACAAACCCAGAGAACGGGTCCCAAAAGATGAAATTTACTAATAGTATCAATGTATCAGTAGCATTAGTGCTAGTCTTAGTGCCACTTTTCATCAATTTTGTCTTTTTTAACCCATTTTTGCTACATTTGAACTAGGGCTTGGCAATTAATCGCAAATTAGATTCAATCACAATATGGCCTGCTGCAATTTACAAATCGCAAAAGTTGCAGTATTTCTTTAACTTAAAATGTGTTGGAATACCAGTTTCAAACATTTTTTTGCAGCAAAGATTTTATGCACATAATGCAGACATTCAAGTTTTTATATAAAAATCCTTGTTTCATCAATGCTAAGTTTTTCCTATTTAAAAGGAGATTGACGTAAAATTGGTCATTCTCTTCAATACAGCAACTGATATTAAATTTACAATATGAACAAAAATGATTTCAATTAGATATTTGTTTTGAATCGTTTTGCCCTGGTATATTCTATTTATCACTGTTCAGGTTATAGTAAAGAATAATGTATTTCTTGTCTTTAATGAAAAACATGTAGGATGAGGAACCTAAAAATAATTGCATTTTAAATCGCAATTGCAATATTGCCAGTTTAAATACAATTTTGCCATCTTCAACCTATTTGTGCTATTTTTTAACCCCCTTTCACATTTTCCACTTTCTGCCTATTGTTTGCCACTTTAAACAGATTTGACCTCCTTTCACCATTTTTTGCCACTTTTGAAACCACCTCTTTGCAAATTTTTCTGTCCACCACTCTTTCTGCCAATTTTAGCCACTTTTAACCCATTTTCACCACTATTAACCCCCTTTTAAACCCTTTTAATGCACATTTTAACCGCTTTTTACTATTTTTAATGCCCATTATTTCCATTTAAAATTCATTTTTGCCACTTGTAACCCCTCTTCCCACTTTTCTGCCCATTGTTTGCCTGTGTTAACCCAGTTTTACCACTTTTAACCCATTGTTATTCTGTTTTATCTAAAGGGCTTTATAATTAAAAGAAGTCTTTATATCCACAAATGAATCACAAAATTATCTGTTGCTTTGATAAAAGTGGTTATTATCAATTTAAGTAAAAAGGTTATCTCAGCTTAACTTTACAATGGACCACAACTTTGCCAACCTCCATGGGCCCAAGAAAGCTTTCCCATTTATCCCCCTTATGAGTTGCCTTGAATGTGATGGTTTACAGAATGTGGCTAACATTAGCTGCACTAGCACCACCAGCCTTCAATCAAACATTGCTACTCATCCATTAGGTTGTATGAGTATAACCTACCACAGCTTTTGGATGAATGTATCCCCAGTTTCTAGATGCAAATAGTGATAAAGGGCACTGTGCCTATGAGATGCTATCAGTGCTATCACTGTTTACATAGGCAGAAAGAGCATTATGACAGCATGGGGCTGCTAGTGGCAGCAATCAATCAATCAATCAATCAGTCAATCAATCAATCAATCATTATTGATATAGTACTTTTCATACAATGCAATGTAGCACAAAGTGCTTTATACACAATATACAATTTAGAGAACAATACATTAGTTCAAGCCCCCCCACCCACCCCCACAATCCCCACCCGACCACCAACCCACCCAGTATCCCCACCCTCTCCCCCACTCGGTAGTCCATACCTTGGCAGATGGGTTGTATATAATGGATTCCTTAAACACAGGAACGTGCGCACAGAGGAATTGCTATCTTAAAGTTCAGAATGAGGAAACAGTGGAGGTTAGGCTAAAATCTTAAAACAAAGTGACGGTAAATCAAATAAAAAACAGAATAAGAGGATACTAAATAAATAAATTAATTAATTAATAATAATAATAATAATTATAATAATAATAATAATAAAATGTAGATCAATAAAATTGTTTAAAATAAGTATAAAACACAAAAGAGGACTTGATAAAGTTATGATAGGAGGATAGACTACTAAACGGCAGTCCTAAAAATTGAAATATGAAATTACAGTGTAGACAGAGTGTTTGAGCAGGATTGTTGGCCTGAAATGATAAAACATACTGAAAATTAGTTTAACTGACCTGGTACCGACTACAAAGGGATCTGACTTTAACTGTTCAGCCCACTAATTGTATGCACCCCTAGTACACTAAAAAGCTAAGTGAGCTAACCACCTGCTTAACCAGCTGCTATAACAAAAGACTTTTTTTTTTTTTTTTTTTTTTGGTATTGGCAGATCTCACCCAAAGATGATCAGTATTGAAATCAGCAGCAAAAAAAATGCTTGGGGCATCCCTAGTTATTTAGATTGGCAGAACTTTTATGGCTTAGTTTTGTCCCCATGCCCAACCAACTCCAATTATCATCTAAAAATACAGTTAAATATTTTAAAGAACATGGCTAATTTAGAGTCCACATGCTCAAAAATCCTGTCTAGAAGTTTTACGATATTTATTCAACAAGAACTTATCACTTTTATTTCACTTAAGTCAAACCTGCCTGTCAATCATTTACTTTCAGTGAAGGCTGTCACTTCGTCACAGGAGTCTAACTTGTTTTTCAAATCTCATTTTCTTTCAGAAAAGTTAAGTAACACTGCACCCAGCCCATCACTCTCACTTTGGCTTCATGGAAATGATATTCAAACATCCACTGAACATTACTCTTGACAGTCAAATGCCAGCTTGTGTGGCATAACAAGATGACTTATCTTAAGTTGATAAGATAGATAACAAGATGCACATCCTCAGTTCTTGGAAGTGCACAGCAGCAGCCGTAGTGGCGCTGCACTCATCTGAAGCTCTCTCCTCAGTCCTTGGAGTATCAGCTTGGCGACACGCTCTTACCTGCTTTTTTTTTTTTTCCTCTCTGAGGTTTTGTTTTTCCTACATAAGTGGCTGAGCTCTTCTCCACGGTTCCAGCAGACCTCATGCATTTTTATTGCCATCTGGAGAATACCAACAGGTCTTAACAAGGGGGCTCTTGTTGTAAAAACTGCTTACCGTGGAGACGGACTCAGAGTCAACTCATTTGACTGGTTGTGACCTGGTGTCTATGTTTGCATGTCCCCGTGTCGGTTCATGTGCATGTGTGGGCATGTGCTCGTGAGTTATTGTTTGAGAGAAAAGTCTGCTCATATATGCATCCCTACATTTAGTTTTGTGTTTGAATAACACACAAACAAGCACAAATAATTCTCGTCTCCTCCCTCCTCCTTCCCCTCTCCTCACTCTCCCAGGAGCACCGGAGTTTGATGGGCCATCCCAGACGCCAGTTGACATTTTGTCCCCAGTCCGACCGGATGCCACATAAAAAATTCACTCAGGCGAGAAGCCGGGAGGAATACCCAGCCTCCCCCCCACCCACCCTTCAGCGTGCTTCTCAGTGGGGAGTGCAAGGTGAGCAGAACTTGAGCTTGTCATGGCTGCACGCCTCTGACAAACATAAGTAGATGCTAATGGCAAAATCGTGACAGAGCAGAGTCCCACCACCATATGGCTAATTGCCACAACAATATCCTCTGTGTTATTAATCACGTTTTCATAGTGTGCCATGATAATTGGAATAATTAGGAGGGGAACAGGCGCTGGGATGCCTCTGCTACATCCCTTGCTTGAAGAAAAATACAAACCCTGCAAAAAATGTGTCACTTTCCCTTCCCTTGTCCCACATGTTTGGTGCTCCCTCCAGCCCAACAGCATTCACATTCACCTTCTTCTCTTTCCCTTTGCCTCATGCTTCCTCTTTTCTTCCTCTTTTCATACCGCCTCATTCCCTATGCTTCCTTTGCCTCGCTAATCGCTCTCCTGCTCCCCATTTCCCCATCTTGTTTACAGTTTTGCGGTGAAAAATGAAGTTGATAATTAATGAATACAGTGACATGGGGACCTTGGCTGGGAGTAGTTCTGGGGCGTGGTGCGGGCATCTCAGGTAGCTGAATGAGGCCACATGCCCCACTGAGTCTGAACAATGAGTGTTTGGGGTTAACCCTTTGTGGGCCAGATGGTTGCCCTCTCAGCAGTTTATGCACAGTGGTGTGGTTTACATTTGGTGAACTGGTTCGTAGAAGCTGGTTATTTAAATCATCAGTGAAGTAAACCCAAGTCAACTATGTGCTTTGTAAGTAATATGAGTGAAGTACAGTCACACACAGTGTTTTATATTAAAGGTTGGGTACACACGCACATGGGTCATTTGTGAACGAGCTGGTTCAAAGAGCCGGCTCTTTTACTTGAACGAGAAGAGCCAGATCCCGTTTGAGAGCCGTTCAATGTCATTATAACAATTGTTTTAATATTTATGTATGTTGTTTGTGTGATATGTGATGGATTAGCAGGAATGATCTTTTCTACGTAAACTTCCTCAGGCACATCTCACATTAGGGACACAAGCTTGATGATTTTATCAGGTGTTTCATACAGCCCAACCAGTAAGCAGACTTCATTTGACTCAGAAGGGGTTTTGGGGGCACAGTAAATTATATTTTAAAAAGATAATTGCATGATATTTTCATCAATTCAAAAAACTGAGCACATTTGGACTAAAATACCAGCTCAGATATCAATCGTATGTCATGACATCACTAAATCTGGCTGGTTAAATGAGCATAACTGGTACCCAAATGAAGAGCCGTTTGGGAGCCGAAAGAGCCAGCTCTTCTCGCTGAGCCGAACCAAACGATTCAGATCACTTAAAAGAGCCGAAATTCCCATCACTATGCACATCTGATTGATACGGTGGCCCTGATGGCCAACAGGATTGATATTTCAAAAGTGCAAATAAATTTCACAAAACACAAAAATATTTCTGAAAACACAAAACACATTTTGGGATCCAGAATTTTTTGACTCAGCTCATCAATAAGAGCCACCCTTTTTGGCTTCCAATCAGCTCGTCATCTGGCGCCATTTTACATTTTTTAAATCTTTTAAAATCTTTGATTCTCAACAGAGCTTATTGTCTTGTTTTATATTGTTGAGATAAATGCAAATCAGTAATACTGATATATTTAATTGCTGTGCCATAACTTGAGTACCACACTAGTTTCTCTCCTTTAAAAATAAAAGTAATGATGCCATACTGCTTCCATGGGGAAATGTAGATTTCAGCCGTAGTTGTCAGACTTTTTTGCCATCGGCACACCAAGGATCACTCTAAAATCTCAAGGCACACCATATTCATATCCATGCAAAATAACATTTTTAGCTGTTTTACAGGCAAAGTTATATAATTATGCAGATTCCCACAGCACACCTAGAGTAGGCTCAATGCGTGCAAGCGTGCTGAGGCACACCATCAAAGAAACCCTGATTTAAAGGATGCAGCGTGGACAACAAGAGTCCAGTGCTGCTGGACAGGGAGACAGGGGTGTAGCTAGGGATTTTGGGCCCCCAGAAAGAATATTACACAGGGCCCCTCTTAACCAGCTAGCCAAGCAAAAAATGTGTAATTTTTACAAAATATCTATACATTTAAATGTACTTTTGACCATCATTTCAAGAAAGCTGAGCAGATGCTAGTTTATGTCTCAGGCTTGTTTTCAGGCATGGATTTTTTTCAGTGTTTATTATTCAGACCATTTGGAACTGGAGAGAAATATTTGTAAAGGTTTATTTCCCCTTAAATGATAAAACTCCATTAAACCTAAAGAAATTAATGCCATTTCAATCCAAAACTCTGTCTCTTGAATATTCTTTGGCGGGTCTTTTGGGGCTACCAGCTAAGCAGCTAGTTTTAGTCGTGACTTCGTCTGTTCTGCAGTCCTACAATCACTGCAATATCCTTTTTTTGTTTGTCCCAGTGTCAACCAAACTACTCTTTTAGTTGAATACAATAAACATGCAATATTCAGAGGACTCATGTAAGCTTTGACAAGCATTTTTGGACACTGGACTAAGAAAAATAGCCAGATGCCAATGCTACAAATTGAACAGTGCAGTCTGATTCAATTACTATCATTCCTGGTCTTCTATTGCGGTGTCGTTTGTCCTCAAAATGGAGGATCTGTGGTTAAAGGGAGTCAGTGAGTCTGGTCTAAGAGCCTTTGTGGGTAAAATGGGTGTGAAATACTTGTATGTAATCAACTGGGCCTGTTTATAAAAAATTCATTAATTTTAAAAATTGTATGAAATCAACCTTCAAATTTAATGAGCACTCCTTAAGCAGCCCTTTATAGAGTCCTGTGGGTTGTGATTAACTATTCAGTGATTCATTCTGCTGTTTGGCCCATAAATCTCCCTGTTTATCCATGAGCAACCTTAACGTCTCAGCATTAGCCCAGGCATTTTGAAAACCCAACTTTATTGATTCTGACAGCGAGTCAATCAATAGGACATCTGTAGCATTAGAGGGCTGCTCGGCTCTGCCAGAACAGACCAGGAGGGAGATAAAGTTTTAGGGCAAGTCCTAATGAAGATGTTTTTCTTGGAGCTCTGTGACCTTAATACAAAAAAAATGATGAGTGGACAGAGGAGAGTCAAAGATGGAGATCATCAGAGTGACAGGGAGGAGTGATCATAGATGGACGCAGAGAGTAAATGAGGTATAAGTATGCTGTGGTATAAGGTTAAATCAGGGGTCATGACACTGAGCTGTGAGAGGGATAAGGCCTTATTTTAACCAGTCTTCTTTTCACTGTAGTGACAAAGCACTGCATGAGTATTTAGAGATGCTGTTAAATCTCCAGTTTACTAGAATCAGCTTTGTCTTATTATCACAACTATTTCTCTGACATGTGGATGAGGTGGATTCAGTGTAGTCAAGCTTTAAGGAGCCAAAACTGAGTAAAGTTATGGGAAAATTATTTGAATTAATAAAACAACCTTAAAGCCATACATATTTTAATGAGCTGTCAAATACAGTTTAGAATTTGTTCTAAATTGTCTCAGACAATCCTGCCAGTC
This sequence comes from Cheilinus undulatus, assembly GCF_018320785.1. NCBI lineage: Eukaryota > Metazoa > Chordata > Actinopteri > Labriformes > Labridae > Cheilinus > Cheilinus undulatus. The sequence goes on along the minus strand of NC_054872.1, from coordinate 43,770,708 downwards.
GCATCAGTGATCATTTCAGTAAAACTGTAAGAAAATACATTAAACTTTTGTGTCGTTTAAGGTATTTTTGTACTGTACTTGGGCACTGTGCCCGAGACCATCTCTGGAAGTGGACTTAGACATGATTCATGTGGATACATTCAGTACACTGGGGACGTGAACGCAATCAGGCTTGAGTCCTGGGTACTCGTCAGCAGGTGAGGTTGTAGAGTCAATTATAAACATCTCCTGTCTCATACAGCACAAACTAGTTTCATTCTCCAAGCAGCATGATACACTACATTGCCAAAAGTATTCACTCACCCATCCAAATAATTGAAATCAGGTGTTTCAATCACTTCCATGTCCACAGGTGTATAAAATCAAGCACCTAGGCAGACTGTTTCTAAAAACATTTGTGAAAGAATGGGTCCCTCTCAGGAGCTCAGTGAATTCCAGCGTGGTACTGTGATAGGATGCCACCTGTGCAGTGGTGAAATTTCCTCACTCCTAAAAATTCCACATTGAACTGTGGTATTATTACAAAGTGGAAGCGAATGGGAACAACAGCAACGGGGTCAGCGGGATCAGTGAATGCTGAGGCGCATAGTGCACAGAGGTTGCCAACTGTCTGCAGAGTCAATCGCTACAGACCTCCAAACTTCATGTGGCCTTCAGATTAGCTCAAGAACAGTGCATAGAGAGCTTCATGGAATGGGTTTCCATGGCCGAGCAGCTGCATCCAAGCCATACATCACCAAGTGCAATGCAAAGCGTCGGATGCAGTGGTGTAAAGCACGCCGCCACTGGACTCTAGAGCAGTGGAGACACATTGTCTGGAGTGACAAATCGCGCTTCTCCATCTGCCAATCTGATGGACGGGCCTGGGTTTGGCGGTTGCCAGGAGAACGGTACTTATCTGACTGCTTTGTGCCAAGTGTAAAGTTTGGTGGAGGGGGGATAATGGTGTGGGGTTGTTTTTCAGGAGCTGGGCTTGGCCCCTTAGTTTTAGTGAAAGGAACTCTGAATGCTTCAGCATACCAAGAGACTTTGGACAATTCCATGCTTCCAACTTTGTGGGAACAGTTTGGGGATGGCCCCTTCCTGTTCCAACATGACTGTGCACCAGTGCACAAAGTAAGGTCCATAAAGACATGGATGAGAGAGTTTGGTGTGGATGAACTTGACTGGCCTCTACAGAGTCCGGACCTCAACCCGATAGAACACCTTTGGGATGAATTAGTGCAGAGACTGAGAGCCAGGCCTCCTTGTTCAACATCAGTGTGTGACCTCACAAATGCACTTCTGGAAGAACACACTCCTAAACCTTGTGGAAAGCCTTCCCAGAAGAATTGAAGCTGTTCTGGCTGCAAAGGGTGGACCGATGTTATAATAAACCCTTTGGATTATGAATGGGATGTCACTAAAGGTCATATGTGAGTCAAGGCAGGTGAGCGAATACTTTTGGCAATATATTGTAGCTGTCCACTGTGAAAACACCCTTTGCTTTTTCTGTTACCATTCTCGTTCATTATTTAGCACAAGCAAAAGCACCAAGATGGGCTTACTGGCTTCTTTTTAGCAGAAGCTGGTGTATGAACTTGTACCTTAGGGACTTCTGTGCTTCTTACCAGCACCTCTTCCCAGCTTTTGCCTTCAGCAAAAGATCCAAGACTGGATAACTGGCTTCGTTTTATCCGAAGCTGGTCTAATAAGGGTCCACTTACAGTCAGATATTCATTAGGGGAAACAGTGAGATAAGAAATTTTGTGTTGTGTCCTTTTATGTTAGATGGTGGTTTACCCCCACCTTTTTATGACAGGCCCACTTATGCCATTCTTTTAAGGATGATTCTTTCATGTTCTCAGTACACAAATATAATCATTGTCCCCAATCCTGGCCATAGTTCCACTGTTTTGTTGATTTAAGTTAACAGATTTTACCTGTAACTTGATTGGTCGGAGGAAGTGTAAACATAAGCATATCTATGTCTTCATTTATTTAAACATTCACTTCCAGTGAAGTCGAAAAATTCAAGTAACTTAGAAGTAGAGTTTTGTTTTTGGTTTTGTTTCTGCAACTGTGCACCCAATCCCCTGATTAAAGTTTGGCGCTGTTCAAGCTCTGAGCCTAAAATATTCATCTTCAACACAAACACATATTTTTACCTTATGTATGATTCAAGGAAGCCTCTCGTGGCTGACTCAAAACTATTGATTCAGTTTCAGGTGTCTCTATCACCTCGTTCATTTAGAAATACTTTTTTTGTCATGAATGCTGTACAGCAGAGTCTTGCAGTGTTTTTGGGAAAGTTAGGGGCTTTTTGCAGAATCACTTGTTGTATATCATCGTTTCACTGTTTTCTCTAATCACTCCGAGGGTCTTCATAATGACTCAACTCTCCATTTAAGCAATTAGCTTCTCTGGGGCCCCCTGTTAACACCATTCACACCTCCCTCACTATCACTTATCAACACTTCACATGACACAGCCAAAGACCAAGCTATTTTTTCACTCCACACTTCCCACTCATTCAGTCCTCTTTTTCACAGCTCTGTCTCTCTTTCTCCATCATTCTGTCTCTGTCATACATAGAAACACTGGAACACAGATGCCCACACATCACTAGTCTGAACTTGCATCATTAAACATCCTTAGAAGGGTGAAAATGTTACTCACACAGGTCAAACAAACTGGACTTTGGGGCCAAAGCTTGCTTTGCTAACTCACTGTTACTTAAAACAATGACAGTTCTTCAGATCTTTAAATATACTCATGACTTTGGCCTTTTTTTGTTAATGTGTGCTAAAAACTAAACAGAGCCCCTGTTCTTTATTCTATAATTATTCCTTCCAGCTTTTTCCATAGCAGAAATGTTTGATCATGGCCCCCTTTTTATCAAAATATATGCTTGGATCCATGTGGTGGTGGGATGGCTTTTATTACCGGTGTGTGCAGGAAAAGGAGCCACAGGTAAGACTTGAACCCAGGGCCCCCATGGGGTGAGACCCAACTACCTGGCCATGTGCACCCCAGAGACACTTTTGTATTATAATAGCAAAATTTGGCACTAACAAACTTGAAGTGTAGTCTGAATTTCTGCAGTTTTTATAACATAATATCAAGCAGTGGGAATTAATTGATTAGTCCTAATAGGCTTTTATTTGAGATATGTACTTTTTTAAACTTGTGACATGCTTTGGCTGGAGTTAAATTAGGCTCCATTATTTTTGAATGGCTTTGCTTATCTCTGATCCTCTTTTTTTGTTGTTTGCAAGTTCAGCCGGCTCAGGGTTACTGAAACATCCTTATTATTTGGCTCTCTTCAGCATCTGCCTGCCAGAGATGTTTATGGTCTAACTGCAGGTTCCTGCTGTCACACAGACATCAAATACCTCTGTGACGTTATCTGTTTATAGTCGTCTCATTGTCGTGTTTGATATACGCTGAATGGACAGAAAAGAATTATGGTTCTTCAGGAGGAGGGGCTCAGGGTGCTTTTCTACCCCCCGTGTTGTCGTTTCAGACAGTTATGGACCCAGAAATGACAAAGAGCAGCTGCTCCTCTGACCATAAAGCCCGGAGCCGAGCCCTTAATTGTTCCTGAGTAGAGAGGGAATAATCCTCACCCAGGCCCACCCAAGGGACCAGAAGATGAGGAAAGAAGAGGAGGCAGGAGGGACGTGTGGATGGACAAAATCTAAGGATGGATGGCAAAGAGTGGGTAGATTTTGGCACAGCCACCTGAAGGAGTGGGCGGCAGGTTGAGGAGTCTCCCTCATTCACGGCTTCAGTGAAAACCGAGGACTTGAGACTGAAACTGGGTCATGAGAGAAACCGGGGCGCTTTATATGAATCTTATATGTAGGCTGTATTTCCAGATTTATTTGGTGCATTTTATCACCATAATTCATGTTTTAAAGAGCTTTTCAAGCCTCATGAGACTAGAACAGTTCCATTTATCAGTCATGGAAAATGTTACTTATTTAAAGGTAAAGAGCTATGGTACAGGACGATTGGTCCATTATCACCATTTCAATTTAAAACCAGTGCATTCAGCATGTTAAGCCCCCAAACACTCTCCGTGTCAGCTTTTATTTGTTGCTGCACTCTCAAATAGAAAAACCTAAACTTTCTGAACACCGCTGTGCTCATCACTGTCACTTATTACTTGCCAACCAATAAAAATCAAGAAGGGGCGGGACTTCTGTTATCAGCTTTGTCAACAACAATGACTGCAGAGAACTTAACCTGATCCATCTTGTCAATTTCCAGGTCTAGCATTGGTGATAATGCCATGACAGGATTCGCTTAGATAGTTTAATGTTTTTGGTGATATTTTGTTGACTAAGATGAAATAGCAAACATACAGAGCTAATTTAAAAAGGTGGTCACTACAAAAAGAAGCAGCATTTTTCTTGTAACCTAAAAAGTATGAGCACTAATGAGTTTGGCAACACTGCCAACCCAAACTCTTTTTACTACTTAATCCCTTTTTAACACTTTTAATACTTTATCTGGCCATTTTTTCAACCTTTTTGCCAATTATAACCAATTTTTGCCACTTTTCACATACTTTTGATGCTTTTAAACATTCTTTGCCTCCCTTTTTGTCACTATGTTTCATCATTTTCATAATTTCATCAGTTTTGTCATTTTTCCCTTAAAGTTGTTTCAGTTCCTTCTATTTTATTTTCTGTCATCCTGATGTTTGTGCACATCATAGCTCAGCTATGAAGTCGGTCATTACTTTCCTAATGGTTTGGTTGAATGTCCCCATCCATACTGTTGAAATTACCAACAAAAGGGTAATTCAGTTTTAACCCTCTGAGCCGTGAGCTATTTAACTATCTAGTCTCTCCTGGACTTACTGTAATAAAAGCTTATTAAACATCAACCATGTGATGCAAAGTCAAGCTCTAAACATTTTTTCAGGACATCTGGGCTTTAAGAATGCAGTAATGTTGCTTGAATTTTAAGAAAGCTATGGGACTTTAAAGACAAAAGTAAAAACTAAATAGAAATTAAAACTTAAGTTTTTTTTTATGTGTGACACGTCAACAACAATAACTCGAGCTTTATTTTCACAAACTTGATATCTGATCCCAAAAAGTGAAAAATAATAATTCTGTGACAAAAAGTCTTCAAAATATCCAAATGTTTACAGAAAAGTCCTTACACGTCTTTTCATTGGCTTTGGTTGTATCATTATTCAAAGCAGTTCCTGTCTGCAGAGACTCTGAGGGCCCCATCACAGGCTCTCTGTCTCTCTTTTTCTCTATTAAGAGATTTTCAGGCCTTCCCCACCAGGATCTACACAGTTAGCGTTGTGCAGTTTGACAAGGCGTGATGTGACAATGCAAAATGGTACCACTGGTTGCCAAGGCCTGTTGCAAAGCCTTTTGGGATACCATGGTGGTTGTGAGTTTTAGCTTGGTCGTTCAGCATTTTATCTTAATTTTGATGGAATTAGGTTCAAAAACGACAAAGGTCGAGGACTGACATGTCTGTAGTCGCCATGTTTCGCGTTATTCCTCAGTAGCTGCGCACGCGAAGCTCGATAGCAGCTATGTCACGTGTTTTGTTGCTCTGATTGGCCTGTAGAGATGTGACAGACAGAATGTTCATCCAATCACACACCGAGTTTTTTTTCAAATCCTCTTCCTTTTCTCAAACGTTTCCTGTTGAAGCTTTCCCAGATGGATGTGTGAAACACATCCATCTGGCGTGTCAGGTTAGACATCAAACATATCTGGTTAATTACTTTATATGTACCATGTGATCAAATGCTTGAAAACTGCTTTTGATTTTTTTCCATTAATCCAACTCTATCAACCCACTCCTAATCCATCTGACAAGACTTTTGGTTCAACATCTGTTCAAGCAGCTACTTTAAGTGTCTCAACTTTTTTGTCACGTTTAAAGCTTTAACAGCAACTGTTCTCTTAGCTTTACAACGTGGTTCAAGCCCTTTCCATCAAAGACCTCCTCCAGTCTGAGCGTGTATGTCAGTGTTTCCTCTCTCTCTCTCTCTCTCTCTCTCCCTCCCTCTCTCTCTGTCATCTCTAGAGGTGAGCTCTAGGTTGCTCCCCATATTAGTTTGCTTTCCACTTAATGAGGCAGCGGAGCATGAAGGTCCAAGCACTCCTAAATGCTGTGTTCATTAAACCAATGGTGCTTAATGATGACGGCAAAGACACCCGCGACCCTCCAGCTCCTACTGAGGGCAACCATTACTGTAAGAGCCGGCCAGCTGGGGGGAGACGGTACCACGGAGGGAGGGAGCTGTCAACTGTCAACAACACTGTCACAAGGACACTTAGCCCCCAGCAGACGGCTGCAGCAGAGCCAGTGAAAGATAGCAGGAGGAGGTTCGGTGAGATAATGTGGCAGCAGTTACAGTAAAATGTGCAACCGCAAGTTTAGAGTTTGGAAACTATGAGTGTGTTCATACAGCATTTTAAAAGATAAATATATAAATATTTACAAGGACCCAAAATACAAAATATTGCAACAACATTCAAAATGTTTTCAGTGTCATTGGCTGCTCTGGATTATTTAGGGAATTTAAAAAATAAACTTTCCTTATTTATTATTTAACAGCTGCAAGTATTTTTGGCAGTTATCTTTTTTTATATATCTCTGATTCACAACCAAAAGCTCTAATGAGTATCGCTGTTAGGATCTCTTTTGCTGCAAGTCATGATGGTTCAATATCTGGACCTGTTGTTTCTTGGCCTTTTTAGCCTAGTAGTGGAAGTTTAAAAATCAACAATTACATTTTTTTTTTTTTTGTCAAAATTAAGGCGTAACTGTGCATCGAGATTACCTTAGATTTGTGTAGTCTGAAAACACAAATTAGAGTATTACTTTTTGTAAAAGTTTGTGGAAAAATTGCATCTGGTAACCAATCATCAGAGGTCTGATATGTTTATTTTAAATAATTATATACTCTTCACAGTCGGCAGCTTTAGCCCTCCTCCACCCCAGCCACCTCCATTCAGTCCATCAGCATTCAGTCCAGATCCTCATTGGTCTTCTTATTTTCATTATTATTTCCAGATTAATGAGAAACATGTTACAGATAGCTATAGGTAAAGTTTATCACTCTTTCTAACAATCTAACAATATCAAAAAATAATATTGTGAGCATCATAATTTTCCCTCAAGTAGTTTAGGCCTAAGATAAAACAGTTAGATTATGATTATTTTATTTTGAGTTTTCACTGGCTTTCCATGCATAAATTAGAAAAATGCATTCAGAGACAGATGGACCTCCCTTGACTGAGTCATTGTAGTGTTGTTTCCTTACATTGGCATCAACACTAATAATTCTGTTAACCCTCTGTAACCCACGGGTCAACTGTTCAGCTAAGTCACATACAAGCTCAAATATAAACCTTTAATGTAACTGTATGTAGTGTTCTTGGCGAAGAAGGTTTCATAACTAAGAGCCAATCAGAGGCCTCAGTGAGGTGTTATACCAACAGTTTCCTGTCATGGATGTTAAAATCAGTTTTCTAACGGTGGTCAGTTTTGCCTTGAAGCTAGCTTAGTAACAAGTCAGTTGGTGCTGAATGTGTATTTATATGTTCTATGGCCAGTTTGATTGCTGCCATGTTACGGTTTCTACAATAATGCAATGGTATCACTGTGTTTACTGCTGACTGTGACAGCCATGTGGATAAGTGGATTAAAAACTTTTTACAGCTGCTATTAAAGGAACACTAATCAGGTTGTCTGAACTTCAGGGGTTTTTTTTACATATCGCTGCTGTCAAGCCAAAACCTCCTATCTCCAATATCCCTTCTTTTCAGGGGCTTAAAATAACACTGTAACTTTCATTTAATTTAAAGCTGAATGGTGACAGTCCACACTTTTTATTCGTTTAACCCTTTAAAGCCCTTTTTATTTGTTTTTGGAACTGAGATATTTATTTAACCTTCTAATAAAATCCAAAAAATAAAAAAAATGTCATAAAATTTCACTTTTTAAATCACATTTAATGCATTAGGCATATCTCTCAATTGATGATCCACTGGAAGGCATTTTTTCAAAATCATTTATCAGATTGTATATGAAAGCCTTTTAAGGAAACTATTGATCATATTGGTTCGATAGTGGTCTAATAAAGCTGTGTATCAAATATTTTATACAGCTTTAAGGGCACCATAGGGTTACAAAGTGTAAAACCCACCGACGGCTTTAAAGTGTGACAAATTTTCACCAATTTATGAAAAAAAAAAAAAAAAATCAAAATGGAGATATGTGGTTTAGGACTAATGACAGCATTTTTGCACACTGTTTCCACCAAAAACTTTTTCTGGAGAAATGAGAAAAAAACAAATCATCACAGGCCAGTAGCAGTGGCAAATTTATTTTTTTGAATGTTAATTTTGTACCTCTTTTATTTTATTTATACTTTTCATTGATTATCTGATTTATTAATTTGCCTATCTTCTTGGTCTGTAATGATATTATTTAATGAATTACTGGGATGAATGATAAAATGCCATCTAGAAATATTCAGAGGCCTAAAAGACTAGACTATTCTTTATCCTTGTCTGAATTTATGCTTGAATTAAAGGATAAGCACTCAGAGTAGAGACCGCTGCCTTAGAGAAGAGACCACTCCCAAGTCTGCCCCTATGTGCCACTAATAAGTTACATAACCTACTGCATGGCCCTTTGCTGCTACAGCATGACCACTTCCAACAGATCCAGGATTTGCATGTGCAAGATCCCGGTAGTGACAATCCTATCTACCCTACCGTGTGGCCCCTCATGAGCCCATTAAGCTAACTATGCTGACCAATGAGGAGCCAGGACATCACTTGGGTAGTCCAGTGATAACCTCCAGAAACAGATGTCCTACAACACCTCAGGGAGGGTGGACATGGAGCTTCAGTGTCCCAAAGCCGATCTACATCCATGTTAGCTCTCACGTTTCCACCATGCCAGAACCAGAACCTCATTTATAGCTCAGTTCTATTCACAGTCAGTTATGTTATGTTTACTACCAATACTTAATGAAGCAGAGGCTTCTTAGCTTTGCACTTTTTGTTTTCCCAAATCTAAAGTTTGTTGTGACAGCTAGAGCAGGTGATAACACCTTGACTTCTTCCCGCCTGCTACATCATTGTCAAAAATAAAGTTACATAGAAAGTCACTTTAAAAAAAAAAGAGAAATGTTCATGTCTTCAGTCAGCCTTCACTCAAAAATGCAAACATCTATAGAGAACTCTCTCTGATGACCTTTTCAGGATAGGTCAAAAGATTAGGAGTTATTAGTTGTTAAATTTCCATTTCTTTAGAATTAAAAAGCCCAAGCTCCGTTTTTTGAGTGCTGTTGATGAGTTTTTATGTTCATGGTTATTAAATAAGGGGAATGGTTTAAAATGTCATTACTGAGACTGAGTTAACAGAATGTCTTAAGAAGTAGAAGTATAAAGTCCTTGAAAATCCTTCCAGGATGTCTTTCTTCTCAAAGCACTGAGCCTTTGTACTCATATTTATTTTGTGTGAACGTGTCGGTACCATAATAAGGCACATTTCCTCAGCTTTGCCTTCTTTACATTCAGGATCTGTCTCCCTCCTTGCTGCATTGCCCATTTCTACTTTCTCAGACGGAGATTTAAAGCTGAAGTGCTCCATCAAAGGTACTTCATGAGGTGTTTAACAAAAGCCTTCTGGAAAAGAGAAGTCCACTCTTCAGTCCAATGCTCTCTCTTCTGTCTTTTGCTCCAAACTGTGTGTGGCCACCTCATTGCATAAATGAAGCACACACACACACACACACCAATAAGTGCTTTTGTGCACGCATACACACATCGGCACACTGGCTGCCAGTGATTTCCATGCAGCCCTCAGAGGACACACTAATGTATCCAAATATATTTACAACAGATGTTGCATTTTATTTTTCATGATAAAAACCCATTTCAGAAAATTTACTTCATAATGGGCAGAGCAAGTTTTTCTTCTCTCTCTCTCTCTCTTTCTTTTTTGTCTTCTTCTGAGGTTCCTCGCATGTTTAGTGAGAGAAGTGCACCACCTAATGGTGGCACATGACTCAGCTCTGTTCAACTTTCACTTAACAGTTTGCATTTAGTGTAGAAAATAAGTTCCCTCAGACTGAGACTCACACTCTGACCGCATGATTTATCTAAAGAAAACTCGTCTGCCCACTCAGTTTAAAAACACGTCTGTTGGGTGCACACTGCTGCAGTGGAGGCATGCTTGGTGCACCGAGTGCGGTGATTGACAGCTCACTGCTGAAACGGTGCACTGACTCGTCCTCTCACCGTGCAGAAATAAAACAAAAATCATGTAAGAAATGCAAGTAGGTAGTACTTTTTCAGAGCATTGGTTCCAAAATGTTTAAATAAAATCTATTATTGTACTCATGCTTTCTGGAGGTCAGGGGGATTTCTTGATCAACAGCAAAATGATTTAGATATTAAATCAGAAATGAATATTCATAAATGCTTATCTGTACCCAAAAAGAATGTGTCAAACTCACAGGTTAAACAACAAATATCTTTTAATCTTCAAAATAATTACTGTTCAATGAAAAATTAATGACTCAGTGATTGATAAACTACCTGTATTAACCTTTTCAAACATTAAAAGCTCATTTTAAAAATCTGTTTTCTCTGTGTGTATCACATTTACTGCACCTTTACTTGTTGAGTGAGTGAGGCATTACAAAAAACTTTAAGTTACAAGGATTTTACAAGTAAAACACTGAAACACTTTTATAAGTACATCTTTTTCACACACTACAAGGTCAGTATATATATTTTACGGTAAAAAATGTCTTTCACTATCCTCAAACTAACTTTAAACTAAACTATTAACACCGAGGAAGTACACCCCACCTCATCTGCACCTTTGTACGATTTAATATCTACCTCATGTCATGCCTTATCATTACATATTGCATCCTTTTAAATCATGTTTTCAGCATCCCTGCACTCTGCAACTGTACTATTAATGCACAAAATCTTCTATATAGTTAAAATCTCTCATTTGAGCTTGAACAAGCTTAAATTTAAATTCATATAGTTTCCTGTTTTTATTTTTATAGTTAATGTTTAATTCCTGAACATTTAGAGTTTAGAGTCAGATCCATTGTTTGTGGTAACATACTTGGTCATAAACACTGATTTTAACTCTGATTATATTCCTGTTTATATCAATAAAAAGAAATAAATCTTTTTATAATTCTCACCCCTTTTGGCATTTGAACTTGAACATTTTATTAGGTCATGCACTTTTTGTTAGACACCGATGTTTTAAATAAACTAGGGCTGTCAAAATTGACGCCTTAATGTGGATTAATCCATCATCATGATTAATCTGATTAAAAATTTTAACACAATTAACCCATCTACAGCGCAGAATGACTCAAAATCCCTGAAACGTCTCCGGCAATGCATTTCGGGCAGTTTGTCCAAGTAGGGTTACCGTCAAGCATGCCGCCACGCATGCACAAATGGGCCGTTGATCTGGTAGTGACCAACCAACTGGGTATAGAAGACGCTAAACAGCACGTTGGCTCTCTTGATGGGAAATCTGAGTACAAAAAAAAACAAGACGGAACAGTCGACCGACATAAAGTATTATGCACATTCTGCAGGAAGGAGTTTTCTTTTCACTGAGGCACTTCCAACTTAAAATACCACATTAATATGAAGCACATGTTCATCTGAGATTGAGTCTGTTTGCTTATGCAAAATAAAACGTGATTAATATAGATTAAAAATGAATGATATTTAATCATGATTAATCGAAATTAATCCACAGCAACCCTGTGATTAATCTGATTAATAACTTTAATTGTTTGACAGCACTAAAATAAACCAAAACAGATTAAAAAAAAAAGTTTAGCTGATTGCTGATGCTAATATTTCCTTTATTACATCTTTTGGTGTAGATGTGTGATATGGTATTTTTGGCAAATATGCAGTAAGTTGAAATTCATCATTTCCTATACCAAAAGAAAACAGAAATCTCTAGCATGCAATTTGGCATGAGTTGGTCTAATAAAGTTGTTCTCTAAACCAGTGGTTCTCAGCTGGTGGGTCGGGACCCAAAAGTGGGTAGCGGAGCAGTTTTCAGTGGGTCGTGACAAGGTGTATGAAAAAAAAAAATGGTGGAAAAAGTCCTGAAGTCCTTATTGGACATGCATTGATATCTTTTTATTTTACCCTGTTTTACTGTGAAAGTGGGAAAATCTAAATGTTTGATCAATATTTCAACTAATTTATCACCTGTTCTTGCAAAAAAAAAGGCTACTTTTTTCCATGATAATGAAGTATTTTCACAGGTTCTCTAGAAAATTGGCAAAATTGACACATAATGATGGGGAAAGAGGGTATAAAATTTGTCAGTTTTGTCCCTTTTCTTTTTTAATATCAGGTGTTTTGGTCCAATCATACTCCAAACATCAACATATTCAATTACCTTAACATGCGTTGTTGAAAATGTTTTGAGAACTTTGGACATGGTATGTCATAAGACAGACTGGTGGGTTCTGAGGCCGTACCAGTTGACAACCACTGCTCTAAACTACAACTGTTTTATGGAGATTTGTGTTTTCTTCAAGACTTTCTTCATCCTCCATGCACCTCGGAAGTTTGTGAGGTTGTGTCAGAATTGCCCACTTCAGCCTATACCAGTATCAATAAAATACACTCCTCTTCAAAAGTACTGGAACAGCGTGGCTAAGTCTTTATTTTTACTGTAGACTGAAAACATTTGGGTTTGACATTAAAAGATGACTACGAGACAGAAGATCAACATTTCAACTTTGATTTCCTTTACTTAGAGGATAGTACTTTTTGTTTGAACCCACCCATTTTTCATGTGAGCAACAGTATTGGAACATGTGACAGACAGGTGTGTTTAGTTGTCCAGGTGTGTCCGATGACATTAATTACTCAAACTATAAATAGAGTCGATTGTCTACACTCAGTCTCAGTTTGGGTATTTATAGTTAGAGGTGTAACCAACATGAAAACCAGAGAGCTGTCTATGGGTGAAAAACAAACAACTGTGAAGCTGAGAGAAGATGGGAAATCAATCAGAGCCATTTCACAAACATTGACCACAGCCAGTCCAACCATCTGGAATGTCTTGATGAAGACAGAAACCACTGGTGTACTCAGTGACAGACGTTGAATGGTTAGACCAAGAAAAACAGCCGCAGTTGATGACAGAAACATTGTGAGAGCTGTAAAGAAAGATGCTAACACAACTGTTAGTGACATCAGCAACAAGCTCATACTCAGAAAACACTGCAGATATTTTACACAGTCATTCAGTCATTTTACAACATGATGTTAGCCTCTCATTATTTGAGTGGGAGGTTGGAACCATGTCACTAGTGTGATATTTTAACATAAATAATGAAGAAAAAAGTAGGGCAGATTGCAAACCCTGCATTACTAGATGGCCAAGAGCAGGAGTGAGAAACATCTGATAAAAATACTATAAACTTCCTGAATCATTTTAAAAAATGTAAAGGTATTGTAAAATATTTATACTTGTACTTTTTATTGTGTGTACTCAAATGGAGGTAGTTGCTGAACTTCTACTTGGTCTGAATTAAATGGTAATGGTGCCATCTGTATTAAACCTTACAACTAGCATGTGTTAAAAAAATGTAGACATGTTAAAAACACTGCAAGCTTTAAATAGCAGAGGCAGGCGCTAAGCTTAGTAAGGTCTGGACTTTGAAATGACTCCCAGCTAGGAGTTCAAAAATGTAAGGAAAATGCCACTAAAAGGCATTTTAGAGCATAAATATGTTAGACAGCAAAGAGACTGCATCTCAAGCACTATAAACTATAAACTGCAGTTTTGCCTCTCTTTTTTAAAGTTGTTTTTTGGGGCTTTTTGCCTTTATTTTGGACTCAGTTCTACGACCAGTACAACAAGCATTCACTGTATCTGGTGGCATCTGCAATTTTGTTATGGGCGCAATATGAGCTTTTGCAAAGGCTAATGGCAGGACAAAAGAATTTTGAAGTCTATTCACCCTATAGACACATTTGAAGGACAGATGGGTGCAGCAAGAACTCCTTCAAAAGTGGATGGTTCAGATCCTCTGGGATTTACTGGGCCTTTGTTAGAGTTTTGACTTTAAAGAGTCAGTCACCACTCAGACCAGTGGTACTTGCCTCCTTCCTGGTATCTTTTTTCACATTTATGTCATAGTTAAATGATTTAGATCAATTTAAGAATTAGAAAAAAAACAACCAGTGTGAAAATAGAATGCAGTTTTTTAAATAATAATATAATTGATCAAAAGAAAAAGTCATCCAAACGTACCTGGTCCTATGTGAAGAAGTATTTGCACCCTAAACCTAATAACTCCAACCTTAGTGGCAACAACTGCTTGCAAGCTTGCAGTAACTGGCATTGAGTCTTTAACATCACTGTGGAGGATTTTTTTGTCCCACTCTTATTTGTAGAATTGTTTTCCAGCATGACTGGCCTGTTTGAGCTCATGCCACAGAATCTCAATCAGATTTGAGCCCAGACTTTGTCTAGACAACTCCAAAACCTTTATTTTGTCCTTTGAGTCATTCAGAAGCAGACTTGCTGGAGTGTTTCATTGAGTGATTATTGTCCTGCTGCACAATCCAAGTGTGATTGAGTTTGAGGTCATGAACTAATGGATGCACATTCCTTTTCAGGATTTCCTGGTAGAGAGCAGAATTCATGGTTCCATCAATTATGGCAAGTGATCGAGGTTCTGTAACAGCAGAGCAGCCCCAGACCATCACACTACCAACAACATGGTTGACTGTTGGTGTGATGTTCTTTTGATGAAATGCTGTGTTAGTTTTACTCCAGATTTAACGGGACGGTCACCTCCCAGAAAGTTCAACTTTTGTCTTGTCAGTAGACAGGATATTTTCCCAGAAGTCTTGCAGTGGTTCAGCTCAGCAGTGGTTTTGGCCTTGGAACACTCCCACTGATACCATTTTTTTCCCAGTCTCTTTCTTATTGCTGAGTCATGAACTCTGAACTTAACTGAGGTAAATGAGCCCTGCAGGTCTTAAGATGTTGTCCTAGGTTCTTTTGTGACCTACTGGATAAGTCATTGATGCCCTTGGAGTCATTTTGGTGGGCCTGCCACTCCAGGGAAGGTCCACCAAGTTTTCTCCATTTGTGGGTAATGGCTCTCGGCATGGTTCACTGGAGTCCCAAAGCCTTAGAAATTGCTTTGCTATTACTTTTTTACGTAGGGCCAGGTAGGTTTGGATGGCTTTTTCCTTTAATAACTGAAATCATCATTTAAAAACTTTGTTTTATATTAACTTTGGTTATTTTTGTCTAATATCAAAATTTGTTTGATGATCTGAAACATCTGACCTGCTGTCTGATTTACAACTTGAATGTTTTTCTTGTATTTGAGCGTGAAGGCTGAGCGGGTGAAGATGGACTAGAGGGAGCAAAATGGATGCAACTGTGGAGGACAAATGGAGAAAAAAAAACCCTGAGAGGGCTCGAGCAGAAGAAGAAGAGGAGGAGATGAGGAGGATTAGGTGAGGGGGAGGACAAGAGGCGCTCTCCCTCTCAGCCAGCCGGATGGGGGAGAAAAAGAGTGACGGGGGAGAAAGGAAGAAGAGGGGAGGGAGTGACTGTGAGTGCGTGTGAGGGCTAAGTGAGGCCTTTATAAATGAAAGCAGATGCCTGGCATTATGAACTTGTCGGGTCGCAGATGGGGATGGCGGTGATGGAGCACTTGACTCCCCGGATGGTTATCATTCACTCTCCTCCTCTTGCCTCTCGACTGCCATCCCCAGAGCTCGGAGGGTGAGAGGGAAAAAGAAGAAGGAAAGAATGGCTGGGAAAGGGAAAAAAAGAGACAGAGAGAATATCCATAGAGTGTGAGAAATAAGAGGACAAGAAGGTGGACTTCTCAGGGAGTGATTAGTGGTCCTATTTAAATAAAGAACATGAATACAGTATAAAGATAAAAGCTCTTTCTCCCATTTCTTTTCCTCTTTTGATTGATCTCAGCGTCGGTGTGCTGTGATTGATTAGATTGCCTGCGGAACATCATCCCGCTAACTAGTCGCTCCGAGAAGGGTGTTTGTCACTGCCATTGATCTTCTTGTAAATGAAATGTTCCATTTCCAGTGCATTTTATTGTTAAATGCAGTTCATTAGCTACCCTGAGATTTATGGTCGTGTCTCCTCTGTGGGGCTGGAAAAAGACGAGAGGAAGGCTGGAAGGAGACAAGAAGGGGGGGAGGATGAGGAAGAAAAGAAGGGGAGCAGGGCAGAGATGAGTGTTGATGGTAGAGAGCTGCTGCAGACTTGATAAATATGGCCTCAGTTTGCCAAGAGATGAGAGATAATGATGGTGGAGAGGAACTGACACACTGAGCTTCCTGATATACTGTAGTTACACTTCTTGTCATCACTGTGGGAACTTCTGAACTAGCCTTCATAAATTTTAAAAGTCCAAGGGATATATCCTGTATATCTGCAAATAATGGAGCCATGTATGGACAGAAGTAAATCAAAGAAAGAGAGAGGGGAAATGGTCTTAATTGTCAACTAAAACTATGACAAAAATGTTAGTTGACAACCTTTTATGACAAAAATGTTAGTTGACAACCTTTTATTTCCATGAGGACGACGAGAGTAAGGCTAACTAAGAAATGATCTTTGATTAGAAAACCTCAGACAAAAAGAAAGTTTAGTTTTTCGTCAAAAAGGACTAAAATGTAATAACAGCACAAGCTGTTAGGTAGGATGGATCTCTAACCTCCAATTTCCACATACTCCATCTGTCATCAAAATTGATATGGCGATATATCGTCCCATTCACTTGCTGTTACATGCATCAATACTGATTTTACAGAATTGATATGGCTGTAAATACTATGACTGCAGTTTTAACTTACACAGCCCCATGGTGCATCAACAAAAAAAGCCAGCAGATGGCAGCAGTCACTAAACTGCATGATGCAGAGCACACCTTATACAACATGGATCATAGTTTTAATCTACTCCAAGCAAGACTAAAAACAAAAATACTGGATTATTTCATTTCTTCAAACACCAATTCAGGACTTGGATTTAAGTTGTGCAAGCTGTGCAATAAACAAGGTAAAACACTGCAGCAACACTGATCTTCATCAATACATGACACCAAGCCAATAAGCAGTTAGCAACAGCAGCTAGGCTCACCGGGCTAGTGTGTCACCCCAACCAGCACTGAATGACTCTGTTAAATCAGTATTTCTACTTTTAAATTGGATCAGGAGATCATACACAGGATGCTGTGCTTCATTTGTAAAGACCTGAGCTGAACAGCAGCATTGATAAGTAAGCAGTAATTTCAGGCAGTGTGAGAAACTTTGTTTAACCCCAGTGAGTCTGTTCATCACAGAAACTGCTGTTCCATTTATGCAGATGTAAAAGCATTCTTATAAGTATGAAAAGCAACAACAAGAGAGACAACAGAGAGGACCATTTTAACTTTAAAAAGTGACATATTACTGCATTTGCATTTATTAATAGCTAAATGATTAAGACAAGCCGCTGTTGTAAATTCAGTGTGTCATCATGTTTATTAGCCCAAATCAACATGTTTTGCAATACGTATCATATTGTGGTTTCTGTATCATGATACATATCGTATCAGGAGGCTCTAGAAAATACCTACCCCTAACCTCCACTACAATCCGCAGCAAAACGCTCAAGAAGTGCACTGTGGTGACATTTGCTCACTTCCCAGTCAATCGTTGCAACTCAACTCCACGCACTCTGGTCAATCCTCTTGCATCCCAGAAGCACTGCCACTCTGTTAAGCTGCGCTTGTGATACCTGCCAGGTCTATTTTCAGCTCAAGATGCTTCTGAGGTGCATCAACCCACATACCAAAGATTATTCCAAATAGACAGAAAATTGTGCGAAATATCAGGTCAACTTCAAAATGTGAAACAATGCATGGACTCCAGATCATAAATCATCACTATATCAACATAATGTCTCACTCTGCACATGCCACACTTCACCAGTCAGTCAGAGGGTCAAAGAGCTACTATAGTGGTCTACTACAGTAAAGCGTGTACCTCCTTACACCCAACATTGCTCATGATCTTATGATCTCAAGTCTCCAGCTGCTTAGGGCTGCACTACGGAAACACTCCCAGTTTGCTGTCCTAGTTAGCAAGGGCACTCAACAGCAGTTGGCGCAAACTGCACCCAGAATGCAGTGCAGGTGGAGTATGTGGATTTTGAGGGTAGATCTTCTGCCTTTCAGCTACAGAAAGCCAGATCCCAAATTTTGCAGGGTGCAACCAGATAAATGCAGAACGAAAAAAATGTTTTGACTTAAATGTGAGGACTTTTTTGATTGAATTGTACAAAATATTTTTGAGTTTTATCCAACTATACTACAACTTTTAAGAGTGAAAATATCACCAACACTAAAAGGCATTATAATCTAAAGACTTAGGCTGCATTTAAATTAGCTGCCAATATTAATATTGGACATTGCATTGCTGAAATCCAGTGATTTTTTTTTAGTTGTGTTTAGTTGGTTCTAAGGTTGCAAACACGTCTGTGCCTGTCTTAATCTTTTAGTCCCACTGCTGCTACTGATTGTTGGTTTGGAGTTCAGAAGTGATGGGTTTCTTCAGGAGAAAATTACACTAATTCATGCTGCTGTTTCACTCTTAGGAAAAAAAAAAAACATTAAGGCTGTCATTGTGATTTAATTTGACATCCCACTGGAAGTTTGAGGGTCTCTGGTAAGTTGAGAAACATTTTGTTTTCACAAATAAAGCTTCCAGTGCTCCATGTCACCATACTGGAAGACAATAGATCCTCATGCATAATGTTGACAGAGGAGTGCTTCTAGTTTCTGTGAGGCATGTACTTCTTTACGGGCTGTCAGTTTCCCAAAAGTCAACTATGAATGACTTTAAAGTTACATTAAAATTTGTGCAAATAATTCAGCATGTGCTAGCGTGGCTCAGTTTATTCATGGTTCATCTGCACAAGAGTGAAAGATAGCTGCTGTTTTGGTTGTCACAAGACCAAAATCTTGAAATGAATAATATAAATACTTATCTTGATACCTTTGCAATGAATGTGAAGTCTTGGGGAAGCAATGTTTTCCCCTTTTTTGTTTTAGTGAAATTTTGCTCCCTTGAATATCACATTTGACCCAGCGCTCCAGATTCAACAGTTAAGACACCTGAAAACAGTATGAAATAAAAATATGCTCTCTCTTTCTGCTCCTTCAACCCTAGAGAGATTCTACTTTCCCTTTGTAAGAACTTCAGTGCAGACCTTTTACACTTGAACTGATAAAATATGTACTCAGTGGTCTGCTGGTTCAGATCCTCTGACCAGCAGCCCAGATCCAAGCAAGGAAAGTAAATGAGCAACTCTCTGCTCTCCCTCAGCTATTATCCCACACCTGCCCCTGATCACAGCACTTACAAGACGGCTCAAGGCTCCAATTACTGCTGCGAGCTGCTGAGAGGCCGGCAGTACAGGACTGTGGTTGTACTGGGCAGCTCCCAGGTGTGCAGGAGGGCATCTTTGAGTAGGCATACTTAGCTAATCTTTGCCTGGCATAAAAGGTAAAAACTGTTTAAAACACGATGTGTGCATAAATAGTTCACAATCTATACATTTGGTAAAAACAAAGAAGGTTTTTGTTTTCACTTCCTAACTCCTACAAATGCTTAATTCCTACACTAAGTAATGAATCTGAATTTGAGATACAAATCATGCCCGAGTCTTTCCATTGCCAACTGCTGCTGGGAAAAAGGCTTTTAGGCCTACGATGATTAGTTGTGAAATTATAATTCTGCTCAGAGAGAAGCATTTGCCTTTTGGCTCCTCTGTTCTGCCCTAACTGTAAAACATTAATACCAAACTTTTTTGTGCAGAGATGTTTGAAGGAATCATCTCACATTTTGGGAAATATGGTAAAAGGCTTGGACAGGAAAGGTTCACTTGGACTGAAATGGACAAAACTGGTTCGTCCCATTTGTAGCCTGAAGGGTGCTGCAGGGATGGCCACCCTGGTAGTTTGCATGGCAGGTAGCATTAATTTCCAGTGACTAGTGCCAATCCCATTTACTGTATACCCCTTAGCCCTTATCTTAGCCCCTTGAAATGAAGATTTTTCAGGACCACACTTGAAACTAAGGGGTATGATGAATTTCCCACCACAGGCCTATATGAGCTTGGCTGTAGATATAGGCCTATATTGGCTGTAGATATATGTCAAAGCAGCTGCAGATAATAGCCTATATCTGCTGTAGATATCAGCTGATACTGGCTATAAATATTGGCCTTCATTAACTGTAGATATTGGCCTATCAGCAGTAAATATTGTCCTATACTGGCTGTACATATCAGTCTAAAATAGCTGCAAATATTGGCCTATATCAGCTGTGAATATCAGCCTACATTGGCTGTAGATATCAGCCTATAATGGCCATAGATATTGGCCTATATCAGCTGATGATATCTGCCTAAATCTGCTGTAGACATCAGCTGATATTGGATGTATATATTGGCCTAAATTGACTGTAGATAATGACCTATATCAGCTGTAAATAATGGCATATATCACCTGCAAATATCAGCCTTCATCGGCTGTAAATATTTGCCTATGTTGGCTGTAGATATTGGCCTATATCAGCTGTAGATATTGTCCTATATTGGCTGTAAATATATTGGTTGTAAAAATTGGTTTACATCATCTGTATAGGCCTATATATCCCACAAGCCCCTACCTCACAAAGGCTTTCATGAGCAAAGAAAGTGAGCACTGTCTTAATTGAATACAAATACATTCTGTTGTATCAAATTGTTGCCAATTTATTTTTCTGTACTAGTGTGCAGGCATTTGCCTGTAATTTTTTGTATATATAAAAATAAATTATCCGTTGTTGGCTGCATAAGGGGCTTTATTATGCAGTGCTTAGCACTGTTGCCTTACAGCAAGAAAGCTCCTGGTTGGAACCTTAGACAGGGTCAGTGTGGCATTAGCTAATTCTCCTCATGCATGTGGGGGTTGTCTCTGGGTACTCTGGCTTCCTCCCACAGTCCCAGAAGTGGGTAGTAACACGTTACATTTACTCCGCTACATGTAGTTGAGTAGTTTTTTTGAAAAATCCTACTTCTGAGAGTAGTTATTGAGCTAAGTACTTTTTACTCTTACTTCTTTACATTTGTGATTAAAAGACGATACTTCTACTCTGTTACATTGGGCACACACCGGTTGCTTCTTTTACTTGTCTGTAATTTATTTTTATGAAGTATTTTTTTATTCTCAGGTGAGCTCTTACAGCAGTGTGAGGTAAAATCCTCAGCACCACAGAGTAAACGGAGGACTGACCCCACCCCCTTAATTATCAACAGGCTAATGGCTGAAGATGTAATACCTGCATCTCCTTCAGAGGAGCATGTTCATCCCTGGCTCAACATCAAGACTCTTTGTCTTTCAAACAACGAGGAAGAATAGCCACTTAATGCGCTGCCTACTGTGTGTCTACCTAAAATGGTGGAAATCTAAAGCTTCAAAAACAGCACGTCAAATCTAAGAAAGCTTAATTTGCTTAATTTGTTGAGTGATAATCAGGATAAGAATTCATAAATTGGAGCTTAAAAGTAAAAATTAAATAAAAAGGGCGTAAAGTCAGAAATGAGGACAGTTCATAAGATTAATTTCAAAAAATATGAGCCAAAAATCATTAACACAGGATAAAATGAATATAATTTGATTAAAAATTAAGAACTGCAAGGTATAAATTCATGTATGTGAGATCAAAATCATCATGTAGAAAAAAGACAACTATTATGAGAGAAAGAGGCTGTTTTTTTCCCATTATACTGAATTTTTGATCCTATAGTTGTGATTAACAAACAATTTGACTGCTGCTTTATGTCTTAGGTTTTTTTTTTTATTTCTTTTGCTTTTGGTAAGTTCTTCTACTTTATTTATGACATTGCACAGTTTACATTACTAATAATAATTACTAATAATACTGTATGTCATAATGCAACACGTTTTAATAAATTGCACAAAATGACTACTTGAGTAGTCTTTTAATAAGGTACTATTTTACTCTTACTCAAGTACTTATTTTTATGAGAACTTTTGCTTCTACTTGAGTAAGTATTATTAAGTAACAGTACTTTACATGAGAACTGTAACTGTGTACTCTACCCACCACTGCACAGACATGCTCACAAGTGTGGCAGGCGACTGTAAATCATCCTAAGGTGCGAATATTTGTCTCTTCATGCTTCTGAACAGGGTAAGCAGTACTGATAAATGGATGAATGAAGGCCTAGAACTTATGTTTATGTGGTTGTGTCCAGAAGGTATTTATATCATTTGAGTTTTAGTAGCTTCATTTCAAAGTTTGTAAATCTTCTATTATGACAACCCTGCTGAAGACATTGAATAAAGCCTGAATGTTTTAGTCCAAAGCTAATATTTGGAGTCAGATTATCATGAAGCTGATTATAAGAATTGTGGAAGAACCACTGAACAGCCCTCTATAAAAGGATCCACCAAACGACAGTTAAGCCTTGACAGACTGTGATGAGAGAAGCAAAGCTTTTGTCTGGCTCTGACCTCTCTGTAGCTGAGCTGAAACGGTCATTTTCTTTGCCTTACCTTCCTTTCATCGTCTCTACCAGGATAAAGGAAAGGTTGTGCTTCTTCTTTGCTCTCCACGTTGAGTGTGCGGTTACTCTGTGCCTTTGCCTCTGGTTAATCACAGCTTGTTAGAGTTTCTGGCACATTGAAGAGGCAGACCACACTGCTGTTTGCCTGTCAAACAGTCTGCAAGAGAAGGGCAATTACAAAAGCAAACTTTACTTACACTCCTTAGTCCTAATAAAAGGAGATGAGTGTATGGGCAGGAACATGTGCACTTTGTGTGTTTGTCCTTCTGAATAAACGTTCAGAAATATCAGACCGCAGCGGGCAGAGGAGTCCTCTTGTTCTGACACTTAACTGTGATTAAATCACCAATAAGATGATGATATTTTTGTCACACAGAGTTCTTAATCTATCTAATATCACATCCTTGACCTCATTTCTGTATGTAGTAGAATTTCTGCAGACCTACACTTCACATTTTAATTAACTCATCACTAAAGGTTGACACTGAAGGAAGCGTGCTCTTTGTAGAAAGAGAGGTCATTTGAGCTCTGAGCATCGTCTTCGTATTCACGACATGTTGTGACAGACGCTGCTAAAACACTTAGTCCTTAGGAGAAGATCATATGTTTTCACTACTTATCTATGACACCTTGTTGCTTTGCATACACTCTCTTTAAGAACCCATGTTTCCATAAATACAGCTAAGTAGTCACTATTTTCTTATGTAGATGTTAGCCGTGGCAAAGTTTAACATTTTAAATCATTAATCTGCCAGTCTGTGTATTTTCATCTGACTGGAAGGGAGGGAAAATTTGGCATTTGCTCAGAAACACAATATTAGACTTGTTATGAATTAACACTGGCTAAAGGTGAAGAAAACTGTATTTTCTAAAGAAATATTGAAGTTTTTCTTCTAGAACTTATAAACTGATTATGACATCATTTAGACTAAGGATAATGCCAGCCAAACAGCGCCAGTATTACAAGTCCGTTAAACTCATTATCAACTTTTTTTTATCAGATCAGGCCCACAATCCCAGTCAGACACCCTGTCTTGAATGCAACGTTGCCTCATGTCACCTCTGTAGTTCTTCATGACTCTTGCCTTGCTGCTGCAATCATCTTTGAGTGGATATAAACAAGTTGGTTTACAGCATGTATTTATTCCTCCTTAGGCTAGTGTAATGGGATTTTAGCTTATTTGTCTTACCTCTTTCCGCCAACACCCCCACTGTTCTCTTTTCTATGGAGCCTACCCTCTGACAGACATGGGGAAATGATAGGGTTAGGAAGGTGTCGACTTTACTGCATATGCAAATACAAAGCAACAAAAGGTGATTATGCTAGTTCCTGAATAGATATTAAACCTAGAGCCCATGACTGAATCAAAAAGTCCTTTTGTGTTTTAAATTATGATGTCCAGACCACCTGGAAACAAAGCCCTGTCCGGGTGTGGATTCTTCCCAGACAGAGGGGTGTCAAGCAAACCTTGGGGTTACGTTTCCTCAAGGATAAATGTTTTAGTCTTCCCATGTTCTGGGTCTTTTCGGCATACTGACCGCTCGTGTGTGTGTCGATTGACCTTCTTGCAAGAAATAAAACCTTTTTGTCGGCCGGCAGACGTCTCTATTTCATTTCTCATCAGCAGCGTAGAAAAATTGCCACAACAGTTGGCTGTCAGAAGGTGGGATCCCTTGAGTGATCATCTGGGGTGAAGCAGGACGGTGAACAGGCCATCCTGGAACAGAAAAAGTTTTTCCAGTCTCCAGCCTCAATTTCTCTTCCGAGAAGAGAGGACTGACCCCTGACACCCCGGATTGTCCCCGCTGGGATTCTACGAACGAGCTAAATTCATCTGGTGAGCACTGAAATATTGACATTGGAATTCTTTTTCTTTAAAATTTGGGTTTTTTAATTTGGCATAACATTTCCATTTCTCATGATATCCACAATTGATCTGCTTTTTATCACTTGTAGCATAAAACGAAGTGATCCGTTTTTTAAAAAAACTTGTAGCATAAACAAAATTAATCTGCTTTTATCACTTGTAGCATAAAACAAAGTGATCTGCTTTTTATAAAACTTGTAGCATAAACAAAATTGCCACAATACACTAACTAGTCAGCTAGTTGACACTAGTCGGCTGAACACAATTATAATTTGCATTTAATCAGAAGGTATATTATTCATCTGGGAACATCATTAATTTAGACGACTTTTTCATGAAAGAAAATATCTAAATATTGCTGTTTTTTAAAAGTCATACTGTCATGAGAAAACACCTTTTGGCCATTCTAACCATATCATTCTTGTGCATGTGGTATCCCAGGAATGCTGCAACAACTCTTGTACTCAAGTAAGTTACTATCATTAAAATGTACTTTTGTAAAGTACTGGTCTATAATTCTACTCAACAAAAAGTAAAACGTATTTAATTCAAAGTTAACTTGAGTACTGAGGAGCTACTTAGGAGTTGCACAATGAAATATGACCTTTCCTTATTGGCAAGAACAACAAGAGAATAGATCTTCAACCAGGCTGTTCAGGTAATGCCACAACTTTATAATAAAGTAAAATACACTGCAAAATTGAGTGTTATTTTAACTCATTTTGAGTTAAATTTAACAAGTGTCAATGTTGTGCCACCCTACATATAGTTTAACTGCACTTTTAATGTCTCAAATTTTTTACAGTATGATGGAGCTGTAGTAACTCTTGAAAATCTGTGGTAAGGTGGGTCCTCTGGCAAGACAAAAGCAAAGAGTCAGCCTCATATCAGCAAATTATACTAATGAAGAATATGCACTATGTTTCCTTTAGGAGCACCTAAAGTCACAGGTGGGAATGCTAACACAGTGGATAACTTCACTCATGGTGCTTATGTGTCTTACATCCAACCAGCAACCTCTGGTCCTGAAAAATGAAGCCAATGCGAAAGTGCAAAATATTGCAATATGTTGAGTGTCTAGAAATAAAGAGGTGTACAGTCTGGTTCAAATAACAAAACATGTCTTATTAGCTAATGTCTTCATGAGCACACACTGTACACAGATAGGGGGGATTATATTTAGGGAAACCCTGACTGAGAGCTTGACAGGCAGAAGCTACCTATCTGTCAACTGGAAGGCTAGCTTTGGTGATAGCTTAGCTGGCAGGCAGTCAGGCTCAGTGGGCGGGCTCTTGTCTGCTGTCAGCAATTTCAACATAGAAGCCACCACAACTGGCTTCTAAAGTGCTTGAGTCTGCCTATTGCAATCAAACGGCTTACATCACACAGGCTTGTCCAATTCTTTTAACAGTCTATGCTCACATAAAAACAACAATTCACCAGTTTGCTAAAGGGCACTATGGGAAACTTCACCGACACATAGCTAACAATAACATAAGAGTTAATGGAGAGCTCCGTCCACGAGTCTGTAGCATCAGTTACAGGACGATATTTCCTGTCACCAGTTTTATTATTAGCAGTCTTCTCCTCTGGTTTATCACAAATGACAGGATGTGAACAGGCATCACATTCACATGCACCAAAGAAATTAAAAACGATACACTATATAGACAAAAGGCCACACCCGCTAATTACTGGATTCAGGTGTTTCAATCATACCCATTGCTACAAGTGTATGAAACAAAGCACCTAGCCATGGGTTCTCCATTTGTAAACATTTGTGAAACAAAATGGGTCGCTCTGAGGAGCTCAGCAACTTCAAGCATGGTACTGTCATAGAGGCCACCTTTGCTATAAGATAGATGGTGACATTTCATCCCGGCTGGATATTCCACAGTCAACTTTAAGTGACATTATTAGAAAGTGGAAGCGTTCAGGAACAACAGAAACCAGCCATGAAGTGGAAGACCAAGTGAAATCACAGAGCTGGGTTCGTGACTGCTGAGGCATATGGAGTGTAAAAGTTGACAACGCTGTTGATTCCATAACTGAAGAGTTCTGTCCTTCCACTGGCATTAATGCAAGCACAAAAACTATGCAGCAGCTAGGCCCCTTATCTCCAGTGAAGGCCAGTCTTAATGCTTCAGCACACCAAGGCATTTTTGACAACACTATGCTTCCAACTTTGTGGCAACAGTTTGGCGAAGGCCCTTTTCTTTTCAGAAATGGCCTTTTCTGATATGGTTTGATGAGTTCAGGGTGGAAGAGCTTGACTGGCCCAGTCAGAGCCCTGACCTTGACCCCACTGAGAACCTTTGGGATAAACAGGAGCAGAGATTGAGAGCCAGGCCTGACCTGGTGCCTGACCACATTAATGCGCTACAGAATGAACGGCTGCTATAGCTGCAAAAAGGGGGCCAACCCCATATTAAAGTACATGTATATGAATATGTTGTCTTTAAAGTCTCTGTTGGTTTAATGATCACTGGTTGAATTCTTTTGTCCTCAAAGTGTATGTCCTGTTATTGCACCCCTTTTAAAAACACCACAACCTGTACTGTTTAAGGCCTTCTTTTACGCCATTTGGTCTCTTGTGTAATATTTAAACTATTTTCCATTCTGCCACAGTAATCTGTTCATTCTGTCATAAATCCTGATAGATGTAAGATGCATATTCATTTGGGGCTTTGGAGCTATAGTACTGTGTTTGTATAAACAGACTGTGGCACTATGGTGAATCTGTAAGCAAATAATAATCATGAGTGCATCGTTTTCCCCTTAAAACACTTCAAAGTTGTCGTTGTATAAAACTTCCTTATTGTAGAATTTAATATTCATAGAGATGGTAAAACCAGAGTTTTCCTTATGATTTATTGACTAAAGAATCCTCCAGTAAAACAATATATTAAAAATTAAAAACAAGAATGTCTTCTTTGAAAAATAGTGTAGTCTTTCGGCAGTGTTACCTTTAGTTTAGACATTAATCGACAGGAAACTGAGGGTTGTTTTTGTCTCTTTAAGAGCTGCTATTAGGCACAAAGGAGCTGTTACTTACATCAAATTGACATCGCTAAGGTTAGCCTGGCATTTTCAGTGCACATGATGCTTTCAGTGGGTTGTTGAGAAAACCAAGAGGAGCCATACATCAACTAAAATGGGATGAATATCACAGACATGAGGATGTCTAAGATAGTACGTTCCATAAAGAGAAAGACAACATAAAGCCAAGTTAACTCCATAAAAGCAATGAATGAACTGTTATATGACACATTTATTAAGCTAAGACTGTCTCTCAGGTAAGATTCAGCAGAAAAAGCTGCAGGGGAAACAGATTTGGACCCTGCTATGAAACCCTAGAGATGCTTTTGAATATTACCTTACTTGTCAATGTAAGTGAAAGTTATCAGCTTTGTAAATTTTGGATTCTAGAAATGGTAGCCATAGAGTGAGATCTGTAGTAAAAGCAGGTGCTTGCTCATTTTCATCGCTGCCCAGCTCAAACTATTCAAATAAGAATGTATGATGATGCTGTGTTAGTGTTTAGTTTCTCTTGAGCTCAGCAGAGAACATTTAGTTTCCTTTGTTGTCATGATCAGTAGCACTAAGCCAAATGAACATGTTCCTGTGAACATCTCGACAGTATACTTACATTAATGTGTGTTGGTGTTGTCTTCATCAGTTGCTGCATCTGAGATGTAAAGAAAAGAGTGATTATTAGAAAACAGTGTTGTTGTTAACACCTCACCTAGAGTGGAAACTTACAGGATTCATGCTTTGTTTTTGGTGTTTATACAGCAGCGTGTTTGGTGCTAGGTGTTGATTACTGATGTATTTCTGTATCACTGCTCCCTGCAGATCGGCTGTCAATCAAACAGTGAGGGATGCTGCTCAGTTGGGATCTAGTTGGCACTCACAGACAACTGTTATTTATTATTTATTTATTTATTTAAAAAAAGCAGCAGAATATGAAGATCTAAAAACACCTAAGCTTTCTTTAACAGGCTGAAGAAAAAACAAGAGAACCTCCATGGGTGAAAAATAAAGCCAGTTTGTAAAAAAAAACTGCAGTTCCATGAGTGTCCACTTGGGGGTGGCTGCAGAAGTACTTGGCATCACATACACACCCTATGTTACAATGCTTAACCTGAGAGAAGGAAAAAACTTAATAACTGATTAGCTCACAACCAATTTTGATTGGAATAGTCCGTGTCCTTATGGGCACACACTGTACACTATGTAACTTGTCGATTTTGATTTTAAGAAGGTAAAATCTTAGATGTTAATTAGGGGGATTTCTGATGTGACTTCATGCCAGAACAGAGTGGCTGTTCCTTTTAAGGCTTAAGACATGCCTTAGCTCCTCTTCTTTGTCTGTTGCATGGATTTATTTCACGTTCATCTGGGGAAGCTCCCATAGTAAGCATTTGGGAAGGGCGGGACTTTTCAAAAAAATTCTCAGAAGGTGATTGGATGATGTTCTGTCTGTATCATTCATGACGGGCCAATCAGAGAGACAACACAAAACGAGGTAGCGGGCATGCCCAGCTCCAGTGCTAACCTTAGCTATACAGGCTAACATGCTATACAGGCTAGCATGCTATAAAGGCTAGCGCTACTGTAGTGTTAGAATGGCTAAGCTCCTCAGGTGGCTTAAATTCATCAGGAGATGTACAAAGACAATCTTCTCTACCAAGACAAGCTTTCATTGTGGCTCTTTACTCCTGTTTTATCAACCCTCAGTTATAATGGTTTGTTTTACAACAAACCATTATCTCAGTAATGTTTCAATGACGTTTCAGTGAGGTTATCCATGCATTTAAGTTCCTTACGGGAGTGTTTCTTATGAGCCTAAAACTTGAGTGACTCTTCAGGGTATTTAAACATTAATTCCACAATAGTATGTCTAATATTGAACATGTTTGTATCAACTTTTTGATCATCTTTTGATCATTTCTGCTGCTAGCTTCAAATGCTAACTACCCTACTGTGTCCCACAATGCTTTGTGATGTGATGTGACAACCAATGGCAGGCTGTTTCATCATCGCATGATCCTTTTTCAACTGTGTGTCTATAACTGCACAGATTCTGGTGGAGATGGCCTGATTAGGTCATAATGGAGAGAAAGAGAGAAAGAGAGTCAGTAATGTGGCCCTCTGTGTCTCTGCAGACAGGAACAGCTTTAAGTCAAGGCTAAACTAGACAGAGAAATGCAAGTTTTTTTGTAAAGGTGTGAATATTTTGAAGACTTTTTGTCACAGAATGATTGTTGTTTTTTCACTTTTTGGTCCACAAGAAATGGGGGAACAAATCTGTGCAAAGAAAAAAAATTCTATTCTAAATAATAGCCATAACAGTTAACTGTGTCACACAAAAACTTTAGTTTCTGTCAAGTGTTTTCTTTTGTCTTGATAGTCCCATAACTTTTTAATAGTTCAAGTGACATTACTGCAGCACACATGTTCCTAAAGCCCAGGTTGTTCTGAAACAAAAGGATGGTTAGAGCTTGACTGCACCACAGGGTTGATGTATTAGAAGGTTTTTGAGACAATAAGTCCAGGTAGACAAAATGATTTAAACATAGCTCAGGGCTTGAAAAGTTAAAGGATTTGGTTGAGGTTTGATTAAACTGCTGCTTTTCTACAGCTACATCCAAGCTAAGTGCTACATCTTATAGTACATCTCAACCCCACCTGTAACGATAGCAGCCCATGTGGAAACAGGTTGTATAAAACATCTTTCCATTGCAAAGCAGATGGATACGCCCGTCTCCGTGTTTCTTACTGGCAAATCCATCTTGCAAAGCCCCTGTCTGAACCGTTTAGACCCAGTTAGAAAGTGACAGGACCAATCAGCATTGAGGCACAGTACTTTCAAATAGTTGCCATGAAAATAATTAAATCCCATATTTTATTCTGCTGAAATCCTGACATATAAACAGTTTCCCAATAAGTGATAATACCAAAAATCATTCTTGTAGCATTCTCTCTAAATTGTTGTCAATAAATGAAATGAGAGGTATAATAGATGTTATATTATCAAAAGATTTTAACAACCAGTTCCAATATTACCACTTCAGTTATGCCAGGATAGGTTTGCAATGAAGAGTTGTATTGATTATTATCTTTTTTTGAGAAAATATCTTAAAAAACAGTTGTCTAATAAAATATTTTTTAATCTTAAAAATACTACTAACTACTAATACTATTGAAACTACCAAAATAACAGGGAAAATCCTAATGTATTATGATCTGGACTTTCAGATGTAAGAACTATTTAACAGATATTTTGCTGATAGCATACTGAACCCTGAGAGCAGAAACACAATAGGAGCTGGTTGTAGATAATTCTTGGCAGTTTTGTTTGACAAACTAGTTTCATGTCTGATCCATGAGGGGTTTTTTGATTATTTTTGGGTGGTCCTGTTGTCCAGAGCAGCGTTCAGTGAGTCCTATCAGAGAAACCTGGAGGTCTGAGCCACTGATTCGGTTTTATCTTCATTAAGGGAAATCTCTCTGAGTTTTACTGTGGCAGTGTCTACAGATCCACTCCCTCTCTGATAACAAACGAGCGCACACCGTCACAGTCTCAACCTGCTTCCAGTGTCGACGCCAGGACCCCGAGTAGTTCCTCATCCATATTCAATGGCTCTGAATTGGGGACAGTGACATATGGTCGGTACTCACGCTACATCTCCCCCTCCTCTGTACCACTGATACAAATTCAGAATTGGATTTAACACTTCAATTCCCCACTGACCAACAAGGCTGACACAATTACTATGCTGGATGTGCCTCACACAGAGACACACAAACGCACACATACTGGTGTAATCCAATTAGAGCACAGCCAGTGTTTAGACCGGTGTGTAAGAGAGGCAGTTTAATAGAAATTCATACCTGAAAGCAAAAATGTTTTATGATAAAATTGGATCAAATTTGAATCAGACATGAACTTAATATCATTTTTACACTGAAATGTAGAGATCAGATGATTTCTGTGTGTTTGTAACTCCATCATTTCAGAGACATTATCTCTGGTGGCTAAGCCATCATGGATCTGTGGCCAAAGTTGACCTCTGATCTTTGTCTCAGG
Organism: Cheilinus undulatus; assembly: GCF_018320785.1. NCBI lineage: Eukaryota > Metazoa > Chordata > Actinopteri > Labriformes > Labridae > Cheilinus > Cheilinus undulatus. The sequence continues at coordinate 43,739,073 of NC_054872.1, read as the reverse complement.
TTATAGAGCAGGGAAGCTATGATTTCTAATGAGTTTGGGTAAGATGCATGAAAAAAGTTGGAGGTAATCATAAGCTTAAAAGATTCTGTCTTCAAGATTTTATTTCATGGCGCTATCTTACTTTATTATAGAGGAGGACAGTGAGAAAAGAGCCAAAGGTCAGACATGAATCATGGTTGTCAGCATTTGGGTCGATCCCTACCCAAAAAGGGTATTTGTGCTCTAAACCTCAGAGATTTTTACTTTTTTCTTCTGGGACCTAAAATTACGGGTGTGAAACCATGAGTCACTATGAATCGATTCGTAGCTTGATTCAATCTGAGGCAACATGAATGTGGAATCCCAGTAACTTTTTGCTGATAGCCTCAACCCATCCAGGTACTTTGCCCAAACATTGCCGGTCCACTCCTTTCCAGATGAAAATGTTTCATCAAAATAAATGGCAGTAAATGAGAATGTTTGGGGCATTTGCGATTTTAAAGCCTAGGATACGAAAACTGTAAGCTTTAAAGGATAACCACAGAAAAAAATGTGGTTGTTCAAACGTCGTTGAGAGGGATGTTTTCAGGTTTGCTATAGAGGATTACTCTCCTAGGACAGAAGAAATCATAGGTGATTAAAAGAACAAATAACGGAGAAATTTGTTCCAATAAACGTATTCATTAGTTGAACATTGAAGAGTGGACAAATAACCAATGGAAAATATATATAAAAAAAGAAATAATAACATTGATAAAGATCCTCAAGTAACAACTTTAGGTCAGCTCAAATTCCCCAGAGGTCCCATCAACATCCATGCTAAAAGTCAGTATTTTCCTTGCAGCATAATTCTAAATCTGGTTAGACAACAGATTTGATTGTGCTTATTTAGTGGTTTGATAGAAAATGTAAAAAAAAAATCACACAGAAAAAAATAATTACCACTGGATCACAGCAACAACAGGTAAATGATGTTAAATAAGTTTGCCCAGTGTGGCTAACATTAGCAGTGCTGTGTTTTCTACTTTTCCTCCTCCTTGTAGGTTAATGTCTACATGCCTGAACTGAATGTTTTTACTCAGTGCTTTGGTTATATGTGAGTATAATTGGAAGCAAACTACTTACAAATTTATTCCCATGCCATAGAGTAGTGTTAAACTATGCTGTTCCTACAAGATGGTATCGATGCTGTCAGTTCACTGTTGTTTACATCTGGGTCTTAACCAGAGTGGAACAGTTGGCTACTAGTGGTGGATGGCTGCATCACAGTTAAGACAGGGATTGTAGGCCTGAACTGCTAAAAATATCAAGAATTACTTTATCTTAATGGTAAATGGTAAATGGACTTGAGCTTGAACCTTTCTAGTCATCCGAATACTCAATGTGCTTTTACACCACCGATCACACCTACCCATTCAGCACTGCGCTAACCCTAACCCTCAACATTCATTCACTGATGGAAGAGGCTGCTATGGAAAACTGACCATCAGTAAGCTCATTTGTATGCTTCCATACCCCTTTACACGCCACTGTTGAGCAGTGGGAGCAAATTGGTGTTAAGTGTCCTGCCCAAGAACACACTGACATGTGACTGCAGGAGCTTGGGAATAAACCCACAACTCTCTGATGTGAGACAACCAACTAACGCTGAAATTAGACCTGCAGCGTATCTGAAACGAAACGGAGCAGAGTGGCGCTCTGGGCACGCACCTCTGCTGGTCTGGAGCGCCGGCTGTGGAAATGCTCTGATAGACTAGAGAGGGAGCGATTTGCTCCGCAGTACGATTTGCCAGGGTTCCACGGCATGCACCCTGTATATGAAAATTGGGGGAAAGCTACAGTCACTCAGGACGAGTGGTAACAGGTACTGAGGGACTTAGACTATCTTTAATTGCTTTCATAGGAAATTGTTTGAACTTCCTGTACTACAGAGGTAAACATGTTTGAAGCCCGATACAAAGAGGGTCATCATCTCATGCCTGTTTTTGTACATATTGTATGGTTGGTAAATATTTTATAACATATCCATTTTGGAAATATCATGGCTGAAAGTAATGCATAAATATTGCATTTGTTGCAGTGCTCACAGCACTTTCAGTTTAAAATAGTCAGACCGTTGGAGCACCACCATGTTCATCAGTGTCTGTCCTTCACTGACAGATCGAAAACTTCTTATAGCAACTTTTTCAGACACAATAGCAAGGAGAGACTGATCTGAATAATCTTTTTAGGGCAGTGGTTCTCAACGTCGTGGTTGAAAGGGGATCTCCAGATGCCAAAAAAAAAATTCTTAAATTACAGATTTGCCACTTTAAAACAATTTTTCAAAATTTTAACCTGCTTTCATAGCTTTTTCCCCAAATTCTGCTAATTTTAACACATTACAACTCAAAACCCATTTTTCTGCCCATTTTAAACCTCTTCACCACTTTTTTCTGCCTGTTTTTGTCACTTTTAGCCAACTCCTGCCACTTTCCTACTGCCTCTCTCTGTTGACCCATTATTGCCTCTATTAACCACTTTTTACTGCTTTTTACACCCTTTTGCCCAATTTAAACACAATTTATGCTATGTTATGTTCATTTTTGCCAGTTTAATCCAATTTCAGCCACTTTCAAAATCCCATTTCACCACCTTTTCTACCGATTTTTGCCATTTTAACCAATTTTAATCTGCTTTTAAGAAAATGATTTACATTTTTAGGAACGCTATTTACTACAGCACAAAAGAATGAAAAAATATCTTTTTATTTGATAAGAGTGGTTATTATTCAGCTTAAATATAAAATATGGTTATCACAGCTTAACTTTACAATGGACCATGGTTTTGCTGGCCTCCATGGGCCCCCAATTTGGCTGGGCTCTAGGAAGTTCTCCCATTTATTCCCCCTTATGGGCGGCCTTGTCTGCACATGACTGCTCTTGACTGTGCATGGCTGTCCGACCATCCTCAGGTACAGTGGGGGTCCCCGGTCTCTGGCCTCTTTATTTTGGGGGTTGTGGGCTGAAAAGGTTCGGAGCCACTGTTTTAGGGTACAGTTACCAGGTGTACGGCTGCTGTTATGTTTACATTTGTTATGCTTTCTCTGCAAATTTTTCAGAAATAAAAGCAAACATTAAGCAGAAAGCTAGATTAACACTTTATGGACAAAGGTATTTGGCCATTACGGTTAATTGTTGAATTTTTAGAGTGAAGGCCAATTGTAATGCTTCAGCATACCAAGACATTTTGGACAATGCTACACTTTCAACTGTGTGGCAACAGATTGGGGAGGGCCTTTTTCTATTCCAACATGACTGTGCTTCAGTGCACAAAGCAAGGACTATAAAGAAGTGGTTTGAGGAGACTGGTTTGGAAAATGCTGTACAGAATGAGTGGGCACAAATTCCCACAGAAACACTCCAAAATCTTGTAGAAGGCCTTCCAAGAAGAGTGGAGGCTGTTATAGGCGCTAAAGGGTGGCCAACTCCATTTAAAGTACATGTATTTGAATAGGGTGTCAGTCCCTGTTGGAGGCGGCCAAATACTTTTGTCCATATTTACAACAGCCCATGTGATCTCTACTGGGGGAACTGCCTGGAACCTATCCACATTAAGTGTGGTGAGAAGTGCCCCGAAATTCAAGGCATGAGTGCTTCCACTAAAAAGACCATTTAAGGACACAGACCCTTAATTATGTAGAGTTTCTGTGCTGTCCCTATGGCAAGACTTCTTATATATCCTCAGTAAATTGCTGAAAATATTTTCATTCCTCTATTGTCCCCTAGACATATTCAAAGAGAGGAGCTAGAAGATCTGAGGATCAGTATTGCCTTCATATTGATTCTTTAAGGTTTCTTGAAGTTGGCCATAGCTAATGCAGCAGCTAACAGGATCCACATAGACACAGAATGAGCAGATTTAGTGAACTTAACTGCCTGTGCTGTTTATATTCACTTCATCTCATCCCCTCTCTTTAATCCCCTCAGCGGCCATTGTTTTACAGCAGAGTAGAGCACCAAATCTAGCAGCAGAGTGCATCTGACAAACTTCCTCTCACATTCACAGTTTAACAGCCCGTGTAGTTTGATCTATGGACAGGATGAAGTGCGTCCAGCTCGGTTCCCTCCTGAGTGATAAAATCAAGCTTTATTTCTGTCTTAAAAGTCACTGTGGAGCTTCAGCGAGGACGCCGTTTAGGAGAATCTGCCACCGAGGCATCAGCTTAGGTTTCACAACATTACATCACCTGTCTAATTGATCCGTTTGTTTGGGCTCATTTCATACCTGCAAGGAAGTGCTGATGAAGGGGGTCTATCCCCCCCCCCGGCTCTGTGTGTGCATGCAGGAGGCAGGTATTAGCCCTGACAGATCGCACTGTTAATTGCTAATTGTGTTTCTCATTAGGCGCAGGGGTGACAGGTGTTGTTAGAGTGTTGTGAGTTCTTTCAGCGCTCTCCCATGAATTGTGCTCGCTCCCTGCGCGCCACATTGCCGATCCGCTCACTAATGGTTCCCTCGAGAACTCCCATCAGCCCCTGGGCTCGGTGCAGCGAGGGGTCGGCTTTAGATACTGTGTATCAGCAACAGCCACACTGGGAGGTCTTTGAGCAGAGAGAGTTGTCAGCTAGCACATCCTTTAGACAGTCAGGGCTGGGGATGAGCACTATCTAAAGTATATTTGTTCTGTGTTTAATGAGCTACAAAATGAAGTAAAAGCAGAGTAACTCACTGAAATATAGAGAAAAAAGACAGACTCTACTGTAAGCGACTAAGATTGCTGTCTGTGGTTTTGAGTATGGCCTTAAATAAGGTCTGATGAGGTCATGCATTTGAATAAGGCCACACAAATAGATGAAGAAACACCATATCTAGAGATCAAACATGTCAGATAATGGTGCCGATGATTTTTCATTACTTCTTTAAGAGTTACACTCCCAAAATGCCGGCATTTTTTCTCATGTTTGGCAATGGAAGGGCATATCTTCTGCCCAATAATAAATCTCCTCTCTAAATCAGCCTTGAATTGATATGACCCAGTGGATTGGCATCTGCTACTGATGCTGTTTGATCTGTTTTTGCCTTGATATTTGCAGATGGCAATGTTTGTCAAGAGAGACAATATAGGCCGATGCTACACCAATACATCTGCCTATCCCACGGGATTTCACCGGTCAAATCTATTTTTGTGTTGAATAGATTGAATGCATCAGGGCCAAAAATGAGAAGAAAAATCAGGAAAATAGGTTTTATTTTGCATTTCATAAAGAAATATTAAACGTGCACTGATTGCATATCCATACCCTTAGTTTTCAGAATGGTGCAAACAGCTTAAAAATCACTTCCTAAGGTTGAAAATCACACACACAGATTGGTAATTATTAGCGGCTTTTTATCCATTTATCTATTTATTTATTTTTATTTCCCTAAGCCCTGTGGGGTAACCTTGAAAAGCCACAGATTTCCAGTCTTTTCAGGCTCTGCCTTCTTTTCGGAGAATGTGTTGGTTGGGTTCAGGAGTTCCTCGAAGTGCTCTTTCCACCAACTATCCTAAGTCCGAGTCAGCGGTCCGGTACTGAGAGCAGCCTGAGCAAAGCCCAGCTTTCCCCTCCTGAGTCATTGGACGCTGTGCTGGCTCTGGAGCCAACAGAAAGTCTCTCACCAGAGCTTCCACAAACTCTTTTTTGCCTCCAGGTAGCTGCCAGCTGCTTCCAGAGAACCCTGGACAAACCGTGCCCAAAAGGCCTCCATTTTCAGCCTGATGACTTCCATCACCGCTGGTGTCCACAAAGGTTGATGTCCTGACAGGTACTGATGGTCTTCTGGCAACATTTCCTTGCAACTGCTTCCACATGGACCACTTGGACCTCAACTGTATTCTGTCAAAAACTTACTACTATGTAAATAAGCCATCATCTGTCGTTATTTGTATTTACTGTCGTTGTTGTTGTTCTTGTTTTTTATTTTGTTCCTGTTTTCTACTTCGCTTCTGTTGTCGTTGTTGTTGTGTCTTGTCGTCCTTTTTTCTGTCTTGATTAATTTTTTTTTCTTTAGTTAAAGTTTTACTGTTATATTGGAGAGCCCTCCTCTTCAAGACCCTTGAGGGATTTTTTGGGATTTCCTCGGCATGCCTTTTAAAATTTGATTGCGTATTGCTAATGTCCATCCATTTTTGTAATTGCTGTTGTGTTTTGTTGTATTTTAAAATGTGCAAATTAAATCAAAATCAAATCAAACTTGAATGCACAAGAAGTTCTCCCTGAAATGGGAGTGGACAGGGACCTGTGCCAGGCATTCCCAGTTCACCCTCACTAGCCATTTGGGTTAACCATGTCCGTCCAGCAGCCAACCCCCAATAGATGCTCTGGTACCAAATACACTTAGAGCATCCCTGTGTTTGAACATTGTGGACTTTCTGGACAGTCTATGACCAGCGAAGAGATTCAAATACAAAGCACTGCTTGGGTTTAGATTGGGTAGGCTGTTCCTCCCAATCACCACCCTTCTGGTGTCTCTATCATTGCCCACATGGGTATTGAATTCCCAGGACTCCAAGGGGACTCCAAGGATGCCGGATACTGTAACAGTCAGAGCCTTTCTCTATGTAACCTGTTTTCATACAATCACTATATGACTACATCCATGTTTTAGACCCTATAATATAGCGTATAAATCTCAGTGGTTTTGAAAGTGGAGCCTAAACACTGGTGGTTGCCATGTTTGAAATGCTTTGCCTAACTTACTCTCAGTCAGCCTAACAGGCTGGTTCAAAGCTGGGTCTTCAGCCTCCTGGCAAACAGGTACAATGCACCAATCTTTCAGTCAGATCTGCTGCACCAGCCATTTTACATAAATTCAAGCTTTGGTATGGTCAGTACAAATATGCCCCCTGTGCAGTGTGCACTAATATAAAAATGAGCTTTAGAAACCAAAAAACTGTTTTGAATAAGGCTGTCAACCAGTTAATTTCTAGTAAAATTGGCATTTTGATATGTATGTGAATGGGGCGAAAGTGGACTCATGATAATCTGCAGATTTTATATATTTATGCATGTTTCATTTGTCAGCTCTGGAGGTTGTAGTTTGGTTGTATGACATTGTGCCAGTCAACAAGAATAAACTGCCTTATTTTCTTTTTTTTTTATTCTTCCTTGTAAAATAGACTGTCCAAAACAACTTGTCTGTTCTAATGGAGAACTTTTAAAACCAGCTTCTAAATCAAACACAAGGTCATGTAAATTTTGGATTACAAAATTCAAACAGCGTTTGCTGGATTACGGCATGTTTGAAGAATAGACTCAGGGTCACTCTCTTGCCCCGTCTACTTTACTCTAAAACATGTTTGATGTCCTTAAGACTGCAGTACAAGACTGAGAGGATCCTAATGTGATGCAGGAAAGACATGTAGCATTTATATTTAAACTACACTCAGCCAGATGAACATAGCAGGTCAATAATTACACACCCGAGTCTTGTACACACTGGGGACGATGAAATATGAAAATGTGAGCAGTTTTATTGGGGGTGGTAATTTAATCCCAGACCATCAGTGAGAACAAATATGGAGTCTTGGTAAAGACCGGATATGTATTTTGAGGAAGGATAATGGGCTTCTGCCTCATTTTTGTCTGATTGCTGTTGAAACATTTGTTCTTGTTCTGCTCATTGAAGAACAAAAATGCTATTTGGTGCAAAATTAGCTAAAAATGAGCCGGTGTCCTCATTTCATTTAGAATTTGAGAACTTTGTGATTGTTTCTTCAATTTTTCAAAGTAGATCACTATTTCACAATTGAATTCTTATTTCTATGATTAATTTTTCATGTAGGTGTAACACTTAAAAAAGCCATCCATAGAGATTTCATGATACCAGATTTTTTTTATCTTCTGTACGATTTGAAACAATATGACCACCTCTATTCATACTACCACAATAAAACAGAAGCTCAAAGCACCAATACTGGGCAGTGTCTTATAAAAGGTAAACTCCTCCACAATGACTTGACTAAACAAACACATAGGCAATGATTTGTACAGTCATTCTACCTCAGCTGATGAGATTTTTGCAGGAACATTCAACACTCACTTTGCATTTTATTTGTTGTTTATTGGTGCTAACAAGGCATATGGCAAACCCATCATACATTTACCTCTGAGACACTGCAAGTGCTCTCTGTTTATAATAATGTAAACAGATACGTGGCAATGGAATCAATCTACGGGTCATATGCTGTGTTTAAGGCTTATTATAAGTTATTTCTTGCAGAAACTGCATTAGTAATATTTCGAGAACTTACTATAGATGTTCAATGCAACTACATTTCAAGTTATCAAACACAAAACACAGAGAAACAGCCAAAACTGAGAACAACTTACTAAAAACTTGACAAACGTCAATGCTTGCATCTTGTTTATTTACTATTTAATAACAGCTTATCACATTTTTCAGTAAAGACAAAATACAGCTATCTCAGTTTACATTGAAAAATATGGTGGTGAGCATTACTCAGCAGGGGAACTCTGTGAATTCTGAGAGGCATTTAACAATTCTAGCTCTGTTAGTGTTCTGTCCTTGAAAGTTAAAGGGGTAATATTATGCAAAAATCACTTTTAAGGCTTTTCTAACAAAAATGTGGGCCCCTGGGCTGTCCAAAATCCCTTAAGTACCAGAAAAATCCACTCCCTCCCCCCACTCTTTCTCCACCTTTCAGACAATGTGTGTTGAAACAAGCCATTCTCAGATTTCCCCCTCATGATGTCATGTGGGGAGTTAGCCCCGCCCCCAGGTTCAGTTGGCCCTCCCCCCTTGAAAGAGAGTTATGCCAGCTGTCGCTATCCGATCCGTCCCGGAAACCCGATTTGTACAGCGTATGTGCAAACGTGTCTTCATCTGCGTCTACATAAATTAATTCTAACCCTAACCAGTGGAATATAAATGCTAATCCTAACCCCAGGAAGCTAATTGATTGAATTATAAACCTACCCCAATGACCTACCCCTAAATCAAACCAGTGGAAATTAAAATGCTAAACCTAACCTAAAGCTAATAAAGGCCTATCTAAACTAATCAAAGTTAACCTTAAACTAAGCAAATAGCACAAGTGGACTGCCGAGCGGATGTAGACACGTGTTTGCACATGCGCAGTACAAATCGGGTTTCTGGGACGGATCGGGTAGCAACACCAACCACATCCATTAAGCAAAATCTATTTCCTGAGAGGGGCGTGGTCAAGAGGTGGAGTCAGACAGCTCAGTAACATTTAAAGCCACAGACACAGAAACAGCTCATCATGAACAGGGCTGGAAAAGAAGGGTTTTTTTAGACATGCAAAAATCCAAAACTGGGGTGTTTTTTCGCCAACAGACTTCACAGACATGTTTTGGGGACCTCTGACACCAATATAAACTCGTCCTGAAGGGGTAAAATATGTCCCCTTTAACCTCCACATGCCTGTACTGAATGTGACATGGCATTGCTCTTGAGTAGTTGTATGACACCTGCTCTTGGGGTTGTCAGCCTTTTTAGTGCCAAATAAGAGACAGGATGAACTCAGTGCCACAGCGGTGTCTATGATGGATAACTGTATTGTCTACTGCTACTTTCCTACTTACTTTTTTACCTGCATGATTTTGGTAAAAGTCTTCATATGTTGTGTTTCATGAAGCTCTGGGATTTATCACTATTTGTGGGTTTCTTACTTACCATTGTACTTTGTCTTCTAAAGTCAACTGATCTTCTTTAAGCACATGTCATCTTGTACATTGGTACATGTTAATTCATAAAGCCATTCTGGGATAAATTCCAGACTATCTTTCCTCTCTCTGAATCTTGAAGGATGGACTGTTGAATGACAAATGCACCTGCATTTGCAAAACTCTTAGCCTTAACAGAATCAAAATAGATTTAAGAATTAGCTCTATACTGTGTGTGCCAATAAGGAAATGGGCTATCAGACCAAATTTACATTTTGAACCAAGTTGTAAACATGTTTGTTCTGCTGAGAAATAAGCTTTAAAGTACGGGTGCTAATGGGAGTTCCCACAGCTTTGCAGCCAGCCTCAAGTGGGCGCCTCAGGGACTTCTGCATTGGTTTCATTTTTGACAGCAGAGGTTGCACATTCACATTTGCACATACTCATATATGAAATTGGAGTTGTATGGTCTGATAAGGATTGACTCAGTGTTGGTTTAGAATAGTTCACAGTAAGAACATTTACAACCTGATCAACCAGTCCTATGAATTGATCCTTTAACTACTGATCCAAAAACCACCATATAGTCAATCAAAGCAAATCACTACTCTTACATGGGCTGCAGTTGATTACACAGTATGAGTATAATTTAAAGGCCTTCTCTGAACTTTAAACGTTTCCATTAGGTAGTTGCTGAACTTGATAACCTACTGTGTGATTTAAAACTTAACACACAGAGTGTTTGAACTAGAATATTCACCACTGGGCGTTGTTTGTTTTGCCTGTTAATTATTATTGCTCCACAGACCCTTGTGTACCTGCTTGGCATGCTGCTTCTCCTCTGTTGAGGTCTTGTTGTCACTGGCTACTAATTACAGCCCGAGGACGAGGCCTCCTGGTGGCCAAGTTTGAGTGTGGATCGTCCCCACGGTGTCACCTTCCTGTCCCTCGTTGCTGCCATTAGCTCAGCGCTAGTTCCACTTGGCAGCCGCTATTAGCCTGGGTATTGGCGTGGAGCTGACTCACTCTGATACCTACACGAGTGTCTGTCACAGCACCCATGTGGACGTTTATTGTGCAGAAGGTCTCACGGGGATGCTGTGCAGCTCAGAGTGTTAATAATAATAATTACCTCTGAGAAGACAGTTGGGTCCCTGCTCGTGCAGCCATGTTTACAGTAAACTCCGCCTGAGCCCCTCAGCACTAATAAGGCTTTACTCAGGAGATGGGTGACATTAAGAGTTGGATCAATATCAAGGCACTGATACTGAGCTGCAGGACAAAATATAAGTGATGACTAATTGGAGTCTTAATGATCTGGTTAAGGAGAGAACATCAATGCTGAGAGCTGCGTTCAGGTTGATATGTCAGTAATAATTTTGTATGAGTATAAGGAATAAAGGTAAATAAAGTAGCCCAACCTAACAGTGTCATTTTGTTACAGTAAGCAGCATAAATGAAACCCCTTTATTCTGATTATTCCTACTGACTGTATGATCAAAGCCGAGCAGACTTACATGCTTGCTAAGCAAAAAATCCTGCCTCCTCCCCATGTCAGAGCTGCTATCAGATGTTTACAGGCAAGGGTGTAGCCAGGGATTCTGGGCCCCCCGAAAGACAATTACATAGTGCCCCCCCTTAGCCAGCTGTCCTCTACTCCTCTTCATAACCCTCAGACAAACCTCAATTTTCCCTACTTTATTCTCTCACAACATCCTCATTTTTTGCTCTCTCCCCCCTCTTTTATTCTCCTACATTATCGTCATCTTCATCGTGCCCTTGTCCCTGCTTTTTTTGCCTAAATCATCCTCATCTTGATCTCTGTTGCTGCATTTTTGCCTCTATCATCTTCATCGTGCCCTCTGTCCCTGCTTTTTTGCCTCTTGTCATCCTCATCTTGATCTTTGTCCCTGCTTTCTCCCTCTTCCACCACCCTTGTCTTGATCTCAGTCCCTGCTTTCTCCCTCCTCCACCCTTCTGAACTTGATCTCTGTCCCTGTTTTTCTTCTTTTTTTGCCTCTATCATCCTCATCTTGATCTCTGTCCCTGCTTTTTTGCCAGCATCCTCATTTTGATCTAAGTCCCTGCTTTCTCCCTCTTCCACCACCCTCGTCTTGATCTCAGTCCGTGCTTTTTGCCTCTATCATCATCATCTTTATCTCAGTCCCTGCTTTCTCCCTCCTCCATCCTCCTGACCTTGATCTCTGTCCCTATTTTTTTTCTTTTTTTGCCTCTTGTCATCCTCATCTTGATCTTTGTCCCTGCTTTTTTTCCCCTTATCATCCTCATTTTGATCTCAGTCCCTGCTTTCTCCCTTTTCCCACCACCTTCCTCTTGATCTATGTCCCTGCTTTTTTGCCATACATTAGGCTTGCAACTGATTATTCACAGGAGGACATTTTTTTATCATTCATGTGATTTTATTCCAAAGTTTTTTTTAAGGAATTTATTGTTCATGTTGATTAGAGGTCTTATAAAAGTATGTATCAAATATGGTACAAGAGGCTTTAAGAGGCTAAAGCACACAAAGTTGCACAAAGCATTGTGCACAAATTTACTTTCTTCAGTCGTTTAAGTACATTTTACTTACATTTGTGCACAAATATCACTTGTAACAGAAAGGCCCCCTTTCAGGGTCTTGCAACCCCTCTTGGGGAACAGCCACCCATTTGGGAACCACTGTTTTAAAGTACCATGACAGCAGAAGGCATGCCTTTTGATAGAAATCAGCCTATATGTGGACCTCCAGTTAAAAAGAATATTTGTTACTATTTAGCTGCTAGTTGTGTTTGCTTGCAATGTTTTATATTCCCATAAAGCACAAATCTTCCTGCAGTTAGCTTGGATTGAGGTAGGTTTGTGTTCTCACTACACCATAGAAGCAGCCCAGAGCCGTCTTTTCAAGTCTTCTCAGAATTTTCACATTCTGCAGACTAATGTCCCATCGCCTCCGGCTGATATCGCAATTAGTGATAAATAAATCTGCTCAGTTTTCACTGTTTTCTGAGTGCTTTTCGTCACTTAGACTTCTCCACTTAATTTGCATTTTACCATATTTGTAATAACTTACTGAGGAACATCAACAGTCTTAACCCAGAGAGGGATCCACCTTGAGTTTCAGGCATCATCATCGTATTTCCTTCAGTCTCCTCCCCAGCTCTTTAACCTTGCACCTTGACCTTTGCTAATGTGTCTGCTTCTTCCTTTTCCCAAGTCGCTTCTGCTACATTAGCAACTATACCACTGAGAATACAACCCTCACCCCTCCCAATAACCCCCCAACTGGAGGTGAGTTCAGGTCCCGTGGGATCTTTTTATTTTCCAGCACACGCAGCAGATCCGTCCAGTGCCAATTATCTCATTATCTACGCTAACAACTTTCTCCAACAACCTCAGCACTGGCTGACTGACTGAGTGACATGAGGCGTCACTGGAGAGCACATTACTTCTTTAGTTTACGGCTTTATGAACCATACTCAGTGTCAGACACCTGTATCAGCTAATCAGGTTAAGAAAAAGACATTAGAAATCAGCATGTGATGAAGAAAAAAACAAGGACTGTGTGAAGCTTATTCACTTTGCATGGACAACTTAAATGTCATGTTTATTCTGGCCAAAATAAATGCAGTTACATCCTAAAATTATTAGAAGGATATGCTTCAAATAAGGCAAATGTCTTATCTAGAAACATTTATATTTTGACCAACAGAGGATGTTACTTATAAGTAAGAACCTGACATGAATCTACCACGAGCTTGGCAATCAGTAACATTACAGTTTTTTTCGACTGTATAAACACTAAAATCAAAAGTATTACACAATTATCAAAACCTTACACTCAAGGAGCAAAACATCGGCTCCGATTTGCACCACTATAAGCACAATATCAGCCTCACACTTTTTGCAAAACAATACACACAGTGATTTGCAAAACACTAAACACTTGTATACAGTAGACACAGAAGTATGTCACGATGTCACTTCCTTGCAATTCCAAAGCACTGACTGTCAAATTACCACACCAGTGAGTCATTGGTTAAACACAGCCATCAGGTGCGCAAACCTTACAACTGCTTAATTGTAGACACACCAATCAGGTATAAGCACTATAAAGATGCAGCAGGTGAGTCCACCTGTCTTCAACCAAAATGGAAGGAGTCAGAAGAAGAACAGTGAGGTTGAGAGGGGGAATCCACGGAGGAATAGACGGAGGAAGAGGAAGAGGAAGAGGAAGACCTGAAGCAAGAAGAGAACATGCTCAAAGAAGAAGAGGACCAAATTCATCAAAAAAAATCTAAGCCCAATCGAAGAGTTTTTCTCGGCATGGCAGTGGAGGGTTTACGTTCTCCAGTCCCAGGCTCAGGTACCCTTCATTCAGGCCATGGAGGAGGTCTGTGAACAAATGGACGCCACAGCCGTGCAAGGATGGATTCAACATTCAAGACGGTTCTTCTCTTGTCTTGCCAATGAGGATATCGCCTGTGATGCTGATGAAATTCTCTGGCTAGATCCAGCTGGGTGAAGAAATAATGTCTAGTATTTTCTGTTCTATATTTTCTTTTTTTTTTCAGATTTTTTTTCTTTTAACTGTAATTGTAACCTGTGCTGGATATAGTATTTTATGTTTGTCTGATATTTCCTGAGCTTACAGTGTTATGTACACTACTGTAGTAGCATGAACATGGGACATGGTTTGTTGTGATTCTCCATGCTGACCTGTTAACTGATTTGGGTATATGGAGAGAAACAAATTATATTTTCATCAGTCTGCAGCATTGGTCTTGTGTCTTGTTTGGTGAATTTCTTGTATATTTGCCCTTTCTCTGTGTACTTCACTTACAGTACTCTAATCACTCATAAGTAGAATTGCTAAAAGTGTTTTAGGTTAGCAACAGCAGTGTGTATCTGGTTCAAACAGAATTAAGTCATATGAAATGTGTGTGTTTCATATGTAACAAAATGTGTTTTTTATAAATTACTGTATAGTTTTTACAAAAGTGTCTCATTTTGCAAAGGATCTGAGGTGTTCTGCTACTTGTGTGTGTGGTTGTGTGAATTGTGTGTAGTGTTTTGACAAAATGAGCCCTGCTTTCAAAATTGTGTTTAAGCAATCGAAAAAACTGTAAGCAAAGGAAGGAAAACGCTCCTTTATTCCAGACTAACAGGCACAGAGATTGCATAAGATTAATTTTATTAAATCTATGTTTGATCCAAATTCAAGTATCCCTTTGCACAGACATGATGTGCAACGGGAGATTGGCTAGCTGGCTGGCTGGCTTGTTAAGCTGAAAACTTGCGTATTTTTCATATTAGAAGACGAGTCACGGCGGTGGTTTTCCGACTTCCAGTGTGAAGTGGAGGTCCTCGGCTGCATCCAGGTACTCTTGCTGAACTTTGACCCTTAAGTTACTGAGCATAAATCTGCCAAGTACAGCAGATGTTCCTTTGTCAACTCCCTTTGGACACTAGTGTAAAATAGAGGGATAGTCTGCACTGCATTTGATCCAAATTAAAGTGAAGAAAGTATGAAATGTGCAGAACTTTAAAATTTGTCCATGTCTTTAAAAGTCATCTTTAAATCAGCTAGCTAACTTGATAGCAAGGTCAAGAGCAAGAAGGTGCTGTTACTTGCTGAAAAAGGACATATAGGACATAAAATGCCTAAGCTATGACCATAGCTCTACTTCACCATGCATGTAAACATACCGACTCTCAGCCTGTTAAAGCTCCCCCCAGCTGAGGAGTCCTACACAGCAGCGGTGTGAGTGTACCTCTGTGATGATGGGATGTGACAGCAGATCCCTGAGCCGGGCCGAAGTGTCCACACACATCTTTGTCCCTGTCATAAACACAAGAGTCACAGCACACAGTCAGCAGGCTGTTAGACCGCCGCCTTCTCTCTGTGTGACTCACTAAATTCTTGATGTTTCATGAATTAAATGAACTTGACGTGCACATTATGAACACTAATATCACCATAATTCTGGAACAGTTGACGAGGGGACTTCCTCTGCCTTTAGCCTCTGCAGCGTTTAGTGAATTGAATCAACATTAAATGATGTCTGTATGATTATTTAATTTATTTATGTAAGAAAACTCTAGACTTCTGATGGTTACCTCTTCTAGCATTAGCAGGTTTGCTGCTTTTCTGTTTAATACAAATCTTAAGTCTTTAAAGAAGTTTGGTTACATGAAGTGAGCAATTTTTATTTGAAACTGGAAGATGATTTATCTGTTGCTTTATAATGAAAACAGTTCTTGCATGGTGTGAAGTTTAAAAGATGGTCTAAATTTATCATAAAACCATGTCATGTCTTAAATGTGTTTAGAGGGTGAACACAAACTTAAATATACTGCAGCTGTGTAACACTGGCCCCTTGCAATTTGGTTCTGCTTGCAGCCAATCAAAATGATGCTATCTCACAGATGTACAACAGAAAAATGAGGCCTTTAACAGTCTATGACAAAGACCCTTCAGGTCATAGAATGACTATAACTCAATATCAAATGTTTATGTATAAAATTATTATATTCCAGGAATAGTTTTGATGATAACAGCTTATAAGCAATAACCAGATCATGAATGAATAGACAACAGACTAGTTTAAGGTTTGATTTTAGACATTTTCTCATATATGATAGAGACACTCACTGTAGAAACCTTACATTTAGCATCTGTGATGTCCCAGGAGATCCGAGAGGTTCTTAAAGTCTGGAGTCTGGCTTTAGGTTCATCTCAGTCTGGGATTAACTGAAGCCAGAAAATCCAAGTTTTGTCTAAATGAAGGAACCATGATGGAGCTGAGCGGAGACTTAGAAGAGGACAGAGTTAAAGCTGAGGATATTACAGAGACAGACTTTGCAACCAAATTATAAATGAGAATCTAACAAAGGTCAAAAATCGACACTTAAAAGAAGACTAAACCTTTATTCAGCTCAAAAAGTCAATGCAGTACTCTTTTAGACTTAAAGGCATGATTCAGAGGAATTCTTTAAGGCCTAACCTGTCATGCGAATTAAGGTTTTTAATTCCAATTAATTGACAAAATACAAAAAATTAATACCATCAATTGTCAGTTGTAAGCTCTATTTGAATCCGTTTATTAAATTACTGCATCTTAAAAAAAGGTGATCTATGTAGTTATTGATCAGTTTCATTGTTTCTGGCAGTTTTGTCTGTTACAAACATTTCAGACTGGGTGCTGCATGTAGCTGTGGCACGTATCGGCTCTAGCCTGCAGCATCACGGCCTTTATACCAGGTGTGTGACTGCATGTTGCATGTTGGTCTCCCTGCTGCCTCAGCCTTGTCTCTCTTCATTCACTGAAGTCTTGATTCATTGTGCAGATGAGATGGGAAAAAAAATCAAAATACAACCGGGCGATGAGTTTCTCCACAGCAATGCTAAACTGGGCTTTTACTTTGAAAAGCACAAAAATCATACTGTGTTTGTCTTGCTGTATGAACAAAAGTATTCGGCCACCTGACTGCTATACCAACAGGGACTGTATCTATATTGTATTCAAATACATATATTCTAATATGGAGTTGGTCACCTTTTGCAGCTATAACAGCCTCCACTCTTCTGGAAGGCTTTCTACAAGATTTTTGAGTGTTTCTGTGGGAATTTATGCCCATTCATTCTGTAGAGCATTCATGAGTTTAGGCACTTATGATGAGAAGGCCTGGCTCACAATCTCTGTTTCAGTTCATCCCAAAGGTGCTCATTGGGGTTGAGGTCAGGTTCTTCCACAATGAACTCATCAAACCATGTCTCTATAGTCCTTGCTTTGTGCACTGAGGCACAGTCATGTTGGAACATAATAAGGCCTTCCCCAAACTGTTGCCACAAAGTTGGAAGCATAGCATTGTCTTAAATGTCTTGGTGTGCAGAAACATTAAGATTGGCCTTCACTGGCAATAAGAGGCCTTGACTGAACCCTGAAAACAGCCCAATATCATTACACTAACCTCCACCAAACTTCACAGTTGGCACAATGCAGTCAGGCTGGTAATGTTCTCCCTTTATCTATTAAACCCAGACTCACCTATCTGACTGCCAAACAAAGAGATGCTTGATTTGTCGCTCCACAGAGCATGTTTCCACTGCTCCACAGTCCAGTGCCGGTGTGCTTGACAACACTCCATCTGATGCTTAGCTTTGGACTTGGTGATGTGAGGCTTGCATGCAGCAGCTCTGCCATGGGAATCCATTCGAAGCTCCTGCCCTCCTCGATGAAGCTCCTGCAGCAGTTTTCATGTTTACATTAATGCCAGTGGGACTTCAGACTAGCATAATTCCATACCTGAAGAGCCTTTTGCTTCATGGCTGAGTTTCTGTTGTTGCTAAACTCTTCAGTTCTCTAATGTTATCACTTACAGCTGACGGCAGAATTTCCTGCAGGGATGACATTTCACAAAACGTCTTATTGCAGAAATTGTATCTTATCACAGTACTATGTTTTAGTATTACAAATATTTGCAAATGGAGATAGCATGGATAGGTGCTTGATTTGATACACCTGTGGTTGCTAAAACAAGGTATCTACAGCTCTCATTTATCATTTTCCTGACTGTTTGGATTGAGAGGTACGCATGGCTTGGGGAAAAATAGGCAAGCCCTCTATTCTCCAGATTCTATATGCATAACATGTGCATGTCAGGTGTGTGGGATCCTCTGCATAAGACACACAGTCAGTCTAAAAGCCCTGACCTGTACAAAACCTGATTTATTGTTGACTTGACTTGAACTTTTACCTCAACAACACAACAAAGTTTACTGAGGGCCTGAAACCATCAACAGAGAAAACATGAAACCTTTTAACAACTCTAGGAACATAAATAGCCCCTACAAATAATAGTTAAGAGCTGAACCTGTGTCATATGTCTCCTCCTCTTTGTGTTTACCTCACTTCACATGCCACTCATCTCATCAGTCCCTCCTCTGCCCGCCACCAAACAACAGTCCATCTAAATTCCAGCCTCTCTCCTCCCAGCAAACACTGTTTAAACAACCTGGTAAACATGTCTGTCTTCATTCATTACCCTGCTTCTCATCATGATCAAGCCTCCCGATTTAATGAGGCAAATAGATATTTCTGCGGTGATTGTCTCGCTCTCCCACAAAGTATTAAGACTATTAAATGGACACATCTGTTTTTAATTAGGAGCTAAAGTCACCTCGACGCTGCCTTCCATGTTAATGGACTCTGATTCCATCAAGGCTCCCTCAGCCTGACAAACAATGCAGCTCTGTGTGGTTGGCTGTAAACAAAGGGCCGAGGATCGGATAAGAAAAAAGTGACAAAAGATATTGTAACTATCTCTGTCCTCACCTAAGAAGCCAGGTTTATCTAAAACATTTCAATGCATCATTTACCAGAGATGTTTGATGATGAGGGAGGGTTTTTACCTGTTTGAATATGTGTTGCAGGAGGTTTAAAATAAGGTTCAATTGGGCCCCAAATGCAGTAGAGTTATCAATATAGCATGAGCAGGTGTTACCCAATAGTTGGAATTTCCTGTCAATGAATGTGTTGCACTATTTCCCAAGTGGGAGTGTTGGTAGCTATGGAAAACTCCTGTGTCCTTTAGACTAAAAGTATCACGGCTTCAGCAGATGCGCTGTGATGCTAGCAGTCCTGTGCATGGGAAAGAAGAAAACAACAAAGAAGACACTATTGTGGACTTG
This sequence comes from Cheilinus undulatus, assembly GCF_018320785.1. NCBI lineage: Eukaryota > Metazoa > Chordata > Actinopteri > Labriformes > Labridae > Cheilinus > Cheilinus undulatus. Next base: position 43,719,732 of record NC_054872.1, on the reverse strand, counting down.
ATACTGTGCATCAAGAGGATGACACTGAGGACTGACTATCCTTCAAAATTGAACTTAAAGTACAAATGTAATAAAATGACCAGAGTATATGCCCATTAAGCAAAACTAAATACCTTTAGAAGTGATCCTATTGGCAATGTTCTTAGGGCTGTAAAATGAATGTTAACAGAGCTTTGGCCTTTTGAGTAACGATAGACTTGTATCATTATTGGTGGTTAATGGAGCTCATATCCGTATTTCTCTTACTGTTCTTTTGAGGTGGAGGTTGAGTTGGGTTGGCAGGCCAAAATAAAGCCACAGCAGTTTATGGGGGTTTTCAGCCTTTTTTCGTAAGGCACACCTAAGATTAAGCCAAAATTTAAAATTCATACCTATACAAAATTGCCTATTCAAAACATGCTAAAGTAAAGCCAGTGTACAGCAGTAGTTTAGGCAGGCACTGCTATATAATCAAAATCAGCTGATCTCACACAAGCCCTTATCAGCTGACGGCCAGTTGATTTGCTTTTAAGCATGCAATTGGCTAATTAGACTCATGCTGCCATATTTAAACTGCTCTAACCCAGGGGTTCTCAACCTTTTCAGCCTGCGACCCCCAAAACAAAGGTGCCAGAGATCGGGGACCCCGGTTACTTCAGAGTGGTTGAACAGCCATGCACTTTCAAGAATAGACATGAGCAGACAAAGCTATCTATCAGAGCAGAAAAGGAGAGAGCTTTCTGGGGCCCAGCCAAACTGGGGCCCATGGAGTCAGGAAAATCATTGTCCAGTGTAAAATTAAGCAGATTTTGTTTTACTTTTTGCCATAACAATCACTCTTATCAAAGCAACAAATATATTTCTTTTCATCAGTGCAATAGTATATAGCTTTCTTAAAATATACATTTCTTTACTGAAAACAGAATGGGTGAAAAAAAATGAAAATGGTGGTATGGGATTTTAAATGAGAAATGGGTTAGAAGTGCCAAAAATTACATAAAAGTGGCAAAAAATGGCCCAAAATAGGTTTAAATAGGAAAAATAAATAGTAAAATGTGGTTTTAAAAATTGAGTTTGGTTATACAAATTTTTATGGCGTACCAGCCACACCATTTGAGAACCACTGGTTTATGCAGTTTATGTTATCAATGCGCACTTGTTTCATGTCAGCATGTCTTTAATATGTTTCTCCTGTTCAGGTCATTGAGAAAAGCATTTCCAGAATCTCAGTATGGTTTCCAATCGATTAGGTCTGCAGCCCTCATCCACAGGTAAGTGTGCCTAAATCCCACCCCTTTGTCAGACGCAGACACAGCACTCTGATGCTAAACAAGCATCGTATACAATGAATCAACTGAACCCCTGAGCTGCACATGCAAAGCTCTGCTGCATGCTGCACATTAAAAAAGACAGCGCTCTTTGCTCAGTGTTTCCAGCAAGTTCAGAAAAGTCTTTGATGAACAGGATGCCCATTCATCCTGTACATCTGCTGATTTTAGCCAAGAGGATTTGGCTGCAGACCTCTATGGTGGGGCGTTTTTGGCTCATCTGCTGTAGACTTCACAGTGAGGGAGACCGTGGGGCAGGGAGTGACATGTATTACCCAGTTACATTATCAGATCACTATCAGTGGTAAGTGGCTTTATTCACAACAGCAGAATTTTGAATTCAAATCCAACCTTTAATGAGGGGTATACATTTTAACACATCACAAACTAAGGAAAATCCAAAGAGGGTTATGACTAGACACAAGAACCTTGAAGGTAAGAGTTAGGGTAAGGGGAGGGGGAAGAGTTAAAAATAATACAACATAAAATAACTAAAAACCCAACAAGGGTTAGTACATCACTTCCTGCCCCATGTTTGAGGTTGCCCCATTGCAGAAGTCTACAAGGTTGAAGTTTCCTGGTTTTATTGGAGCAGCTGAGCTGCATATTTGCAATGCACTGAAAAGATGGTAAATACCAGAGGTGTGGAGTTGAGTCACATGAATTGAACTTAAGTCAGACTCAAGTCACAGATTTGGTGACTTTGGACTTAAAGCAACTATCACAATGAACTTGCAACTCAACTTGGACTTTAATATCCATGATTCAGGACACAGGATGCGCACAGAACTTCTTAACCTGACACTTCAGATAAACTGCTTCATATATCCATTTCATGAGATATATTTCACATCCATCCCTGAAAATGTCTGGGAAGGGCAGGACTTTCCAAAATTCTTGGAAGGCCTCTAATGCATATGACAGACATGCAGTAAGGACCAATCAGAACAACAAGACAAAACGAGGTAGCTAGGATGCACAGCTCCAGCGAGTAATGTGGGCTCAGCAGGCAGGTGCTGTCAAGATCATAGTAGGCCAAAAAACCCAAAGAAGAGGAAGGCGCTCTCTTAGTTTATGGACAGTGGCACTTGTTGGTAGATAAAGCCCACGCTGAGGCCAGGCGGGAGAAGTGCAAAAACATCTCTGCCAGGGGCATTCAGTTCTTTGCTTCTTTTTCAGTGAGAGGGATAAGAAGTGTCGAAAATGGATGGACCGACGTCCAGAACCGATAAATGTTCCTAAGGGCGGTGTTTTAGCTTAGTTGGTAGAGCAGGCACCCATATACGGAGGCTGTAGTCCTTGCCGCACTGGTCATGGGCTCTATTCCTGGTCTCTGTGCTGTTTGGTGTGTGTCTTCCCCCATTCTCACTCCCCATGTTTGTTGTCCTTCAGCTTTGCTATCAGAATACAAGCAAAAAGCCCAAAAATAACCTTTAAAAAATGTCCTAAAGCTACACCCAAGCAAGTAGTTCAAGCTGTCATTGCTACTGGCTTGTAGTACAGCCAAACTCCTCTCTCAAACTCATGCTGAATCCATGCTACTTCCGAGCTAAATACCACACCAATGGAAGATTTGAGACTTACTTGTGATTTGCAAATAGTGACTTTGTCACACAATGCAAATGATAAGTCTCACACCTCACAAATGCTGAATATCATTTATTTTTTTAAATCATGCTCAGTTCTTTTTGATTTTAACTTTACCTCCTCAGGCATGAAACATATATGCAGATATATTGAGACTGATAAAACATACTTCATTATGCAGAATAAAGGGAAAAAAAGCTTATGGCTCCTGCGGGAGGTCAGGAGACTTATTTTTTGCAGGGGTGGCATGAAATTTTGGTGCAAATAAAGAAATCATCATCTATTAACCTGACTGATCACATCTACTTCAAACTGTAAAATAAATAAAATATGTTATGGTTTTAATTTGGCCTTGTGAATTAACACAGCAAAGACTACATTATAATATTCTTAGCTTTATTGTTAAAGGACCGAAAAATGAAGAAATACACCAAAAGTTGCAATGAAAATACCAAAAGTAATTGTTTATTTTCTAATTTATTTTACCATCAAGTGCATTATTTTTCTATTCAAACACGTCCTATCCCATTTTTTTTCTTTACATTTTTTAAATTCTAATTATTTTTTACCATTAAGTGCATTTTTTCTTGTTTTCTCAGTATGTGGTCAAATTGTTGCAGTCTAAGACGACATTAAACAACAACATAGAAAAAAGATTCCTATTTTGTGGGTAAAGATTCAAACAATGCTCCATTTTTTCCTGATTTGATTGGATTAATCTGATGTTTAATTAATTATAACTTCTATCAGAGCAGCCATGGTAGCAGAATTTCCATTGTCACCATTACATTCAAAGTTTCATGTCCCTCTTTGCTCATGTTTGCATATGAAAACAAGCTCTCCTGATATCATCAAAGACAAATTTAAAAATGTCTAAAAAGTGTCACCAGAGGCCCCGGAGACTTCAGCGGCCCCCTTGGCCCCCGTGAGCTTCACAGCCTGTCTGCGTTTACACACAACACCTCACCCTAAAGCTTCATCCTGACTTTTTTCTCTTTTATTTCTTATTTATTTATTTATTTTTATTTTTTTTAAAGCGAGTGCCATATGCTCACAGTGCCACTACAGTATGTCCTCACGGAGGGGAGCTGCAGTGCATTGTGGGAGCGCGTTCCCCTGACATGGAGGTAGAAAAGAAGTAGGCAGGTGTGATGCTCTGGGAGGCCGCTCCCTGCAGAATCAGACATGATTAGATTGAAAACTCCTGAGTGGCTTTCAGAGCAGAAAGGAGACGAGTGTCTGAGCTCCACCTGCCATCTAGTGGAAATCACATCCACATGCAGGTTATTGATACTAATATGGGCTCGCATCTAGGCCTCACACAGGCTCCTATATAGAGGATTTATTTCTTATAGCAGCTTCACAAAGTGCTTCAGACAATGACAGGTAGAACAGTAAGATATCAAAATAAACAACATTAAAAACCAAGAAAAAGTCTTTTTAACAGTCAACTGTAAGACCTTAAAGACCACCTTTAGATTTTAGTATTTAGATTTTCAGTATATTTGTGTGTATTTTAAGTATATATTCTCAGGATGTTGTTTTTCGATCTGTCAACATCTAATAAAAAGAACATAGGGGTTAGTTTGGAAATGAGGTAGTTAAAGATCCTGTGAAGTGAAAATAAATCTGTATTTAGGTTTGTTGTATAAGTCACTGTGTTTTGAACCCCTAGGTCAGATTTCAGTCAAATAAAACATCTCTAAGTTTATAAAATTAAGCTTCAAAATCATGAAAAATGAGGCAGTAAAATCTGCTCCAGGATGGTGTGGGCGTGTCTGTTGAATGAGCTGAAGCCACGCCCACTCAGGAGAAATACGATCCTCTCAAGTAAAAAATCTGAATCGAGGAAAGCACTCACACCATCATCCTGCCTCTTGACCTTTTGTTGACCTTTGGAGAAGTGACAAAGTCTGTTTTCTGGCTCAAATCTTTGTTGAGATACTTTCAATGATCCATAGACCACTGTGGCTGATAGATTCGGTAAATTTACCTCACAGTAAACAAGAAAAACAGCATTTAACTGACTGTCAACTTTCAATAAAGGCAGTGACATCAGCTAACAGCAGACTGGACTGAGATGAACTGCTCTGTGATTTTATATTGTAGTGTTAGAGGGGCGGGGTCATTATCCACCTACACATTGGCCCTGCCCACTTTAAACCAAGCCAGGAAAGAGGTGAAAAACTTTCTAACGGTCTCAACGCAAAATTCAGTCACATGTAGATCTCAGTGATATCACATGTTTACAGTGACCATATTCCAACATATCTAGAGTGTTAAGACAAAAACTTTGGATTTCACCTCACAGGGTCTTCAAATTTTCAAGCAATGCAGGTGAAAAACATTGAAGCTAAGGGTGATCTGTTGGTTCTTCAAACTCCACAAGCTTCACATTTTACTATTTTATCACAAAAGAAGGCCGTGCATGATTTATGCTGGGCTTACACCAAAAGATTTTCACAGTCACAGACTAAAAACTAAAAGTCTTTAGTAAATTTTAGGAGTCTTACTGGAGTCACAGCGTGCTCCCGTCATCTCTGTCCTTAAATTTAAGGTGGTAATCTGCGCTGTTTTATATCAGTCTTTCCTAGTCTTGGACTTGCGAGCATATCAAACATGTTTGATATGATTGCAAGTCGCAGTGACGTAACACTATCAACAACCAATAGATGAGCTGTGACAGAACCGGAAACCGGAAACCTGCCGGTCAAAACAACCACAAAAGCGGCAGAGCGGCATGGACGAACAAGAAACACCAGCAGTGAAACGTCGAAGGTCCCGACCAAAATGGACTGTCCAGAAAGAGGAGCAGCTGGTGGAGCTGTGGGCAGATCAGCCCAGCCTGTTCAATGTGAAAATTGCATGGTGGGAAAAAAAATTGCTAAAAGAATGTAGTAGTAGTCTTGTAAATAGTGACCCTGCAAGAGTCATAGTCTGTGTAAAATCTCAGTCTGAGACCAGGCTGTGACTAAAAACTCTAAAAACTTGTCTTTAGATGTGGGCAGGTGTGAGCTGATAGTTTTCCAAGTCTTTTCAAAGTCTTCTGATGTATGGGTAGCATTAGACAGGTTGTCATTATGGATGCATCAAATTATCCACATGATATCAGTATTGGCTGATAATAGCTTACAAAGTTAATATCACTATCAGCTGGTAAAGTCATTTCAACAGATATTTATGACTTATAATGATGAATAATGTGGGAAAGGTTTGTGCAGTTTCCTTTCTCCATCATCCGTAGAGGTCTTGTTTTTTCTTTTTGGAGATTTTTCTGTTTATTTATTGTTCTGCCCTTGTCCTTGTGTGGTAGTGGTCCTTGTTTAGTTTTATTTTTATTTCCCTCTCTGGATTCTTGTGTTGAGTTTCCTGTTTTATTCTGCAGTTTGATTCCTTTGTGTTCGATTGCCAGTTCCCGTCCTGGTGTTTTCCCTCCACTTTAATCACACTCACGAGGTTCACCTGTGTCTCATTTGTCACACCTGAATCCAATCACTTCCTGTGTTCTCTCAGTCTGGTGAATATCTCTTTAGTAATGATGTCTCCTGCCTGTCCTCATGTGGCCTCATGGCTCCATGTTAGTTTTCTAGTGAGCTTTTAATTTAGTATTTTTGGTCATTTAAACATTTTGATTGTTAAGTGTTTAAAGTTGTTCATATTTTCTGCATTTGGGTCTAGTTTTTGCCACATTATCCCCATTCCTTAAACATTACAGTGCTCTCTAAGGGCTGAAGTTTTAGGTCTTAACTAAAGCTAGTTTGGGTACAGTGTGTTTTCTGTGTTATTTTAAGCACTTTGTCAGAAGTGCCGTGTGGAACCATCACACAAATCTGGGTTAAATTAGAAGAATGAACCTAATAACAGGTCACCTCTGGTTCAGGAGAGACTTTACAGTACTGACAGTGTGTGTATGGGTGTATTGGTGTTGGTAAAATGACTTTGTAATATCAGCGTATTGTATATCAACAAAAGCCAATATCATCCCTAGCTATTGCATATCCCAATAAAGTTTGAACAGTCTGTCTGCAGCACACTGAACAGAGAACTAATATTAGTTTAACAAAGTACAGTCGATCTTTATTTGTATAGTACTGATAACAGGTTTTCTCAAGGCATTTTACAAGAAGAGCAGGTGTAGACCCCAGTACACCAACAGAGACTGTGATGACATTGTATTGAAATACATGGACTTTAATATGGAGTTGGCCTTTTTTGCTGCAACAACAGCCTCCACTCGTCTTGGAAGGCTTTCCACAACATTTTGGAGTGTTTCTGTGGGAATTTAAGCTCTTTTATTCTGTAGAGCATTTATGAAATCAAACAGTGATGTTGGACAAGAAGCCCTGGTTTGCAATCCCTGTTCCAGTTCATCCCAAAGGTGCTTGATGGGGTTTAGGTCAGGGCTCTGTCAAGCTCTTCAAAACCAAACTCATCAAACCATGTCTTTATAGTCCTTGCTTTGTGCACTGGGTCACAGTCATGTTGGAATAGACAAGGGCCTTCCCCAAACTGTAGAAAAACAAAGTTGGAAGCATAGCACTGTGGTAAATGTCTTGGTGTGTTGAAGCGTTAAGATTGGAGAAGAGTGATTCGTCACTCCATAGAACACATTTCCACTGCTCCACAGTCCAGTGTCAGTGTGCTTACCAACACTCCATCTGATGCTTAGCTTTGGACCCGGTGATGTGAGGTTTGCATGCAGCTGCACAGCCATGGAATCCCATTCAATGAAGCTCCTGCTGCACAGTTTTAGTGCTTTCATTAATGCCAGCAGAAGCACCAAACGTCTTGGCAGTCATTGACTAGCGCTCTGATTTACGTGGTCTTCCGCTTCACTTCGTTGTTCCTAAACTCTTCCACTTTCTGATGAAATCACTTACCAGTCAGAGTCCTCTTGTCTAAACCTTTGCTAGAGCTCCAACTACAGAGAACAAAAATGAACACAACATGAGCTAAACATGTTTTCAACATTTATCAAGTAGTAGTGTCCATGAAAAATGTTTTCTTAGAGGCAGGTAGAAACAAAACAAACAGATTAACACAATTAACAAAGATGAAAACACTAAAAGTCTGTGTTATTATTAGCAGAAACAGGAAAATATAGTTAGCATGAACATTTTTTTTCACATAAATAATAATTTGGGAATTAAATTAGAAAAACTGATAAAGCACATGCTAATGAAAGTGAACCATTTTGCCAATTTCCTCGTACAAAACCATTTACTTTCATTCAAACTCAACCCTTTAACACATTAGCCACCATCAGATTCCCTCTCCAACAGATGCAGCATCTCTTTAAATGTCCCACATTGTCCAGGCTCTACCATCAGCTCCCAGCGCTGCAGACATTGTGGCTGCGTCAGGAATGTGCTGACGTCGGCCCCCTCGCTCGCCAGGAAACAGCAAACATTAAACATTAAAGCAGGTCATGGCTTTATTTAGAATAGGAAATGCTGTGTGGACAGGCTGCAGTGTGTGCAGGGGAGTCCAGCTCCTCTGTGACTGCATTACATTTGTGTTAATTTTTCTAACCACCAGATGGCAGTAGAGGACAAGTTCAAAACGTGGGGGTTTGAAACTGACATGTTGAAGCCTATCTAATGGAAATATTTTAAGCTGTTTATGTAAAGTAATTAATAATAATGTTGTCTGGTTGTTTCCTCATAATAAAATGGTTGTTGGAAGGATATCAGTCAAACAGTAGTGAAGAAAATAAGAGTGTTATAGCACCATCACATGTTTTTAGTGACATATGACTTTAAGTCTCAGGAGAAATACACTTTTTCATGTTATAAAGAATAAATCAATGTGTGTGAAGCAGCCAAAGTAAAAAGCAACAGTAAAAGAGTGATGAGGCCACACATTAAACAGACAAAAAATCCTCTGAATCTTCATTAAATGGCCCCTCAGCCCCGCTCGTTCTTCTCTTCAGCTGTCCTACAGAGCACAGCAGTAGTATTTGGTGATGATGCCTTGTCTGAGATATATTATTCAGGCTTTTTATGCCTTTATTTAGAGAGAAGGACAGTGGAAACAGGGACGAGAGAGTGGAGGAGAGACATGCAGGAAAGGAGCCACAGGCTGGACTTGAACCAGAACCATGTTCACATGGGGGGTGACCTAACCACTACGCCATCTGTGCTACTGATGCTGCTTTTAGCTGTTTCACTCTGACACATTAGAACAGCCGCCTAGAAGAAGTGAGAGGGACTGAGATTAAAGTGGGCCACACACCACATGATAATCGTGCCGATTGTCAGATGGAGACATCTCTTCCAGCCAAAGTCAGCAAAGGCCTGATTATAAGATGGCTCTTAAGATGATATTGCAAGATTAACCTGTGGTGTGCAATGAGTTCTGACTCCGAGTCAGTTTTCCTCTCTGAGACCCAGACAGAGGCACTCTGACTCGAGACTGTAAATACCAAACGTGTTCAATATATTCAACCAAAAATCTGTTGTGTGGTGAGGACTGAGGACAACCGAGCATGCATGGCCATCCACAAGGCTGCCCATACGCAGGGATAAAGGGGAGAGCTTTCTGGGGCCCATGGAGGTCAGGAAAAATCATAGTCCATTCTAAAGTAAAGCTGTGATAACCATATTTGATTTTTTTTTTTTTTACCTGAATAGCAGCCAACCTTAACACAGCGACAAGTAATTTATTAATTTATTTATGTCTTAGTGTATAGCCTTCACAAGTCACAAAAACTACTTAAAAATTTTAAAACAGGCAGGAAAAAGGGTAAAAGGGGGTTGTAAGTGGCAAAAATATGCGTGAGAAAGAGTGAAATGCAGTTAAAATAAGCAAAGATGGGCATGAGGAGGGTGAAAAGGGGTTAATACTGGAAAACATGGGTTAACAGAGGCAAATAAAGGGTTCAGAAAGTGGCAAAATGGCTCAAATAAGGCAGAATGGTTGAAAAAGGGTTAAAAGGGGCAAAAATGGATTCAAACTGGCAAGATTTGGTTAAAAGTAGAAAAGGGGTTAACAGGCACAAAAAAAGTAAAAAGTGGAAAAATTAGTTATAGGTTTAAATCAGCAAACACAGAAAAAAATGACAATGGGTGAAAAGTGGAAAACATTAGAAATAGGTTTAAATTGGCAAAAAGAGAAAAAATGGTGAAAAAGGGTTAAAAATGTGGAAAAATTAGTCATAGGTTTAAATTTACAAAAACAGCAGAAATTTTTTTTGAAAAGGGGTTAAAAAGTGGAAATATTAGTTATAGGTCAAAATGGGCAAAAACAGCAGAGAAAAAGTGGTGAAAATTGGTTAAAAGTGGGAAAAAAATAGTATTGGGTTCAAATTGACAAGGACAGCAGAATAGGTGGCAAAAAAGGGTTTAAAAGTGAAAAAATTAGTTGTTGGTTTAAATTGGCAAAACAGCAGAAAAAAGGGGCGAAAAGAGGTTAAAATATAGAAAAAAGTAGTAATGGGTTTAAATTGACAAAATCAGCAGAAAAAATGTAAAAATGGTTTTAAAAGTGGCATAAACTGGTCATAGGTTTAAATTGGTAAAATTAGAAGAAAAAAGTGGCAAACATAGATAGTGGCAAGAAATAGTTAACAGAGGCAAAAGTGGGTCAAAAGTGGCAAAAAGTTACGAAAACTGTTAAGTTGGGGTTAAAAAATGGCAAACGTGCTAAAAGGGGAACATTTGGTTCAAAATTTGCAAAACTGATGAATAGTTGCTAAAAAAAAAAAATGGTAGACATTGACTGCAGCAGTGGTAAAAGTGGTGAAAGAGTGGCACAAATAAATCTTCAACATCAGACCCAATAATAGCTCGACACACTTTTCAGATCCCAGACGAAATAACTGTTAGCTATGATGCTAGCACCAGTGCTGCTGATGCAACACGCATGTACTGATATCATCAGTGAATCATTACTGGGTAGGGCATTCTCTGGGTTCGTCTGGGGCCCTGCCAAATCTGCGGGCGGGCCTGAGCATCGATAGGGGAAATAGCCAACCAGGAAGCAAGCTGACAGAATGAGGAAGTAAATGAAAAGACAGCCATGGCAACAATAGTAAACAGAAAGCATTAAGTATGATGGACAGCAGAAATGGAAGAGAAACTTGTTGATTTATGGCAACAAAACGAGTGTTTGACAGCGTTTACTGTAAAAGACACCACAGATGAACTGACAAGGGAGGGAACTGGACAAAAATGGCAACCGTAATGGACTTAGCATGTAGCTAACTGCTAACCACAGCTGCTAACCAGCTTCTTCTCTCTAAAGTCACACGGCAGGCCGAGACTCTGGTAGTCAGTCAGTCAGAATCTGTGTGTGATGTGTTGACCCTCTTGTTTTTCACCATGCTATCAAACAAAAACAGTAAATTAGTGATTATTCATTGTCATGTATGGGCTCTCTTTCCTGATGTTACATTTAAACACATCCTGACTTTACATTTGCTTAATTGTCATTCAACCAAGCTGGCCTCTCAAGCATAATAACATAATTGTCTGCCAGCTCACTAAGTGAGTAAATCTACTTTTTTTCTGCTGGTTTCAACACTGAATTTCAACTTTATTGGTATTTTGAACCAACGAGACTTGCTGCAAAGTTTGGGAGGTATTTCATAGTGATCTGAGCAGCAGCTTGCAGCCAAAGGTAAGAGCTGTGCTAAGGACAAGAAGGACAGCAATGTGCCTTCTTTCCTGAAAGTTTTTCTGTCACCGTGTGTGAATTTTTCCCCGTTCCCCTCAAACAAGCTTACATAACAAGCTGTCTGGACAGTGTTAAGAGTGATGTTGGAGCACTGCTGTTGCAAACATGGGGACTAAAGTTGAATGGCATTATAAATGTAGGGAAATGTTATCATAAGAACCAGTAACTACTTTATTCCTTCTGCTGTCACTGTGAGGAAGCAGCAGCAGATGACGGGTGTGTCTTTGATGCTTGATGGCTGTGACGCGTCAGCTCTGGCTCATGCCATCGCAGCTTTCATATGAGACATCCGTGTTTGCTGTGTCTCCCTGCTGTCACTCTTCAAAAGCTTTACCTCAATAAATCTCCCCACAAGTGACTGGGTTCACTGTGTAACTGAGCTGGGAAAGCTGAGATTTAAAAGCAAACAAGGTGATTTTCTTCACATAAATGCCAAACCTGAAGTTTAACCGTGCTAGTGCTCATCTTCCCTGTGACATATTCTACCAATGTGTGCACAAATCTGTTAAAATAAGGTAAATATTAGGTGTGTGATGATTCATCAGTGTATATCAATACATCGATTGGTTGATTGATTCCGACAATCAGATCAGCTTTTATTTTGAAATTCCTCTTACATGCCTGTTGAAAGTTTCCGCTCACAAGCAAACTGTTAGCAGCTGCGATGAAGAAGATATTCACTCTTCTTTCTGCTCTGTGGTCATATTTAAGACTACACCAGTCCAGTTCTCACTTGTTATGTTGCTGACTATGTCTGCATTTTTTTATCCATTTACAAGCAGCTTATGAGATCTCTGACAGCTAAAGGCCACTCTTGTCTTGTAATCTACTGAAGTAGTGTGAGGGGTTTCTGATACAGGCTCTACGGATAAACAGAGAGGAAAAAATCATGTTTAATTTATAATAAAGATCCATTGTCTGCCCTTGGTGTGATTCAAGCAGGGCGACTGCTCTTTAATGTGAGCCGCAGTAGCTAGCTCCTCTTTGCGTGCTGGTTTCCTTTACCCAATCTCTGGCCATCATTCAATCCACATTTAAAAAGCCAAACTGGTACCACAAGGCCACGGCAAAACTGCACTGAACCAAACCAGACCACTTTTCAAAACTGAACAGAATGTTGTGTGACACCGTTCGTCCAGACTTAATCACATTAAAATCTCACGATGTATTACAAAACTGTTGAGCCTATTAAGGCTCTGACAGCACAATCTTCTCCTCTACAACCACTGTGATCAAGTACAGCATACGTGATACGCCACATGTTCTTAGATCCACTGTGGAGTGCAACCAGAACAGCAGCCAGGAGAAAGTTTTGGATAAGAGAAAAGTTTAGGGTATGCTTGCTTCATAACCTTCTTCTCTGTTGATGGTGTATTTCCGTGGCAGTGTTACAGCGCCACTTGCATGCCTGGCATATTTACTCTGGCGTTGCCAGTTGTTTTGAGGTTTTGTGCTTACGCGGACATTTCTTGATAGGATCCCGTGCTTATAGAAAACTTTACCAAAACGAGACAGACATATATATCGTTTTTGTCTCTGTGTGGACAAAGCCATGGACACAGTTATTGGAATTTTTGTATGCAAACTCTCAAAACAGAAAAAGATAAAGTGAATAATGCAAACCTTGATTTGTTTTTACTTTTGCACTGAAATTGAGACTATTGCAAATCTTTTCAACCCTGACCCGCAATTTCCACATACAACGTCTGCACTGTGCTCCGCAGCACCACGGTTTTGCTCTGAGCGAAGGAGAACGACCTCTGCTACTGGAAGTGTGTCTAGAGCGCTGCACCGCAGCACACAGCCCCGATCAGCAGGCAGAGATCAGAGGTGATCGGCACATTCACACAGGAATAGTATGTCAACAGTGGATTATTTTACCTTTTTAGGGTAAATTCAACATCCCTTCTGGCCTGAGTCCACAAAATCATTGCTTACGCCATAGGTGAGTACATTAGGAAGTTAAAAGATTAATGTTGAATTAAAGACGTGTGGTTGTATATAAAATCTATTGGCTAAATTTCCTCAAAAGTTACCTTTTCCTCGCAGTTGGCGCTGTTGTAGCTCCATGACTAACTGACCTCTCTGTGGCCCTTTGCTCTCACTGCAGGATGATGTAATGTTGATACAGTGATGATTTAGGATTAGTGGTCCATGCATTGTGTTGTATTTTGAAAGTACCGGATACTCTATGCTTTTGACTTCCTGTTTGGGGCTTTCTGATCGATGGGAATCGACGCGGTTTGGCAGCGGCCAGCCCTGAAAATTAGGCGTTACAGGGACTCACCGGTGCTGGACTGGAGCATGGGCAGTGGAAGTGCTCTGATTGACTAGAGAGAGAGCGATTCGCTCTGTAGTACGATTCACCAGTAGATCGTGGTGCAGCCGCTGTATGTGGAAATTGTGATTTAAACTAAGCCCTTTTATCTTTCTGTTAACATTTATTCAGTAATGGTCTAGCAACATCAATGTATACCTAAAGATAAATTGAGGAAAATGGTGCATATAAAAACAGCAAAGTGTGGTCATACAGTAAATACATCCTAAAATCCATAGCATTTAAACTGTTTTTTAAGAAAGGCATTGTGAAAGTCTTGATTGTGATAATGAAAGGTTGCAGAAAAAGTTCATATTGGGTCTCCAGAGTGATCAGAGCACATAAAAGGAAATGAAAATGTTTGGTACTTAAAATGTCTGATGTTTTAAAGTCAACATGTTTAAACACAAATATCCATAGTTATGTTATTATGTCCATAATCATGTAAAAAGACGCTATTAAAATAAAGTTTGAATGATTTCTGATTGAGTAAAGCTTCACAGTATTGTCTTATGATATTGAATTTTCTTTTCAGGTCTCTTAGGAATGTGGTCTAAATGGTGGCTTCAGAAAAAGCTTAAAAAGCTGAAGAAAATCGAATCAGGAGTCTCGTCATTGCGGAGAGACCTTGACAAGGACGGCTGTTAATGCTCGGCGGTGAAAGCTCTCTGGTATGACAAGCTCTGACAATTTCAGCGAAGAGGTGACAGCTTTATTCATCAAAGCACTAAAAGGTTATTTAGTTGTTGAGATAACAGTTGATGACCTTCTCACTCAGTGGGGATGTTTGTGTCTGTTGTGCAAACATGATTTTGGGTGACTTCCTTATTTTCTCTCCTAACAAATGGTTATTGTAGCGCACCGTTTCCCTCCTCTTTGACCCCCCCATTTGTTTTTTTTTTCTCCCAAACAATGGATCATAACTCAAGACAGGAACCAGCTGCTTCAGCAATCACATTAATATCTGTCCCCACGTTTATTGGCTGGCCGAGCACTCTAATCAAGTCAAAGGAGGCGAGGCTATCGCTCTTTGTAACGGATAGCTCACCCTCAATCTGCTCTGATTGAGAATAGATGTCATTCCTCTGCCATTAGAGCTGTAGAGTACAATGTTCCTCTTAAACCATTACACCCAGCCAAGGCGAGCATGAGTTATGGTGTCAGGCGGGTAGACAGCTCCAAGCAGCCTAAGAGAAATAAGCAGCTCCGGCCCTGCCAGTGTGCCTCTGAGCAAGCCAGGCGAGACCGACGGCGTCCGCGACCGCAGCGTTACATCAGCTGCTGTCATTCTGTCGCACTTTAGTGACTGCATTGTGCGAGAAGAAGGCGCCATTATGTGGCAGAGTATAGTCAGAGTTTGTTTGGGGAGCTGGGGAGAGGAAGCCAAATTCTGACAACGCTGCGATGGCACGAGTCCAAACCGAGCCACAATGTTCACTGGCAAGAACAAGTCGTTATTGTGTCACACGCTGAGAAATACTGTGGCTGCAGTGTGACATTGTCCCTAACAACAGGTCATTCAGCACCACTTCCTTCATCCGACTTCTGCCAGAGCCACTGTCACACTTTTTTGGCAGGTGTTGTAGGATGTATGGTCAATGGACAAAAGCACAGGCCAAAAGAGAGGAAGTTTATGAGGGGCTAAAGTTACAGATTAAAGGAGTAGTTCAACACTTTATTCTCTTTAATTTAACTGAGTAATATGAGACAATTAATAATGGAAATCAAAGTTTATTTATGTAACACGTTCAAAACAAACTCAGTTGACCTAAGTGAAACAGAGTGAGACTAACCGGATGAGCCTGATTGACTGTTTCATATATGCATCCCATGAATATATTTCACATTCATGTGGGAAACCTCCCATACAAAGTGTTTTGACTTTTAAAAAAAATCCTGGAGGGCGATTGGATGGACTTTCTGTCCATCACTTTCATGACAGGCCAATCAGAGTGACAGGACAAAATGAGCTACACAGGCTAGCGCTAACATAGTGTTTGAATGAAGTAGCCTGTAGCTAAGCCTACCAGGAAACATGCAAAAACATCTCTGCTGAGAGAAGCTTTTGTTGTGGCTCTTTGCTTTAATAAGGTCTGATTAAACTGCAGCTTTTCTAGTGCTTCATCAAAGCTAATCACTACCATGGCAGTAGCCATACACCGGCTTACAGTAAAACTCAACCCCACCTGTAACTATTGCAAACTCTTACTGGTCCAGGTCAACAGAAGACTGAAAAACAAGCAGCAACATCTGGTCCTGAAAAATGAATCCAATGTGGAAGGGCAAGAAATTGCAATACTGTGAGTGTTCACTTGAGGTGGGCTGCAGGAATACTGGAAGTCGTGTACACAACACATGTGAAAAAGCAGCTTTTTTACACTAGAAATAAACTGGTTTACTTCCTGGTTAAAAAAAAGAACCTAGACATGTCTCATTAGCTCATGTCTTTATGTGCTCTCACTGTACGGGGGTCACATTTTTTGTGCCACAATCGTTTTGATTATATTTAGGATAAACCTCACTGCAGAGTGATTGGGGCGTCTCATTTGATTGACAGATAGCTTGAAATGCTTGAAATAGCTTCAAATAGCTTCAAATGACGCTGACTGGTAAGAACTGTTTTCGGTTCGGCACAAACGTCTTTTAAAGAGGGGTTTGCCTGATGACAGCCTGGAAAATTCTTCTACTTTGCAAAGTTAAGAGGAAACAGCTAGTCTGACCAAAACCAAGCTAACTTGCACCTATTAGCAAAAAGATAATCATGA
This sequence comes from Cheilinus undulatus, assembly GCF_018320785.1. NCBI lineage: Eukaryota > Metazoa > Chordata > Actinopteri > Labriformes > Labridae > Cheilinus > Cheilinus undulatus. The sequence continues at coordinate 43,703,080 of NC_054872.1, read as the reverse complement.
ATTACATATTTGTTTGTAGCTAACACAAAAGTCAATAAAACTTCACATCAGTTGGATTACAGCTCTACATCAGAACTTTCTCAAGTGTACATTTATACACGATGCTTTGTGCATGCTTCATACCTGTTAACCCCGCCAGGGTAGGTGGGGGTCCCTGGTCTCTGATACTGTTATTTTGGGAAAGAACAAAAACTGTTACCAAGTTCAAATTATCATAATAGACTTGATTTCATGTTTATGGTCACAGATGAAAATGTCTCCTCATGATTTAGGTCAATCATCCAATTATCATCAGAGCAGTAACAAGTGAGGAGTGAAGCTTATCAGCTGCCATAGTGTGACATAAACAGTTCCACACTACAGCAACCTCACCATTATGCAGCACAAAAAGCTGATAAATACATGATTGATTGATTGATTGATTGATTGATTGTTTAAATTTTATTATTGTGTCATGCATAAACAATATGCCCAGCCCAAATAGGCTTGCAAGACACCGTTATCTTTACAGAAAGACCAGAAACCAAAAGTAGATGCTCAGTAGTATTGTAGACTAGTTAAACCATCCTGACACTTCAGGCTTTTGCAACAAAAGAGGCTAACTTATAAATATTAAAAGTAAACAACCATTCCATCCTGTCATCATCAATGCTCCAATTTCAGTCAGAGGTAATTTTAAATCATTATAGAGAAGACAGTACAAGAGAAAATGAGATTCATTCTCAACTTCACCTAAATCACAGAGTTCACACAGTCTCTGCTCCTCAGGGATGTTTTTAAATCTGCCAACTTCAAGAGTCAGAGGAAGGATTCCTGTTCTTAGCTGGGCAACCAAAGATCTCTGGCTTCTTGTTAGATTAGCTTTAACATAAAATTCAGCACCATAATCATGCTTGATTTGAATATATGTCCTCAATTTAGGTTTCTCCAAGACATCTTTTAACCATTTATATTCAAATCGGTACATTATTTCTATAAACATATTGTGACTCAGCTTCACCAGAAACAGCACGAAGCCTGGGGGCACGCTGATAGTCGAGTGGCTGAGGCACGCACCATGTACGCGGGCGGCCGGGGTTTGAATTTGCCTGTTGCACCATTTCCCGCATGTCTCTCCCCACTCTCTTCCCTGTTTCTGAGTCTATCCACTGTCCTCCTCTATCTAAAAAAGGCACAAAAAGGCCCCAAAACCAATCTTTAAAAAAAAATAAAAAAATAAAAAAAACAGCATGAAGCCCTGCAGCCCATGAAGAATTCTCAACTCCACTCCAAAGAAACATTTTCTTATTACATATTTTTATCCATTTTTTTCTAACATGGTTTAGCAGATTATTTTTGAGTTAATCGATTCATTGTAGCAGCCCTAGTTATGTCAACAGCAGCACTTCTGCTGGCACCCTCGCGTCATAGTAGTGACATGTCTGCAGAAGATCCGTAGGTGACCTGACAAGCTGGGGGAGCTACATAACAAACAGGAAACTAGAGGCTGGAAGATTCAGGAGCGGCCTGAACGAAGTGGGAGGCTGCAGCTGTGTCTTCAGCAGAAACCATGGGGCTGTAGGCTGCAAGGTTTACACCCACACAGGGGGTCCTAGCAGGCTGTGCAAAGCTGGAGCTGATTGGTATTCATTCTGACTAAGCAAACACCTGCCCTGAAGAGTTGATTTCTTTAAGAGCAAAGTGTTTGCACTTATATTCTCTGTTTATGAAAAAAAAAATATATATATATTAGGTAATAAAAATGTTTTATGTTTTCACAGAAGATGTTTGGTCTCTTTAAAGTCCTGTGGTTTACCACCTCAAAGATCAACATCTTCTCTGTGACCCACCAATGATCTGTGGCCTGTGCTCAGTGATGAGATCAATAATAAGGAATCTGTGCATTGTATTGTAATTTGAAATGGACCAGATGGATTCTAGCTCCTGTGTGGGTGAGTGGATGGCAGTGGGCTCCTCTAAAAATAGACCTGGCACTTATCACAAGCACAGCAGAATAGAACGGCACTTCTGGCATGCACTATAGACGGACTGTGGCGAATGCTGAGAAAACCTCAAGATTGGCTAGAAAAAGAGGAGTTTGCTCCAGAGCGATGTTTCTCAAACATGTGCTTTGGTAGGAAAAGGCTGAAAATCACAGCTCATACCAAATAACTGAACGACTGATTTTAATCTTGATTGAATAGTGATACAAACAACCTTTAAAGTTCTAATTGAAGATACCCTTTTAATAAATGCTCTATTTTTTTACCATCATTCCCCCTTCACAGTGTCAAAGGTGTTAAAATCTATTCTACCTCTGCACCAATGTGTAAAAACCACTGATAAACCCCAAAGGCAGAGAACACTAGCAGATAAATAAGATGTTTTCTACTAATTATTGTGTTTACAACATGAGAAATCAGTTGGTCAGACTGGAGTGGTGTAAAATGACCCTTCTTTGCTTAAGCACATAAAACACTTCACTGTTTAACAAGCCGACTTGTAAAACAGAGTGCCCTGATGGCTGCTGGCGATATAAATTTTGCTTCCATTAAGTATCTCTGGAGATAAGCGTGCCAAACAGCATCTTAGCCCTCCATCTGAGGGGGGCTGTGTTATCCATGCCAGCAGCTGCTCCATCTCTCAGACATTCCTCTCCATCTCTGAGAAAGGATGAGCTCTGTCTGCATTTAGTGACGCTCCTCTGAACACAGCTAGTACTGGCCTCCTCAGCCTCTCCTTTAACTCAGCGGGGCTCACGGCTCGGTCACCATCGTGGCAGCATTCAATCTGGGATGAAGACACTAAGTGCTGCAGAAGAGAAACCACTTGGTTTCCACAAAGGGAGGAGACGACGCTCTGGGACAGGCAGTTTAGTGACCAGCAGAGCATGAAATATTCACAAAGAGACGATATGACGACTGGGAGAGGTACCCCGCCATAGAGTGAGTGTTGTTGATGTACGCAGGGCCCCAATGCCTCGAGGCGAGGAGATTCAAGAACAGGAAAACACTGATACAAGTGCAGATGAAGAGATAGGGATTCTCAGGTAACCTGGTTTGTGGAACGGCAAATGAAAGACTCAGTCTGTCCTCTTTTCTCAAGTAATGACAAGGAAACATCTGCCATGTGTAAGCGTCCATATCATAGAGGAGATTTGTGTCTGTTTTTCGCTCTTCATGCCAAGCACAAGTCCAAACTCTTAGCTCACCAAAGATCTGAAAGAAATACTAAATAGTTTTTATGATTAAGCTGCATCATTTCCACCATTATAATAAATATAAACATGGTAAGAACTTCCTACTCTAGAGTGTTCTCACTAAATTGATAACAACTGCTAATGTGCATGGTGTGTAAAAGTCTCCAACGCTCTGCTGATTGCATAGCTGAAGAGGTCTGAACTTCCTCTGGCATTTAATGTAAGCACAAAAACTTTGCAGGAGCTTCATGGACGGGTTTCCATGGCTGAGCAGCTGCATGCAAACCTCACATCACCGGGTCCAGTGCCAAGCATCTGATGGAGTGGTGTAAAGCGCACCGACGCTGGGCTGTGGAGAAGTGGAAACGTGTTCTGTGGAGTGACGAATCTTCTCCGTTTGGCAGTCAGATTGATGAGTCTGGGTTTGGCTGATGCCTGGAGAGTGTTACCAGCCTGACTGTATTGTGTGTGAAGTTTGGTGGAGGAGGGACAAGGTCGCCCACAAGGGCGGATAAAGGAGAGGCTTTCTGGGGCCCAGCCAAACTGGGGGTAGTCATGGTCCACTATTATGTTAAGCTGTGATAACTGTATTTTATTGTTAACCTTAATAACAATCACGCTTATCAAAGCAACAAAAATGATTTTTATTTATGCTGTAGTGCAATATAGCCTTTCTCATGATGTAAACTCCTTTAAACAAAATGACTTTTTTATTGGTGATTATAACAGTGTGGATGGGTGTATTGAATTAAATCATTTGGAAAGTAATGTCAGGCCTGAATACTAAGCCGTGATCTTGACAAACATCAAGATGTCAGAAAATAAAGCACAAAAAAAAACTGAGATAACTGTAATGGATACAAATTTCTTTCTTCATGCTGGTATCAGCCTCTCCTCAGTCTGGTTAACTCCTGCTCTCGTTGCCTTATTGTCGTCATCAAGGGGCCATGAAGTAGCGAGTCAAATATCCAGGGAAATCTGTTTGGAGTCGTCCTGCTTTACTGAAAATCAGCATGGAGATTGATTATAATCTGAATGAGAGCTGTTCTGATATTCACTATAGCCAGCACTATATTCATAGCCAGCACTTACCCTTGTTCCTGTTATCATTATTACATAACATTACGTGTCTTTTTGCTCCTGTTAAGCCAGGGTCATCAGCTGGGTCCATATGCGTGCTCTTCTGATGTTAAAGGGCTGCTTCAGACACGTTTCCTGTTGTAAATAGCGGTCAATAAAGATTATGGATTATTTAGATGGCCCTTCTGAAGTTTCTCTCAAAGCGAAGACTACTCAAAGACAAAGCTGTCAATAAATTGTCCTTCATGCATGTTTGCAGATAAAAGGTTAGCTTTCATGTTAATCCTTTAAATGACATTTTATAAAGCTGACTCTTACCTCAGCAATGCACGGATTCCTTCCACTCATTCTTCACCTTTCTTCAACGAGAATTTCACAAATTGACAACATATTTTCCGCATGGAAAAAGTGAGTTTCTTTCTTGCCTTTTATAATGTGAAAAATAACTCAACATTTGTCTTTAGAAACAACGTCCTTCCTCCTCTCAGTGAAGAGCTGTCACAACATGTTACCTTTCAGAAAACTGCTCCTAAAGATGGGAGTTTAAATGAAGTCTTTTATTCTGACTCACTTTGTTGATTTTCTTTTCAAATGTCACTTTAAGAAATCCCAAACACATTTCCTCCACTTATTGTTTTGTTTATAGCAGCCAAGTTCTTCAAATGAAAAGCCTGCGGATCTAAAGCTACATGTGTACACACCACTAGGGGCAGCAGAGAGTCATCATCCACCCTGCACTTTGCTCCCTGTGTTCTTTGAGTCATGCTTGGTTTTCCAGCCATGATAAGCTGCTGTTTATCTCAGGTAGACATCTGTCTGTATGTCTACCCATGAAACCTCGTCTTTTACGGTCGATCTCTGTTTACTGTAAACTCCACACACCAGTGCCCTCCATCATGCAGGTGCTGCAATGACGCTTGAATAAACTCAAGGATGTGGAGTTTCTTTCATCTTTTTATTAGACTAAGTTATCTCTACATTAAAAAAAATCTGAATTTAGTCACTAAATCCTCAAGCACTAATCATTAATCATGATTAATCACAGCATTTTTTTAATAGTGTAAAAATATTTTTATGTTTTTATAGGTTGCTATTGTCAAGTGTTTTATTTTCATTCTTTTAATTCTATGTACATCACATTAAAATTGCTGATCTGAGTCCTTATCAGAACCACTATTGATACTTTCTATAGTTTGGTGGAAAGACAAAACAAGGGCAAATATTTAAACTACAAGTGGTCTTAACTGAGTAGTGCTTGAGTTAAAACGCTGTGTTTCAGTCTGTCAGATCTATTGTATATCCCTCAGTTATACCTTGGTCTTGGTGAATACTCGATTCTGATTGGCTCTGGATATTCCATTGATGTCCATTAACTTCTGATAATGGACGTTATATGGAAGTTCAAACTTCATAAGTAGTTCTGGTCAAAAAGTCATTACACTGTTCCGAATTAATGCTCAGCAGCTGTTAGCCGTTACTCGGTTAGGAGTAACTATAGCAACCTGAGACAGTCATATTTTCTGAGCAGGGAGTACAGCGCTGCCAGCCTGAGGAGCCTGCGGACCGGCATCAACCGTCACTTAACTGACATAAATTAAATGACAGAGTCCAGGTTTAAGACCAATAACGTCAGACGGTCTTAACTCCTTTATCCGATGTACGTCTTGTTTCCAGACTCACCTTAACACTGAGAGGTGAGTGTCTCAAAAAAAAAAAAACCTTACTTCCCTCCTGTTCTAACCGCTGTAAACTATTGTCAGAAGATTTGAATAACAAACAAAAGAAAAGAAGCCATTATTTCTTTGTAGAGCCAAAGGAAACGCTTCTGATAAACTGGCATAATAATATCTGATAAATATTGATGTGTCTGACGGACAATCAGCACCTGCAAGGCGTGGACAGCTCTGTTTCACCTCTGTGACCTCGTACTGCTGAAGGAGGAAGTATTCTGTGTATTCAAACAGCTGGTGTGCTAACACTAAACTTTCTATCAGATGACTGTTCATGCTAATGTACAGGTTTATAGTCTGATCACAGATAATCCTTCGTCTCACTCGTCTTCATGCCTTTTCATTGATAAATCTGATCAGAAAGTGCGCTGAGTGGACTATTTTTTTTGTTCTGTTGTGACTCTGTATATATGGCCTGTCCTATTTACTGAAATACTGAATAACATTTACATTCCCCAAGAACCTTATGGGATTGGAATGACTATTCCAGTTATTAGTCAAGCCCTCAGGTGTTGCTAGGGGAAAGGAATTGTTGTTTTAGTACAACTTTGTATTTTGATTACAAAACGTATGAAATTATAAATTAATTATTTTCGTTGGTAAGTGACCATGGTATAAGTGAGTTAATGCCCTTCGAGGTGTCCAGTTATCAGGGATTAATGGACTTCACGGAGGCAACCGTCCTCCGCTGCTTGTCAAACGGTTCAGGCCTCCATGTCGTGACCTGTCATACACCAAACCTAAATACAGATTTATTTTCACTTTACAGGGTCTTGCTCCTGCAGAATTTCTCCTGTGTTTTTATTCCAACTCTGGCAGTGGCTGATAATAAATACTTAATCAAGAATATATGCCAAACTTTCAACAACTTCAGCTTTTTCTACCTTGTTTTTTCTCTGTCATATATGGCATCTAGTTGGGTATTGGACTTATGCTGGAATAGAAGAGGGGATTTAGAGCAGCCACCACAGGCTCCTGGTAATAATAACGGCTCCATTTTAAACACAATTCTGACATTTAATAGCCAAAAAAAAAACCAGGAGTATATTGATAATGAAAATAACATGCTGCTGTAGCCTCTGGTGCACTGATGATAATGAGATTTTTATTCCAGGCTGTTTTTTTCTCCTGTAAACCAAGGCAATTAAAAACACCAAGACTGCCTGAACGCTTCACCTCTAGGGAAACATCCCTTTCTTTCCTTTTTCATTATTTTGACGGCTTATCCCTCAGCCCTGTGTCACAGGTCAGTGAAGGCACCATACACTTTCACATGGACTCACAGCTGGGATTAAATGTCATCTCTCTCCAACTGATGAGGCCAAACGCGGGCCACGTTCCTGAGATGAAACAATCAATAACCTGTGCGAGAGGAAGAGGAGAGGAAGAGGAGAGGATGAAGAAGAAGAAACAAGGTGTTAGAGGGAGCAGAGATGCGGGTTGAAAGTGTGATGCATTCTCCGACCTTTACCTCCATTTGGGCCTTCGTCTGTTAGAGGTATCTGGAGGCTGTCATGGCATGTCAGACCCCGTTTAGCAGCAGAGAACTCCGGCAGTCCTAGCAGGATACAGAGCCGTCGACTGAGATGATCTAAACACAGAAAATCTTCACTCAGAGCTCGGGATGCACAGACTTGTTTTAAACGCTGTCCAAACATTTCCCTCACAGCTCATTTTAGTACCACCACTCTGATGTAAACACGCACACAATGATTTAAGCTCCAATAAGACATCCATCAGTCCATCCGTTCATCGTCCCCGCTCTGCTTTTGCTTACTTCTGGGACCGTGTGGAGGCAAGGAGGCCTCATCTGCTCTGTGATGGCAGCTGATTCATTCCAGACCATGTTTACAGTTGAACCGTCCGCTGAGACTCTCCTATTGTTGGCAAGATCGACTCTCTGCAATTTAAGAACTTTAAATAGCCGTAATGCCGTCAGCTGTCCTACAATCCTAAATACTGGAGGGTGATTCATTTAGGGGTTTGTTTTGAATTCTGGACAGACACTAGAATTATAGAGTCACATTCACACCAAAGAAACTCAAATCCAAGCAAGGGTGGTAGTCCTATTTCTAGTAATAGAGTCTGTAAAAGGTATTCACCCCCCTAGATGTGTGAGAATTTCATGATTTGACCAAAAAAACCCTCTTTTATTTCAAAGTGAAAACAAATTTATACAACTACTAAAATGAGAATGGTCTGAGTGCTGTGAATGTGTCTCAAGTGATTGTAGTATAAAGACACCTGTGTCTGGAAGGTCCAGTCACTGGTTAATAAGTATTCCTGGCTACCATTACACCATGAAGACAAAAGAACACTCCAAGCACCTCAGCTTATTGGAGTTGGGCAATGGATACACAAAATGTCAAAGGCATAGAAGGAATATGGCACGTGGTAGATCAGGCCATCCTCACAAACTGAGTGATCATGCAAGAAGGAGACAAGTGAGAAAGGCCACCAAGACACCTATGATTACTCTGATGGAGTTCCAAGCTTCAGCAGCTGAGATTGGAGAGACTCTGCAGACAACTGTTGGCCGGGTTCTTCACCAGTCAAATCTTTATGGGAGAGTGGCAAAGAGAAAGACACTGTTGAAGAATACTCAGATTAAATCTCACCTGGCCATCAGACAAGACACCAAACACTGTAATCACTACAAACACACCATCCCCTCTGTGAAGCATGGCAGTGGCAGCATTATGCTGTGGGGATGCTTCTTGGCTGCCCTGGAAGGCTCAAAAGGAAGGTGATAAAATAAATAAAGCAAAATAAAGGACGATCCTAGAGGACAAGCTTATTAAGTCTGCAACAGAACTATGGCTTGGGAGAAGATTTATTTCCCAGACAATGACCCAAAGCAAACAACAAACGCTACACAGAAATGGTTTAAAGACAACAAGGTGAATGTTCTGGAGCGGCCGAGTCAAAGCACAGACCACAATCTAATACAGAATGTGTGGCTGGATTTGGAAAGGATTCTTCATGCCTGACCCATGTGCAACCTGACAGAACTTGAGCAATTTTGCAAAAGAAAGGAGTAAAATTGTAGTTTCCAGATGTACGAGCCTGAATGAGATCTATCCATAAAGACTCAGAGCTGTGATTGCAGCCAAAGGTGAATCTACTAAATACTGACTAGAAGGGGCTGAATATTTATGCATTCACTTGTTTTACATCACATATGTTTATCTTATTTACATTACTTTGTATAAGTCTGTTTTCACCTTGACTAACTAACTAACATTACATTTATTTAAAGCCGTAGTCACCTTTATAAATGTTGCTTGGCCAATGGGAAGATTTTTTAATACTCTTAATAAGCAACACAGTTTGTTTAAAGGTAAAAGTTGCTTAGAATAAGAGTGAAAGCATCCATAGGTTAATCTTGATATGGTTCAGAGCTGTACTTAAAGCATTTTGTATATTTTTTCATAAACCCAACAAGGTAGAAAGTCACAATAAGACACATATATCCCTTGTCAGGTGCTGGATCCCAAACAAGTGAATAAGCAACAAAAACAAGTCTTCAAACCAGAAAGCTTCTGTGAAAGGTTCCTGTTTTTGCCATCAAGTGATGTTTCTCCATCCTTAATTATACATAGACAAGTAGTAATTCTAAGGAAGAGCATGTCGGCTCAAAGCGTCACAGAATAAATCCACTAACAGGAGCTGTCTGGGGTGTTGACCTTTTTGCTTTGTTACATAATCATATTTATCATGTGCTACTTTTCTCTGTCAGCACGCTGCAGTTAAGCTACAAGGTCTCGTCCTGCTTCTGCAGTGATAAAAAGTAATGAAACCTCTGCCCCTTCAACATCTTCTTTCACTTTAAAAAAAGCTGCAGACAGCTGAGTGTCTTTTGGTGTCAATGTAGTGTCATAGTTTGCATAAAACAACGACTACAACTGGGTCAACAACCTTCTTTTTTCAACAGGGAGATGAGATTAACACTAGCTAAAAACAGAGCTTTTGTGACATAAACTCTGAAAAAAAAATTGTTTAGTTTTCATCAAATCAGGGCTCTACCAAGAGCTGATCATTCAGCAAAACTGAGAAATCAGGGGAGAAGGGCCTTCGTGAGGAAGGTGACCAAGAACCCTCCGGCCATTCTGACTGAGCTCCAGAGATCCTGTGTGGAGGTGGGACAAAGTTCCAGCAGCACAACCATCACTGCAGCCCTCCACTGGCTGCATAGCAGCCACTCAGTGCTAAACACATCAAAGTCTGCTTGGTGTTTTCAAAAGAGCACCTGATAGACTGAGACTGTGAGAAACAAGATTCTCAGGTCTGAAGAAACCAAGACTGAACTGATCAGCCTCAATTCTAAATGTTACATCTGGAGGACAGCAGGCCCCACTCACCACCTGCCCAATACCATCCCAACAGTGAAGCATGGTGGTGGCAGCATCATGCTGTGGGGGTGTTTTTCAGCAGCAGGGACTAGGAGACTGGTCAGGGTTGAGGGAAAGATGAATGCAGCAAAGTACAGAGATATCTGTAATAAAAACCAGTTCCACAGCACTCAGGACCTCAGGCTGGGCTGAAGGTTCACCTTCCAACATGATGATAAACCTGAGTGCACAGCCAAGACAACACAGGAGTGGCTTAGTCATGAAGTGGCCCAGCCAGAGCCCTGACCTGAACCCTATCAAACATCTCTGGAAAGACCTGAAAATGTCTGTTCACTGAAGGTCCCCATCCGGCCTGACTGAGCTTGAGAGGATGTCCAAAGAAGAATGGCAGAAAATTCCCCAATCTCAAAGCTTGTTGTGTCATATTCAAAAAGACTTGAGGATGTGATTGCTACCAAAGGTGCTTCAACTAAGCACTGAGTAAAGGGTCTGAATATTTGAGTCAGTGGAGCATGGTGGTGGCAGCATCATGCTGTTGAGGTGTTTTTAAGCAGCAGGGACTGGGAGACTGGCCAGGGCTGAGGGAAAGATGAATGGAGCAAAGATCGGGGATATCTATAATGGAAACCTGTTCTGTTGCTCTCAGGACCTCAAACTGGACTGCTGGTTGAGTTTTGTAGAACCAGGCCTCTACCAAGAGCTGGTCGCCAAACTGTGTGATCAGGGGAGAGGGGCCTTAGTGAATCAGCTCCAGAGATCCTGTGTGGAGATGGGACAAAGTTCCAGAGGGACAACCGTCACTGCAGCCCTTTTGCTCTGCCATTATGTGGAGTTGTTGCAAACTGTGTAGACTCGTCTATGAAACAATTTTATTTTGACTTCAACTGAATTTGAAATTATCCGCCTAGATACATCACTACAAGGAGAAAAACACACACAAAAAAAGGGAAATAAAGGTGCCTCTAAGGTAGTGGTTCTCAACGTGGGGGCCACGAGACACTGAGAGGGAATCTCCAGATGCTTTAAAAAACTGAGAATACTTTTGGAATTACAAATTTGCCACTTAACATCAAATTTGCCATATTTTCACCCGTTTTCATCATTTTTAACCACCAATTTTAACACATTTTTGCCACTTAAATCCAATTTTTGTATATTTTTAATCCTCCCCAGTAATTTTTTACTGCCTTTTTTTGCCACTTCTAAATAACATCTTGCCACTTTTGGCCTATTGTTGCCTCGGTTTACCTGTTATTGCCACTATTAACCATTTTTTACCACTTTTTAGACCCATTTTAACCACATTTTACTATTTTTATTCCCATTTCTGCCAGTTTGACCAATTTCTGCCAATTATTGCCCATTTTTCTGCTTTAGTAAACTAATTTTGGACAGTTTTAAACCAATTGTCTTCCCATTTTACCAAATATTCCATCAATTTTTGCCACTTTAATCATTTTTGCCATTTTTTGCTATTGTTGCTTAATTTTTGCCACTCGTAAGCCATTCCTGCTACTTTCAAAATCCCATTTCACCATCTTTTCCACGATTTTTGGCCATTTTTAACAATTTTAACCCTATTTTTAAGAAAAGGGATTTGCTTTTTACCACAGCACGAAATAAAATAAAAAAAAATATATGAAAGCTAATCCCCCCCCCAAAAAAAACCTTTATTTTGGGGCTCGCAGGCTGAGGAGCTCAAGAACCCCTGCTCTAAAGAGACAAAAATATCAAAATAGTGGTACATTTCAGATGCATTTTGTGCAGGTTAGAAACTGCTCTGTAATGGAAGAAAGTTTCCTGTGCTCATGAGAGGAGATTGTGAGCACACCAGGAAGTTTCTTGTTCACTGGAGAGTTTTCTCTCATTCTGTCTCAAAGGATGTGCTGAACAATCTTGTGAGCTGGAGATATCTCAACGTTTCAAGCACACTCTGATGTACTCATGTGTGCATCAAACTTTTTTGCAAGCAAGTAAAATGTTCTCTTGTGCTCACAGTGCTTCTTTGTGAGCCCTGGGCATCTGAAAGTTGGCTTAAATAGTTTGTTTCTGCACAAGCCTGTGCTTAAATTTGATCTGTCATGCAGCACTGCCAATAAGAACAATGACTAATGAGCCCCAATGAGAACATTCAGTGACATTAAAGTGTCCAAACAGAAACCCTCAATTTGTGCTCTCCTACAGCTAATAAAAAGCATTTTGCTAAATCAACACGGCGACAGACTAATGCTCGTCAAAAAGCTCTTTAAGGAGTGCATTAGAGGGCCATTCTGCTCAGTTTACGTCGTCTCTGCTGACTGATTGCTGAGCTGTCTGTAGAGGCAATGAAGCAGCAGGGACAGCGTGTGTTGATGTGTTTGCACAGCTTACTGCTCACAGATATGACAGGTAGGCTTTTAACTCTCGATTAGAGGAGGGATCATAAAGGTTAACTCCTGTTTCAAACAAGTCACCTCTTTCTGTCAGCTGATTTTAAAAGGAAAAGGTGATTTAAAGAGTTTAGAGATTACTTTTACTGGAAGAAAATCTGGGTCGGCCACAGCTTAGGTGAAGTTTTTATTTTTTAATGCACAAATTCTTAATCTTAGATCCACAGACAAATCTCCTGACTGTTTCCAGGTCTGGATTAAAGTCAAATAGTGATCAAGCGTTGGCAGTCAGGGGCCCTAAACATTATTTACTCCAGGTAGAGCACTCTGCTGCTCGCTATACAAATAAAGTTTATGCGCTCGACGGTGAGGACACAGCTGGCATGTTCGTAAAACAGTGTCTGCTTTTGCATGTCACCTCTGCGTGCACACTGCGTGTGTTACTGTGTGTGTTGTTGGTGTGTGTTACTGTGTGTGATTGCATGCTGCAGGCAGGTCCATCTGAAGCCAGCTGAAGCTTTATTTCCCCAGGCTCTCTCTGCTCCACTCAGCACAGCGAGCTGATCGATTCTGATGCATGCACTCCTCCAGCTTTGGAAAAACCGCTGGGAGAGTCTGAGCGAGGTGTATCTGTCCTTGAAAATAAATAACGACACACTCAAGTGGCCATGCATGCAGCAAACATGACCAATACATGTTATATATATTCTGCACTATGAGGGCATTTACCCTGGGAAATAGCATTCCTAATGTTCTGGAATAATCCAATGATTCAGATTACTGACAGGAATACTAATTATTAGATAACAGATATACAGTGCTAGAAAAAGTATTCGCCTCCTCGGATGTTTAACCCTTTTATTGATTTTATAAATAACTCATGGTCAATAAAATTTAGCTTTGTTGACAAAAAAATACAAAAAAAATTATCTGAAAAGTCACATTGATTAGATATAAATATGTGATGTAAAATAATTGATTGCATAAATATTTACCCCCTTCTAGTCAGTATTTAGTAGATGCACTTTTGGCTGTAATCACAGCTCTGAGTCTGTGTGGATAGGTCTCAGTCAGGCTCAAACATCTGCTCAGCCCTATTCAGGCCCAGCCACACATTCTCTGTTGGTCTGAGGTCTGGGCTTTGACTCGGACACTCCAGAACATTCATCTTGTTGTCTTTAAACCATTTCTCTGTAGCTTTCGCTGTATGCTTCGGGTCATTGTCTTGCTAGAAAATAAATCTTCTCCCAAGCTGTAGTTCTCTTGCACACTATTTAAAATTTTCCTGTATTGCTCTGCTTTTATTTTCCCTCTACTTTTACAAGCCTTCCAGGGTCGGCTGTTGAGAAGCATCCCCACAGCATAATGCTGCCACCATTGTGCTTCACAGGGTTGATGGTGTGTTTTTGGTGCAGTGTTTGTTGTCTGCCAAACATAACGGCTCATCTGATGGTTAAAAAGGCCTATAGTGGTCTCATCAGGCCAGAGAAATTTCTTCCACTTGACCATGGAGTCCCCTTCATGCCTTTTTAACTCTAGACCATATTTAATGAGTTTTCTTTAACAGTGGATTTCTCTTTGCCACTCTCCCATAAAGCTTTGACTGGTGAAGAACCCGGCCAACAGTTGTTGTCTGCAGAGCCTCTCCCATCTCAGCTGCTGAAGCTTGCAACTCTTCAGAGTAGTCATAGGTGTCTTGGTGGACTCTCTCGCTTGTCTCCTTCTTACATGGTCACTCAGTTTGTGAGGATGGCCTGATCTACACATGTGCTATATTCCTTTCATTTCTTGGTGATGAATTTAGCTGAACTCTGTGGGATGTTCAGTGCCTTGGAAAAAATGTTGTAGTTGAGTGTTCTTTTGTCTTCATGGTGTAATCATAGCCAGGAATACTGATGAACCAGTGACTGGACCTTCGAAACCCAAGTGTCCTTTAACTACAATCACCTGAGACACATTTACTGCACTTAGGTGATCCCATTTCACTAACTGAGAGACTACTAGCACCAATTCACTTGACCTCTGGTGAAATAGGTCAGTCACTTTAAAAGAGTTGTCAACATTTATGCACTACTACTGGGGCAACCAGAGCAGTAGGCACCAAGAAAGATGCACTCTTGAGTTATATCTTGGACTTGTAGTGTTTTTTCCCAATTAAGTTGACAATATACGTTGAAACCTAAGAACAGGAAATTTCCATGAAGAAAACCCCCAAAAAAGGTGAAAAAGAAGACCGCAGTCTCAACTAAAACTCCTGGCTAGCTTAAAAGCTAACAACTGCCAGTAACTGCTACGGAACACTGCCTGATCAACAGGAGACTACTGAATGTAACCTGTTGAGATATCATGGGGTGGCGCGTACGGACGCAGAGGCCCGGCGCTCCATCACTAGCAGCAAAACAAAACCCTACACTTACACCAGAACTGACAGCATGCTTACAGAGTTTACGTCTTTCCCGATGGAGATTATCCAGAGAACGGGGCGCTCGGAGACTGAGAGGAGCAGAACAACACCTACAGCCAGTGGGGAGGAGGCAGCGACGGTGTTGTGTGAGAAGATGGAAGCGGGGCAAATAAGCCGGGCTGCAGGGTAGGCTAAGAGCAGCCCCACACAAACCTGATGTACCGAGCATCTTTCTCTTGCCTGTCCCCTCGCCAGCAGGATGGATGACGTGAGGCTGCGGATTTCTAACCACCGCTTGGACCACTGTGTTTGTTGCTACAGAGACTGCCAAATGTAATTTTGTTGTGTTTTTACAATGCAATGACAATAAACGACCATCTACCTATCTATCTTATTTTACAATACATATTTCTATTGAATGGACTTTGTAGAATTTAGTTTTCACTTTGAAATAAATGGGTTTTTTTTGTAGATAAAAGCCAAATTGTATTGATGATGATTGATTTATAAACTCAATGAAAAGGTCAAACATCCAGGGGGTGAATAATTCTTAATGGTGCTGTAAATTGTATCTAGAGAAGCACAATATTCTCAGAACCAAAGCTGTACCAGCAGATAGAAGCTAAAAAACTCAATTATTGGTATCAACATATATTTAACACCATGCTGCTTATAGGAGTATACAACTATTTTGCAGTTTAACCCTTAGAGCTCACTCAGCAAGGAATGCACCTATGGCACATTCCTTTATAAATCCCTTTGTAACGTTTGAACTGTAGGTTGTAGACAATTGTTTTTTTCATCTGAAAGCTCTCCGTTGTGCCTTTTTGATTATGTCTGCCATGTATTCATAACTCTTACAGAACATTTTCTAGTGAGCCCTGAACTTGGCTGACTTTCTGGGGCCTCTGAGGACAGTGTTGTCCTGAATCACAAGAAGTGACAAGTTTATAAAAACGTTGATAACTTTTGAACCATAAGTCATAGACACTTACTTTTTTCTCTGAAAGCTGACTTTCTTGCTGTTCGTTTTCTATCCTTGATGTCCCCATAGCCCTAAAGAAAGCTGTTCTAGTGAGCCCAGAACTTCAGCGACTTTCTGGGGTCTTTACAGATTGAATACACATTGTTAGATCTGATAAGGGTCTTTTTATCCATTTTTAATCAATTTTCAATCATTTACTTTGGCTTCTTGCCCAGGGCATTGCCATGTTGTTTACTGCAATGCACTGTGGGAGTTGCGGTCCTCTACTGCTTAGAGGACTGGCACAGATGAATCTAACTGCAAAAAAAGTGCTTGGACTTTTTCTTTGCATATATGTAGATATTTTGAAAACTGTTAGTCATAAAAGTTTTTTTTTTTTTCATCGTTGTGACCCCAAGAGATGAGAAAACAAGTCTGTGCAGAGAAAAGGCTTAGTCACTAATGTTTACTGTGGGTTATAAATAAAAATCTCTGAGTTTTAAATTCCAATTTATTTTTTCTTTTGTCTTTAGAGTCCAATAACTTTTTAAAATTCAAGTGACATCACTGTAGTAGATATATTCTTAGAGCCCAGGTTGTCCTGAAAGAAAGGACGTATAGAGCTGGACTGTGCTCCACAAGGTTGATGTTGTGTGCTCTAAGGGTTAAGCAGAATCAATGGTTCTACCTCAGATTATTTTTAATTTTTACCCTTCATTCCTTTAATGTCAACATGTGCTCTCAATTCTGAAGTTCCAGGTCTGATCTACAGCTAATTACAGTTTTTTTTTTTTACTCTAGTAAAGAATGTGTTTTCTCTCACACAACAGGATTGTCTTAGTAAACCAACAGCCTGAAAACCTGCTGTTTAATTAGGAAAATTAATTTTAATTTCAAAGTGTAAGCACCATAAAATAGGGCACATTTTTATTTAGTGCTCCACAGAGCTCGCTGTCTCTCAGCAGGCTGTTACAGTGCTGTAAGAGGAAAATGAAGCCTGCTTAAGCTCTTTCTGTCGGTTTTTTAATTATTGATTGTCCCTATGAAAAAGAAAACATCAATTATTTATTGAAGAATCAGATGTTTGTCTTGTCTTGTGTTTGTTTGTAAAACAAACAGACTGTCACAATAAAAACAACTTAGTTCAGAAGAGAAAGGACCTGTTGTTCTGGAGAATTAGGTGCTCATATATCAGCATCGATCTCTGTATCAGCTAATATGAGCTGCTGAAGCTGTGTTGTGGTTGTAAAGGGAGGGAAAAGAAAAAAGGAAGGCAAAGAGGCAGGTTCAGAAAGATCATTGTAAGTATGTGCACTGCAATGGCGATGTAAACTGATGTTTTTCATGCCAGTGACGCCTGATAGAGGAGGGTGAAGTAGAAAGAGAAAAGATGGAGATGGATGCAGAATATAAGAGGTGAAGATAAAGAGAAGCAGAGGAGGAAGATGCAGAAAGACAGGCAGGAGTTTTGGATAAGAGGGGAGGTGGAGGCAGAAAGACAGAAGAGGAAGATGCAGAAATGGAAAAGGGTTAGTTTGCACAAAGACATAAGATACAGAAAGAGAGAGCAAGGGTGTGCATAAAAGCAGATGAGGGAATTGCAGAAAAGCGATGAAGGCGATGCAGAATGACAGAAGAGGAATGCCATAAAAGAGAGAAGGATTCAGAAAAAGAGATGAAGGAGATGGCGAATGAAAGAGGAGGGAGATGCAGAAAGACATTTGGCGGAGATGGAGAAAGAGACAAAGAAGCAGAAAGAGAGAAGATGGCAATGCAGGAAGACAGAAGGGTAGATGCAGATAGAGAGAAAAGGGAGAAGAAGAAAGAGAGAAGTTGGAGATGCAGAATGACAGAGGAGGGAGATGCAGATAGAAGATGGAGATGCAGGAAGACAAAGGTTAGATGCAGAAAGAGAGAAAAGGGAGAGGAAGAAAGAGAGATGACAGAGATGCAGAAAGAGAAAATATAACAAAGCAGAAAGAGAAGAGGGAGATTCAGAAAGACAGTGAAGATGCAGAAAGAGAGAAGATGGAAATGCAGGTAGACATAAAGGTTAGATGCAGAAAGACAGTAAAGGGAGAGGAAGACAGAGAGTAGATGGAGATGAGGAAGGACAGAATATAAGGATGCAGAACTAGAGAAGAGAGAAGATGGAGGTGCAGCAAGATGGAAGGGAAATGCAGATTGACAAAAGAGAACAGCAGAAAGAGAAAACATGAAGCTGCAGAAAGACAGAGGAGGGAGATGAAGAAAATAGAAGAATAAATGCATAAAACAGAGGAGATTCTGAAAAGAGAAGAGAAAGATGCAGAAAGAAAAAGTGATGCTTTAGACAACGATAGCAGGACACAAAAAAAGAGGAGGGAGATTCTGAAAAAGAGAAGTGGAAGATGTTTAAGACAAAGGAGGGAGATGCAGAAAGAAAGATGAGGATGCAGATAGACAAGAAGGAAAGGCAGAAACAGGAAAGTGGAGGAGGCAGACATAGGAGAGGAGGTGCAATAATAAATGGAGATTCAAAAAAGGGGAAGACAGTGATGCAGAAAGAGGAGGGAGACACAGAAAGACCGAGAAAGAAGATGCAGCAATGATGTCTATCATTGGTGATGATTGCATAGGAGTTTTAAAATTGTCTCAATTTTAATTTTTAATTGTGGATCACTTTGTAATGTCTGTTACTGAAAGGTGATACGTCAATCTGAACAAACAAAAAATGATTTTGATTACTCTAAAATTGTAGATTAAACATGATTACTGGCTGATTTACGACATAGTAAGGTGAATACTCCATCTGACATTCTCAGCTTCTACCATCTTTATGAGAGGAACTGTAGTATCTGATGCTTGGCTGTGTTCATTATATTGAAGGTTACTTGGAAGGAGAGCAGCAGCAAGAGCAGCTTTGATTTCTTGATAAGAAACCAATATTCAGGTCTGTAGGAGACAGAAACTTGAGGCAAAAGAAAAACAGATGAAATATTCCTTTGACCCAGGAGTGACATTTTACCCTCGAGCCATTTTCTTTTGCTCTCAATAAGAACAAGCGGAAGAGATGAAATGATTCAGTGAGACTCTGGAATGTGAATTGCTCCCATAGCTGTGTACGACGAGGGAAAACAGGGAGTAAGAGCGGCACTGACCGGAGCGGGAAGGTCAGTCGACGTTTTTCAGCCTGCGGGGAGGAGAAGGGAGGCCGAGTGAAGCATCGACCACTCTGCTGCAGGGGAGCACAGAGCTCATCAGCGGGCAGGAAGAGAGCAGGAGATGGGATTTCACAGATGTTACTGCGGTTTGAATGAATGGACTGGAGAAAATAGGAGGAAGCTGCTGGGGTGACCAGAGCGAAATCTGTCAGTCATACAGGAAGTGAAGTAATGAAAAATAAAGCTGAATTACACACGACATCGCAGACAGAAAAAATATCCAACGTTTTTTTATTCAGAGGTGTTTTTTTTCTTTTTCTTGGACTTGACAGATTAAGAGATGAGACAGGATTACAGTTGAAATGCTGCTTTTTTCATCCTCTCAACAACGGCACGGCACTGAAATTCAGAGACAACTTCATAATGTTCTGTGGTGTGATCAGCAGGAGGTGTAGACAGATTTTAAACAGAAGAGAACACTGAAATAAAAAGTAGACAAACATTTAAGAATCGCTTCATTTAACAGTCCAAATAGCTGCATCAGGAGAAGAATTACTGCAGGTCTACCAGCTCCTAAATGGATTTGATAACTGATTTCTTGCTGGTGATCAGTATTTGACTTAGAGTCAAGCACATGAATTAAATATCCTTCTTCATATTATAAAGCAAGACATAATGCAAAGTTTCTTTTTAAGGTTATTATGCATGGACTGTAGACTCTATATTAAGATGGACAGGGTTACCAGGAGTGAAGCCAAAATATATAAAGCTTTCCCTGCTAACTAGCTGCAGAAACGGCAATACATTTGACCTTCTCTCCTATGTTAACAGATGGGCCAAACTAAGTTAAAATACATGTCAAATACATGTTTGACAATGCAAGATTTTGGCCTGCTTGTAAAAATTATGCAGAACTATGTCTGTGGATTCATCAGTGATTCTCACGAAGAAAGTACTTCGGTTGCCAACCCAAGTGACTTTGCAGAACATTTAGTCTTTTTGTACTGTGCAGAACTTTTGGGCATTTTTGGGCCAACATCAGGATCGACACAACCCAGGTCATGCTCTGGATGTCCTTGCATATTAGCAGGGGCATGGGAAAATTAACTCCTGTAGAGTGGTGAACAGGGTGGATGGGGCATGTGAAAATGGCAAGACTGTCATCAGGCATCTTTGAAAGCTCCAATCCACATGGTCTGTGGTGAACCCTAAAAAGGTCTGAACAAATCAATGTCATTTGAGGAGAATGAGGTGGAAGCTACAGGTGGGGTTAAGGTGCACTGTGAGCCGTTAGCAATAGCTGCCTCCAGCGTAGCAATTAGCTTGGATGTAGCTATAGTATAGTGGCAGTTTTATCAGAACTGGACTGCAATTCTTTATTAAATAAAGAGCAGGAACAGCACAAAAAGCTTTTCATGATAGAAAAAGGCTTTCTGCTGACCTGTTTTGGCATGAGTTTGCAGTCACTAAAGTGGGCGGTTTAGTTGTACCGTGAGCCGAGGTATAATGCTACCGCCATGGTAGCAGGAAGCTCAGATGTAGCTATACAAAAGTGTCAGGTTAGTCAGACCTTGACCACATTTCTTTATTGAAACAAGAGCCACACTGAAAGCTTCTCTTAGCAGAGATGTTTTAGCAAATCTCCAAATAGGTGTCAACATGAATTTTAGCCACAGACAAGCTTTGCCATTCAAACACTACGTTAGCGCTAGCCTGAATAGTTAAGGTTAGCTTTGGATCTGGGCATGTCTACTGCCTGATTTTGTCTTTTCACTCTGATTAGCCGGTAATGAATGTCACAGACTTAATGTTTGTTTGTTCACCTTCTGAGAATTTTGAAAGTCCTTCCTTAACACTTGAAGTGGGAGGTGTGAAATGTATCCATAATAAGAAACAGTCTATCAGGCTTTGTGTCTCCGTGCTGACAAAGCCCTGTCATTCTTCGTAAGTTTTACCTTACTAAACCTCCTTACAAGTGGCTTAATTCAGTGTACTGTTAAAAAAAATCGAGCCGTATTCTTGGCCAAGACATGCATCTCACATGTATGGTCTGAAACTGCCCTAATGCAGAAAAGAGCAGGGGTAATGTCAAGATGGATAGCTCTTGCCAAATGAGACTACTGGATTACTGAAGTAGAGAAACAATAGCATTCTAAGTGAATTTAGATATCTGATTTGCTGTGGATTTTAGGGATTCTCTGATGTTTGATCACCGTGTTAAATGTGTGCTGAGGGTGGTGTGGTGTTCCCAGATCCAATCTGGCTTCAAATTACATCAAAATGTCTGTGATTTCCATTTAGGTGCTTTGGCTTCACTTTTGTACAACAGAGGGAAATGGAGGTGCACTGTCCATGCTAATATGCAGTCATAGGTACAGGCTTAAAGTAGGTCTTTCCCATGCAAATGCTACCATGTTTGTTGTTTAAAAATTATCTCTTCCGTACAGGGCTGAACAAGGATCATTGCAGTTTTGTGGATACTGTTTCAGGCAGCTAAAGTACACAGCTGCTGACAATATCAAAATGCTCACTTCTGGCTGCACCAGAAGGGCATAAATGCAAGCATTTACATGAAAAGCCACAAATTCATTACTTGTTTAAAGAAAAAAAAATCTTTTTTGTTGTTTAGTTCTACTTTTGCAAGACATGCAATGAGTTGCAAAAGTATAAGGCAGTGCTAGCTAGTTATTGCAGTCTCAATAAATTCGACTCTCATAAATGTTTTATAGTTCTACATTGGTCAGGATGGTTTTGGTAATGTGTAATTTATGGTCATATAGAGGCTGCTTTTTGCTTTGTTGTGAACTCATGATGATTTTTATTGACTTAAACTGAACGGTGTTTGTACTATTTGGTCTAGTCTTGTTTATATCAACTTTATGGGAAAATATTTGAGCACTTCTCAGAACAATTCAATAAAAGTCAACACAACCATAAACTGCAGCCTCCAAATGATCTTAAAATCAGATAAAAGGTCTTTAGAGTTGCTCTGATGAACACTAAACATTATGACTGGCCTGAGAAAACATTCACTGCGGAGATGTTGAATTAAGTGTACTTAGTTAAGAAGTTATTAACCGTAGCTCATGCTAAGAAAGCAAATGTCATGTACTGATAATTGTAAGCATCCTTTTTAAGCATCTATTGAGTTTAACTTTCCTGCAAAAACTCAAGGGCACAATTATGGACTGTTAAATGAAGAGGAAATGAGGGCACTACTGAAGCAGTGTGTTAGGAAGGCAACTTAAACACAAAAAGGCTTCTCTCACTTCAAACCCATCCACTGATGCTGTAGATTTTAGTAGCTGTAATGAAGCACAGTTAAATCACAGGAACTTTCTGGATGAATTGCTGTCACAAGGAATGGTTATGATGTTATTATTACTCTGAAGTTCATCTCCATGTCAACCATCTCTCCAGACCTGAGTTTAAATTCTTACAAAGGGTTATAATCGGAGTGTTGGGACTCGCTCGACTTGTCTGGAAACCACTCGAGCTGTAAGAAATCTGCTGCTCAGCGGTTACTCAGACAACATCTCAAAACACTGAAAATGGGAGCTGCACGCTGAACTGTGCATGATGAATCACAGCAAAGCTCATGAGACGGTGCAACAAGGCTTTAAATGTTTAGAAGCTCAGACAGCACAGAAAAATGAACCCAGAGTCTTTGTTTTTGTACATGACCTCCCTTTCAAATTCTGCAAGCCAGACACATCACTCAAGTTTCTTTGGTGATGTATTCAGTCAATATTCTACGGTGGCCCTGAAGGTCAACTGCAAAAACATTCCACTGAAACCCAAAAATGTTCTTTGGAAAAGAAAAATCATTTATAAAACACTCAAAAATATATCAAGATACACAAAAAATATTTGAATGCAAAATTATTTAATAGAACGCAAAAACATTTCTTGAAACAATTTTTTTTAATTAAAAAAAATGCAAAAATATTTTAGAAAAAAAGCAAAAAAATAATTTGCAATATGCATGTTTCCTTACACATGAAAATTATTAGTAAAACTCAAGATATTACACAATGCAAAAATACTTAACAGAGTGCTTAAAGTGTAACTCACAAAAAGCTTAAATAGTTCTTGACAAAAAAAAAAATCAGTTTGTATAAACAAAAAATATTTCACTTAAAAAAATGGAACTTGAAATATTTCACTGACCAAAAATGTCTAATTTAATGCAATGGAAGTGTCACAAAGTGCACAAAAATCTCAGGGGGAAAAAAAATGGAACAAAAACATTTTGTAAAACAAACATTTTTTTTTATCAAAATCAGGAGCAAAACTTTAAACAAAAAAACATATCATGAAACCCAGAAATATTTTATTGAATTAGAAACATTTTGTGAAACACAGTAGCTTTTTCATTTAAAAAACATTTTGTGAAATGCGGAAACTAATTAAACTTTTAAACTTAACAACAGTAAATATTTAATAAATAAAAGCATTTCGCGTAGCACAAAGCTTTTTAATTTAACAGCATTTTTCAAAGCGCATAAGCTTTTTTCAATTCTTTAACTTTGTGAATTGCTGAAACTGTATTGAAAATTTTGTGAAACACAAACAGAAATAAAAAAATATAAACACGGAAACTTAATTAAATGCACAAACATTTTGTTAAATTAAAAAAAACTAAAAAACAACAACTTAACATTTAAAAAACAATCCTGAAAAGCATAGCAATTTAAATTTCTCTTTTTTTGTTTTGTTTCATGTTTTTGCTTTTCACTGAATTTTTTCAGGTTTCTAAGTTTTACTGAATTCATTTTGCAGTACCTGAAATGTTTTTTTTGCAAATGGTTTGGCAGTTGACCTTCAGGGCCACTTTTACTGAACTAAACAAGCAGAGCTGAAAAACAGTCGACTCAGTTGGTGGCACACCTGGAGAAAAATGTGGCAATTGTCATGGTTTGTCAACTTCAATAAGAAACCATGAAATGAGTTTTAGCAGACTTTAATTTGTTAAACTTAATCTCTTTAACACCCTGAAGTGGGAGGACCATGCCCCAAAAACAAAGGCTTAAAAATATCCCAAAATTAAAAGCTTCAATATGAAAATTTGTCAAAGTCCAAACAGTTTTATGAGTGTTTGTTTCTGACACTCAGTTGTGGTTCCTTCTCATGCAGTTGCTGGTTGGGATTTTAGAGAATCTGTTGTAATTTGCACCACAAACGGCACGAATACATTCTATTTTTAGTCCTTCTGTCTCCACATGTAAAAGCTTTCCATGGGGAAAACTGAGGTCACTTCCTCTCT
Source organism: Cheilinus undulatus (assembly GCF_018320785.1). Lineage (NCBI taxonomy): Eukaryota > Metazoa > Chordata > Actinopteri > Labriformes > Labridae > Cheilinus > Cheilinus undulatus. The sequence goes on along the minus strand of NC_054872.1, from coordinate 43,678,594 downwards.
GAACAACCCTTTTTTTTATCAGATATCTACAGACAAATAGAACTTTTTGTTTTTCAACACACTTTCATATATCTTTTTTATAAAATAAATCTTATATTTCCAAGTATACAATAATAAAATGATGCACTCTGCAGAAAAAAAGGTAACAGGAAACTCCATATATACACATATTATACTATTTTGGCAGACGAGAACATGGATGAGTTCAGTATTGTAAACAGCTCTTTACTCAGGATGACATTGTCCCCGTCTTCTTCCGTTCCCTCCACATTTCTTCCTGTCCTGTTACATTCATAACTCCAAAAAATTGTGCTTTAAGAAATCTCTTGCAACAATCCAAGGCTCTGCTTCTTTTAGTCTTTATTTAAAACCCAGGTCTTCTGAGTAGAAGTGAATGTTTCTGAACTACGTCTCATGCCATCATGTGGCTGATAGTTTGCTCTTCTCACCCAGGAAATGAGGACAGGGGTGATGAGAGGAACAAAAGTGGTAAGACAAATAAATGTACAAGGAGTTTGGATGAATAATTATCTGAGCTTTTCAGGTAGAATTTGTTCCCCACTCAGAAAATTCTCAGCCACATAATAGATATCCCTTTTGTTTTGCTTATGCTGGATGTAAAGATTTGATGTGATGCAATTCCTATGCAGTATCAGATGTGTTTAAAAAAACTTCAGTGCAGCTCCGGAACGTTTTAAGACTCAAAAATGATGACAGAAATTCTCCAGATTTCTCTGAACTCTGGTTGAATTCTGTCCCGGAGCAGGGGGGTGGATTTTGATGCTTACAAGGCAGACGTCTGAGAGGCTACAGCTGTGCTTGGGCTGCAGGAATGGACACGATGGAATGTGGAAAACATGGCGTGCATGGCGATGTCGGTGCCATGGTACAGACACAGCAGGTTCTGGGATCTGAGAGTAGGATTGTGGGTCTTTAGTTTTCCTCATCAGTGAGCTCGTCTTCAGCTATGGCCTTCTCAGGAATGGCCTCCAGGCTGCGTCTGCCTTTAGACTCCGAGCCGGAGGAGCCACCCACCGATCCGCCTCTACTCAGGTTACAGGTGAGCGCGGCGTAGTGGATCTGCTTGAGGCTTTCCTGGACTTCAGACCTGGCATGTTTTAGAAGATCAGCCTGACCCTGGGGGGGGGGGGGGGGGATCAAAGTGTTAGAGCAATGACTGCAGTGCGTAAGACATGAAAGAGAGCTGGAGGAGCATGAGCAGTGGTAGTTTAACATCCCCATGTCTGGTCCAAGGTTGCCATGACACCTGAATTTTAAACTTTAAAATCATACTGGTAAAAATCAAAGTGTCCTGACACAAGGGATGTCTGCAGGGACTCAGTGTGGCTTCATCTAACTGGACATACAGTGCTTAACAAATTTATTAGACCACCACCCAAAGTAAGGTTTATGCCACAGCTGCCCTAAATTAACAGCATTGGTAATTACCAAAATCATTTTTTATGTTTCTGCAATGGTTAATACACCAATATGTAGAAGCTCTTTAACCCAAATGATATTTTTAATGCTAAAATATAATTATTGTTGTTATCCATGAATTTTCAAATTTACTGATTTACAAAAAACTGAAAAAATAGTAAAGCACATTATTATTTCTTGATTAATGTGTCAAATTATAGTTATTTACTTGCACTCCTGCACAGAAAAATGAGTTTTAGTGGTTGAATGTTATGCTTGATTAATTGCTGACTTCTCAGAGAAGCCCAGTGAGCCGGCTCAAATTTGGGTATAAAAAGGTGAATTTAGTTTGAAATTCCTCATTCCTGTTCAAAATAGTAAAACGTGGAGAGCTCACTGAAAATGAAAAAGTCCGCATTAAAGCACTTCATGATGCAGCTGTGGCATAAACCTTACTTTGGGTGGTGGTCTAATAAATATGTTAAACACTGTACTTGGTAAGAAAATAAGAACTGAGGAAAGGATAAATGGTACACAGAGGTGAAACTTCTCTGGCTTTATGAGCCTAGCACAGACACAACAACTGCTTTACGAAAGCTATGGTAACACTCAAAGGACAGATCACTCAAAGGCAAAGATAGGGATAGGTTAGATAGGGAAGATACAGAATGTCTCTGTGGTGGTGAGGTGGGCAGTGAGAGCTAGCATGGAGGGCGGTAGCTCTGGGACACTGTAGATACCATAGTTGTCAAGTGGGAGCCCTCCTTCATCAGTCGCATTCAGGTAGTCCCATAATACCTCCAGAGGTCTTAAAAGCAAAGTGCTGACCATCAGTCTGCACGGGTGACTTGAGGGTCACCATTAAGGGTTTCTTTGCTGATTCATAATTTTTTTCAGTAAGGCACAAGTATCTTATTTTAACTTAAAGCCACACCAGTATGTTTAGTGGGGTACAGAAATATGCTGCCCTCTCCACTCTCTCTTGCGCTTGTCCTTCACCACACAGAGACAGTGCAAACTCATGTGTTTGGAAAAGTGGATGCAGCATTTTTCAATGATATAATTCTGAATTGTAGCTTGCTTCTGCTGGATTCTGAAATGCTGGCTTCCCCAGCTTCAAGCACTGTAATAAATCAACCCCTTAATCATCATTTTCTTATCAACAAAGAAAATAAAGTGGGTTTAATAAACCACAGAACAGCCTAAATGAACCAATTATGGGGTGCTGAGGTGGTTCTCCTCATGTCAGATTAGTCGATAAAAAAGATTTCTGACCCTCGGGGAGCAGAGCAGAAATGGGGAGAAGACTGAAAATAAAGCATTTATTATAGGAGCAGCAGTCTACCTTCATGTACTTTTGCTTTTCATGTTTGCCCACAGCATATCTGAATTTTATTCTAAATCACGTTTTTGTGCACTATTGTGATTATAAAACTGACAAAGATGAGGGATCTGATGGGCAAACACTCATAATCACAGACTGGTTATTAAGACTCAGCTAAATCTGCTTGATTGACAATCTCTGAAACATCTGTATTATCACTCCTCTTATTTCAGCTGTTCTGTCTACTGCACCGGCTGCCAAAAATTTAACTTACTGGGCATATTCTCTAACCCTCTGCCATGTATGGATAAAACTGTATGGACCATGTACACAGAGAGCAGACATCTAAATGATGAAGAGCTGTCTCTGTTGATGTAGAGAAACTATTTGAACCAAGTTCAAAGTCTTGTTGGACTGCAGCCATTCTTTAATCTTAAAGACCTTTACATCGATGACTTGATGCTCTTTTAATGATCATCAAAAGCTCACAAGACTGTTTACGTTGTACGCCTGCCAACAGTGAGATCTATATAAGCGCGGCTGCAGTTTAAACATGGACACAATATGCAGCACACACAATTAATAACACAAGCTCGCCCCACTCTACTGCCTGGGGACAAAATAAATATGTTATAACTGAGCTACTCGTGAGGTAATCTTAATTAACACGTGAAAATACAAATAAATATTCAGCAGGATATTCCACCATGTTTGTGGTGGAGGTAGAACTAAAATGTGGGATAAATACGAGAAGTGCAGAGTGACTGAGACTTGGTTCACTAATGACTCCAAACTAAGCATCACGTTAACTCACTGAAATTCATTATTCAAAACATCAAACATGAACTGTAGGACTCTATTACAGATTTTTCTATGGATCCAATATCTGTGAAATACAAAAATGTTGAAATTAAATAATTAATACACTAATAAGATAAAGAATGAATTGTAACCAAATGCAAAGACTGGTTTCCATTTTCAGTCATGTATACTGGTGCAGTACAGAAGCAGAGAACACATTAGCCGTGTTTCTATCAGGGGGTCCGGTTTGATTCAGTTCGGTTTGGTATGGTTTGGTACCCTAAACCCCCAAATAGGTCGCGTTTCCACAGACACCTGTGCTCTCACTTGGGTGGGTGGGGCTGTGAAAGCATGCACGTAAAGTCACAGACAGTGCGAGTCAGCTGTTCCAGCTGCTGAGTTATATAAAGGATGAATGACAGAAATCAGTTGGGAATAAGCAGTAAACAGCTTTATTTCAGCTGAAAGTGCTTTTAAAAAAATAACTACATCTTAATGATGTTAACCGCTGTCGGTAAAGTTCCTCAGCTGATCGAATATGTGTACAGAGATGGTTTGAGTCATAACACTACATTAATATGTGAATATATCTAGTCTAGAACTGTTTATACCACAAAATATGAAAGTTTACAGCTGTACTGTGAGAATTTGCCGCATTGAAAATAAAGTAAAAGTTCAGCCGGTGTTAAAATCAAACTAGATTAAGTCAGAAATCCGGGGTGCGTTGATCTCGTTTAAAAGTAGTCTGCATCCTGAAGTTTTACGAGCCCATTCAACAACCACAGAGCGATGTTTTCACAGGTTATCTAACATAAGATGTAGATTAATAACTAGTTACAGATGAGAATGAACTGTTCAAAGGCTTCGTATTCACAAAACTTCTGCATTAATTTAGTTTCTCATCCATCGAGGATGGATCAGGCTGATGTGAGCCTTCAGGTCGAGTCCAAATATTTCCCATTTAGGCAGATATTGGTCCATTTTTCTCCCGTTTCCGCCCGTTTCTCACAGCAGACTTCGGTCTTTGAAGCCCAGAGGTGTGCAGCAGAGTCGCGCGCTGACGTCATGTCAGTGCAGCCCCTATTGTTGTATGTGTAGCTCCACCTTTATGTACGGTTAGGTAAGATTGGCACCCCTTCGGAAGGGTGCCGAAAAGTGGGACAGTACAGGTCGGTTTTTTGGGACCCTTTCTCTATGGAAACGCCAAAAAAAGTGTGCCGTACCGCACCGAACTGAGCCGGACCGCTCGGTGGAAACGACCTAATTATCATGATGTCATGATGGTTTCTAACGACTTACCACATCAAGAGCAGGTTGCATGCTTGGCTCTCAAAACTCAAAACTTTTTTTTCTGCATGTTGAAAAATTTAAATCTAGACTTCCTTTCAGAGCTACAACTTCATTACTTGTATGTCTTATTAAAGCAGCAATACAAATTGTGTTACTCCCTGATTATTTGAGGGATGTTGGAAATTACAAGAAAAACCTTGTTTTGATACATTAATGTCTAACAGAGTGAGCAGGACTCCAACATTGGTTACTGTAGCTGGTCTTTTTTTTTTTTTTGGTCTTTTTGGAAATCAATCATATAAAACAAAATATTGGTTTGGAAGTAATTGTATCAGGTTTTAATTCTTCTGCTTAGAATAGCAGCAGCATCTTTTGGGATTTAAGGGGCTGTGTCCACAGCAACAGTTAACTCTTTAGCTCATAAAAATAAGCTAACTTGCTTTCATTTAAATTGATATTTCTTAAAAGCACTTAACTAACCTGTGACTACTCATATTAAAGTGAGCATTTCCACTGATGGTGAAGACATCCATTTACTGCATGTGCCATCTTCATATTTGCACTCTTCACTGTGGCATTCAATTTTACATCTTTTATCCTTTTTTCATTGCTGTTTTTCTCTCATTTCTCTTTTTGTCCAAAGTAAACAGACTAATGCCACGTTAACCGAGCTTCTTTGTTTGGATGAATATTATTACAACTAGGCCTCAAGGGTCTGAAATTCTAGCAGCATCCCTACCAACAACCTATTTTTCTTTGTAACAGGGGCTATTTCTATAGAGAAATAGCTGACAGCTGCTATGTGCAATTGGCCAATCAGAATCAAGTTTTTAAAATATCCATCTAATAAACATTTGAATGAGTGTTATACATTAGTGGTGAGAGTTAATCAAAACACACTACACGCATCCATAAACACTCAATAAATCTGGCCTGTAAGGACTCACAACCTCTATGCATGGGCAATCAGTCTATTACCCGTCCCTAACTGGAGCTGTCATGTAACTAGGATAACGCTGAATCCCACTCCAGCTAATGGAAATATCCAGGAGGAAAACTGCTGGAGGGTGCTGACCCTGACCTTTGACCACCTCTGATCATCCATGTGTGTTATGGACATGTGAGAAATAGCACTCTTCAAATTGGCGTGTGCAATGTAGCAAGTACATGCAATTCAAACAGAAAAGAGTGTAGAACATGCTGGAGTTCACAGTTCACTGTTAGTCTGAATGACAGCCTTACTTTGAGTATGGTGATGTTCCATGTGAAGCTCTCCACGGCCTTGTGTAGCTTCCTGCCCTTCAGCCCCTCCTTCACGGCCAAGTCGTGGAGATTTTCATGAAACTCCATCGCTGAGAGAGGAAATAAGAGAAGCAGTCAGTGTTAATGGTTAGAAATTCATGTTGTTTTGTGAGACAAAGGAGCAACTATGAGGTGACTGGAGGAGTCTGGGAGTTGTGATTGGGTGCTAAGCCTGTTGTCACTGTGAGGAAACGCATTAGGGCAGAGACTCTGACATGTACTGCCGACATTTCACAGCCTTTGAAAGAGTACAGAGGTTCTCTGGCTGTGGAGAAGGACTCTTCTCTTCTTGCTGCAAGTCTGCAGAGTGATAATAACTGGCAGCAACTGAGAGCTGCTGTGAAGGTGTACTGCATGACAGGTCTAAAAAAAAAAAGACATCAGGTGTGATTTTTTAAAGGCTTCAAATCCCACTCCAGCCTGTGATTCCAACAGCTTTGAGTTAAGCTTCTTTTTAAAACGGACGATGGGGTGCTGTTAATATTAGGAAATAATCCTTTACAGCGCAACAAAAATTGCATTCTTGCATATGGTTACTCTTACATAAATTGAGCTTTTAGGATTATAAAGTACAGAGCAGATTTAAAGACAGATGTCCCTGGTCTCCCAGGAGCTGACCGCACCATAACCTCGTTGTTTCACTGTCCCAGGAGTCACAGTCCTGGTCGCAATGGCTGTAAATCACCTTGGCACTGTATTCCCAGTTGTCAAACTGGCCTCTGTCAACCCAGGTCAGGCAGTGTTCACCAGGAGGATGCTGAGTAGGGTTATGCTTTCTGCTTGCCAGTTGTGCTGCTAATTCTGTGGCTGCTCTCTGCAAGAATCCCCTGTGGGGGTCCTCTCTTGCCCCAGGCCTGAAATTCTCTTCCTATTGATGTAATCTAGCTTCTGTTATAACAGAGAAAACATCAATTGGTTCTTTACGCTTTAGGTACATGCTTTAACAAAGCTAACTAACAGTCAGAATAAGTTGATTAAGAGCATTAAGAGGATATCAGGGCATATTTCATCATCCATATAGTCCTATAAAAGCAATAAAGGTGTGATTTTGTAGAGTAATAATTGATGCTTGCCCCCCTGAAGCACTCAAATAATCAAGGTTATGATATTTGACCCTGATCTTGATGCAACCAAAGGCCACAATGTCAATGATATCAGTTTAAGTGATTTCAGCTTTAAGTAAGGTGTTCTATGACTTGGTTGTAGCTTCAAATTTTTCACTTTGTGCAATATTTTTTGGAGAAAAAACTCGATATCCAAACCTTGTGGCTAACTGACATTATAAAATGACTCAAATATATTCAATTAATTTCCTTGACTGATTGATCTGGAAACGATTACTATGCACCTGTGGTTAATACTCTGGTGTCTGCAGCTGAGAGAGGCACTGTGTGTTGTGTAGTATAATAATATTGGCTAACTGAATTGCCAGCCAGCAAACTTAAGCACATCAGCACTGTGAATTTAATCTGAATGCAGCACCTTCACCTGTCTGTGTAGAAAGTGTCTCCTTGACTTCATCTGCTGCTGCAGGTATGACATCCTTTTCCTCCAATTAAGCCACCATTGTGAAATTCCACTAAACTTTTTGGTGAGTCTCAATAGTTACATAAGTAATTCAATATTGAAATCAGTGTTGAAATTCACTTTGAAATGGGATCAAAGCTATTTAGCCAGCTTAACAGTGTAACACAACATCACAATGTGATATATAGAACACAATAAAAACTGTTTTTCGAGGTGAAATGTGTCACTGCAATATAAAATTACTGCAATAGATGGATAATGCAACTGAGTCAATGTTATGAGGCTTATTGCCTTTACTTATCAGATCACCACTGTTTAGCCAGTTGAAGAGACTTGATATTATTTCAGTTTATTAGTGTTAATCCAAATAAATTAACAAATAATAGATGAATGAATAATCTTACTTATAACTTACTGTAGGACACTTGGAGCTCCACTGAAGGATTTTTTACCTGAGCTGAATAAGGATGACTTTTAAGCCTCTGTCTATCGAGTTCTTTGGAGAGTTAGTTTTGACTTCATGTGTAATCCATGAGTCATTTAAAATCAATATATCAATATTCTTAATACTATTTACAAAGTCTGGGTTTGCTGATTTAAAACCAAAGGCTGAAGAAGACAAACCTTGGCTTTTCTAAGTACTGATAAAAAAAAAAGATGTGTTTCTTTTCTTGTCCTAAGTAATCTGTTCCACTAAAAGATATTTAATTTACAAACAAAAGACAGTTAAATTCAGATTGTTTTATAATATGATTCTAGAATCATATAGCATGATCTAGTCCCTTTTTCATTTTTGGACCATGTATTAACTAAATAGTTTAATGCATATTGATGACATAATGTCTCTTTTCTGGCTGGAATTTTGTTTATTGGATGGAGGCCTGCTTTTCTTGACCCAGGAAAAGATGTGGATGAAGGGTAAATTGTACAGGGGTAGGTCCAGGGTGTTGCGGAGGAGGGGCTCCTAATCTATGAAGAGGGGTGGACTTCTTTTCTTTCATGACACACTAATTTGTTTGAGTATATTTTGAGGTCCCAGTACTCTACAAAGCTAGGTCAGTTGATCAACCATGAAACAAACAGCAAAAAAAAAAAAAAAAAGTGAACACATCGGCTGATTTCAAGAGCAGCCAACCAGAACTACTATCAGCAGCAGGAAAATGTGATAGGGGCATCCTTCCCCACTGCAAAAAAAGGTAGGACAGAGCTTAAGCAGCAAAGTCTCTTCACAGAACAGAGAACCCCTCCCGGTCCTTACTCAGCCTCTCAGGGGTGTTCCACCTGGTGTTTTTTAGTATTTCATAACTCAGTCATGCCACAGCTCCAACTTTCCTCAAACATTTGCTGGCATCAAATTTAAAAAGGGTCAGAAAACTAGGAATGCACCAATTATAGGCAGTATAGGCAGATACTAGCTAAAAAATGCAAGTACTGTATCGCCAGATATCAAAATTTCTGCTTATATTACATTTGATATTTTGGCCATGAATATCAACATACAGTATAAATTAGTGGGGTTTTAGGCTGGACCAACAGACCTATGTAATTAGAGATCTTTTTCTTTATTCATCCTCATTCTTTAAATTTTGAAATGTGTTTTAAGAAAAAGAAGTTTGTTTCTTTTTTCATCCTTAAACCTTAAATTATGCTAACCTTGCAAAGCAGATGGATTTGCCCATTTCCGTGTTTCTCACTGGCAAATCCATCTTGCAAAGCTCCCATCTGAACCGTTTGGGCCCGGTTAGAAAGTGACAGGACCTTTCAGCGACGAGGGGCAGTACTTTCAAGCGCAACAGAGTCGTGATGTAAACAAGCAGCAGCAAGAGCTGGTGCAGTTATGGAGGAAGAGATTAGCGTTGATGCTGCTAAAGCGCCAGTTTTATCAGAACTTGACAACATTTCTTCATTAAAAGAAGAACAAAGAACAGCAGCGAGTTGTTTTCTTTTCAAAAACTACAAAAGTCAAGTACTTACACGTCTATAGTCACCACGTTTCGCGTGCGCAGCTCAATAGCAGCTACGTCACGTGTTTTGTTGCTCTTATTGGCCCATAGAGATGTGATAGACAGAACGTTCATCCAATCACACTCCGAGTTTTTTTCAGATCCTCTGCCTTTTCTCAAACATTTCCTATTGAAGCTTTCCCAGATCGATGTGTGAAACACATCCATCTGGCGTGTCAGGTTAGGTAAATATGGCTCTTTAATCAGCATTTTTTAGAGATGCATGCAGCTTGCAAGAAATAGGTGAGACTTCTTTTCTCAAGATTCTTAGCACATGTGACGTGTATATCAGCCATGTGAGATGTGGCCCTCATGCAGGCAGTCTGAAAGCCCCGACTTGTTAACATGCAAACAAAAATGAAAATCAAGCTGTGACGAGGCTGCCACGCACCTAGTCTAAAAAGACAGCAACAAGACTGACAAGAAGATCTCCCACTACACTATCATGGTAGAACTGTGACAAATTAATTTGTTTTCTCAAAGTGTCAGTTTAAAAAGAAAGGGTGATCTTGTTACTCTTGTAAAAAAATATTTCCACAATCCACACATTGTTGCATCCATTGCAGCGGAGGTTTCATTTTTAACCAGGAACACTTTGTAGAGCATGTGTGCCCTCCACAACTCACAACTCTGAAATCAATATCTCATAGTGAAATGTGACTGAGTGGAAGGTGTAGAACGGTGGCACATCTCAACGAGGTGTTGATGGGACATCGGCAGAAACTGGTGAATTGTGAAAGAAAAAAACCAAGAGAAAGCAAAAAGGCAATATAGCTCAAAGGCAGATGAGAAAACAAGCAGCAGAGTTGAAGGGAACAGTGAGGCTGGATAAGAGGGAAAAGGACGAGCTCCGGAAACTGAGAGCAAGGCACAGAAGAGATGCAGTGTAGGCAGACAGACATGACGTTCTTTCACTGAGGATTAGCATCACGGCATTAAACAGAGGAGGGATTTGTCTCCTGAGGAGCTTTCCCACCTCCTCTCTTCTTTTTTTTTTTCTTTCTTTTGCATGACTGAGTCTGAGTAAGGACATGTTTAATGTTGAGCTGGCTGTACAGTACAGCTCTGACTCTGCAGCAACAGGCAGCACAGCCTGGAAGCTAAATAAACAAAAAAGAGAGAGATGAAGCAGAGTTCCTACTACACACAAAGCACATAACTGCGTAACACTTGTGCACTGGAAACTCCTACAGAAGGCGAACCCATTTCCGCTTGAAGCTCTAATATTAGCTAGAGTCAGCCCTGGCCCCTGTTGGTGCTGTTGCCATGGAAACGTGATGAGCACACGAGAGAGACCCCTTAATGTGAAATCACCATAATAGGTGAGGGGTTGGGCTGTTTAAGAGCCTCTTAACTGAGAAAACAAGTCTGCCACCAGATCTCAGGTGACAGATCAACCTCTTGAAAGTAACAATTTACTGACAACTGTGACACGTTTATCATCTCTGAGTGTGACATCACACCGCCACTCCTTCATCAAACCTTCACTTATTTTCCCTCCTCTTCTCCTTGAGTTGTGACATGTCACATTATTCTCTCTTCAGTTTCAGGTCTCTGTGCTGTGACTACAGAGCTGCTGCTGCTTCTGCTGTGCTGCACGTGAACCATGACTGTGCTGAAGGAGGCGCACAGCTTCCTCCATCTCTTGCTCACACTGGAGGTTGCCTAGCAACATTTCATGGAGTCTGGCAAGCAAGACAAGGGGAAGCTCATTCTCAGTGAGGCAATTCACACTGATGTCTGTGAGGTAATGCTGCAAGACAGAAACAGTACAATATTGATGCCTGGATGATCTCTACAGTATGGAGTGTCAGATCTGAGAAGCATGACCTGAAATATGCATTAATTGATGATTATTTTATCAAGATACTATTGCATAATCATATACTATATAATGTGACTTACTGAGCACAACATGACATTAAATATTGAAGAAAATATAACTACAAATAATTGATTAATGATAATGAGCACTAAAGATCTGTCTTACTGACTGCATTAATTCTCTATTTTCTTTATTAGGATCTCCATTTGCACAATCATAATTATAGGCTATCCTAGCTGGGGACCAGCACACATAAAGTTATACACACTTTCACAGTAAAAAACAATATTTTCCATTGACAATGGTTACAGTTGAGTTCATCAGCTTATAATGACTTGTGCCCTATTTGCACTGGACAAGTAAATTGTAATAATTGTGTAGGAGGTCTGTAGTTTTAATCCTGGGCGAATTAACCATGCACATACTTTATAGATTAAAACTTCCATGGCAAATTAACTGACATATATAAGCACACACTGAGGTCCACAGGTGATTCTAATCATGTGTGAATCAGCATCTCTGTAATTTCGGGTCATAATTTTATTTTTTATGGTCAGTGCAGCTTTTTCTGATCCTTTTTCTGATTGAAAAAAAAAAAATACAGGCAGCATCAGAGATCGTTCTTTCATAACACAATTTTTGATTCGAAATGAATCGTTTACCATTCAGTGGTTAGGCTGCAACAGCTGAACCACACAAGGAGGGTTGTTGTGGATGCGTACTGATCCTAAATTTATAGGGTGCAGAATATCAGCAGCAGCATCAACTGCATAAAAACTGTTAAAAGAAACAGGAGAGGGTCATATTTCACATCAGACCTATACCTTCTCATACCTATGGGAGATGCAACTTTCTCTCTCTTCCTCTGTCTGATCGGACGCAGATATGAACAGGTGAAATTTGAAATATACACAGAGGGGGAAAAACACTTAAGTGCATGTTGTCTATAGGAAACTCTGGTTTACAGTATATATAGGACACATGCAGGAAATGTCACCTGTAGAACGCAATGTGCACAACATTGCATTTTTTTTGTACGAATTTTATAATTAAATAAATGCTCTTTCATTGCAACAGCACCCTTATGTTTTCCTTCAGAAATGTCAGTAAATTTGACTACATCCCAGACTTTGTTTATTCTGCAAATGCACCACACCAAACACTGACATCAGGGGCTAATTCACAAATTATCAGAGGTCCACAGGTAATATTAGTCCAGTGTGAATAGTACTTAACACTGAATATTCATCAGTGGTAAGATTCAAATTTCACTTGACAGGCCTGTGATGTCTCACATTTATTGTAATGATTTGCCTGTTTTATTTTCTGTAAAGGATATTATTTGGGTGTTGTAAGCTGTTGAGTTATGGTAGTAGGTAATGTAACCTGCTGAGAGTGAGTTTCAGTGTTTAGAGCCTACAGTCGATTCAGATGACTTGTTTTGACACGTCCAAACCAAAAGATATTCAATTCACATTTATATATCCTACTGGAAAAACAAAAAATGCTTCTATTTTAGAGGCTTGAAACAGAGGCTTTGACATCATACTAATAAACAGCTGATTATCATTTTGTATTATTTGTTCAAAATTATTTGAGGCATAATATAAACCATAAATTCAAGCACACAGAGATGTAATGTATAGTTTGACAACTTAAGATAGAAGACATAAAGTTTAGGGGAAAAACAAAGAATAAAAAGGGATCAGCAACTTTGGAGAAACAAGCCAGAGTAAGCTTGATTTTAAAGGATCCAATAAGAGAAATGTCAGAGTCAGTTGGCCAAACAAATGACTCTTCACTGCTTCACTCACAATTCAGAAAGAGCCCATGACAGAGGGTTGGGGTGAGGAGTAAAGGGCATTCTTGTTCTCGTCAAAAGTATCAAAGTGCCTTTCCTTGTTTTTCTAGTGTTGCTCTGCCTTCTCAAAGACTCTGCTTACATGCAATCAAAGTACAGGCACTGTAGTGTCGCGCAACTAACTGTGTTTCAATTTTAGTGATAATTTAACTTTCTGTGATCATGGAAACAAGATAACCAAGATTAAACAATTATTGAACAATACAGTTCATTTAGTTTAAGGTACTTACATACTGTTGTGTTATTTTTCAATTTGTTTTTTTTTTTTTAACAAATTGCAACATCAATATTTTGTCCCATTCCAATGAGCAGTGCGCTTTTTCAACCATATCACTCACTTTTAATCTTTGCTGAGAAAAATGCAAAGAAAGGCTGCATGAATAGGAAAAAGTAGCATTAGAATATCATGTCTTTCTTTAATAAAAATGTTGAAATATGAAAAAACTGAGATTTATTCTAATTAAATGCAGTGAGCTTCAACAGACAATAAAATAGGACATTAACATTTATATCGTTCCACCATCATTAATACTTAAAGTCAATTTTATCTTGTATTAGAAAGCAATGCAATGTGGAATACAACTGATCTGTATCATGATGCTATGAAATAACAGAAATTAGTCATGTACTAATACTAAAGAACTCATGAGATACACTACAGCTGTAAGGAACATATATCCTGAATATATCACCACAGAGGTAATATTTGACCCCAGGTAAGTCACAATGCATGGCTCTGAAAAATTGGTTACAATATAATAGTGTAGGCCAGCTCTTATGAGTACTTGGACACACAGACAACTCACTAAGATGGAATGTGGATGCTGACTTCTTGTGAGCTAAATTGGCTAAAAGACTGCACTTTCTTAGCAGACTTCAACTGTTTTGAGTGAGTAAAAATATGACATTTGTTACCGCTGTCCTGAAAAGCATGATTCAGATATGGGTCATAGCCTGATTTGGCTCCCTCATTGTCCAGAGCAAACTAAAGATAAGGAAACTGGTGAAAAAATGCTGTATAGGTGACTGAAAAAAAAGATCGTCCCTTCATCCTACCTTGGAGAAAATTGTACTAGGACATTTGAAATGTCCTTATACAATATCTGTAGGACAAAGAAGTAAAAGTATTAATGATAATATAATGCTATAAAGCACTGGCCCACATGCTTAATGATCTCAGTAGATCCACTTTAAAAGGTTTTGTAACTTTTAAATCATAAACATTGGCTCTCTGCTTTGTATTCTGCATAATGTCACAGCAGAGCCACTCTGCAGCAATAATTTTTCACTTGGCATTTAAGAACATCTTCTGTAATGATCTTGTTAGTCTGCAGCAGGTTCAGCCATCCCGCTGACCTGAATGCTAATTTGAGTCTATGTAGGTGTAGGTTGAGGAAAGTGCCATCTATGCTCAAGCTGCAAACACCTTACAGTGTTTTCTAACAGTGTGATTGTATTATTTTTTTTTCTGAGGGAAAAGTGTGCCCTGTCTGAGCTGATGTGATGGATTATTCACAACTTTAATAGCTGTTGCTGCTGGAACGTTCCGCTTGCTGTAAAGGGGGAATTGGGTTTGTACTGACCCAGTTTCTACAAAACAGACACGTGTGAGAAAACGGCAACACTTGCACACAAATACAAACAGGCACATCAGCAACCCACGTGTTACAGTTAGACACACAAACACCGCTGGGGTAAAATTATGTCAGTTCAGGATGGGAAAGAAGTCAATGTTCAAGTTCATCAGTTTGCCATCTGTTGTGTCCCAGTTTGCATTGTTGGATGTTGAATTTTCTCCAGCTGATTTTAGATTTTTTTTACACACAACGCAGCTCTGAGACTTTGTTAGGTCTGTGAAAAGCTTTTGTTTTGTTTCACCACTATGATCTCTATTTGAGTATTGTTTAATATCAGAGAATGATTCATGCAGAGGAGAGGTTTTCCAATAATGGCTTGCCCTCACTGCTTGGTACAAAGGATAGTTGCATCACATCCTGTTGTGTTTTCAAACTCACAACACATGAAATGGGTATCATCTGACCTCAAACACAACTTCACTGCTAATGAACTCCCTTTCTGCTCACAACAGTCAGAAAAAAGGAAAAAAGCTTTCTCCTTCAGGCATAAATACTTTCAGATGAGTGATTTATTCATAAGTCCCATTGAAGATGAGTAACAGGTAGAGCAACAACTAAGTTGACAATCAATACTTGTTTATTTGCCATGTAGAACAAATATTGTGTTATATTTATGCAATGAGCAGGAACATTTGCAGATTGTTTATTTTATAATTAATTTTAAAATGACAACTGGTGGAGAAAACACAACAGTGTGGACAGATGCTGATTAGAATACATGAATCAGCAATTTCATATTAAGGTGATACATACAATGTCTGCACTGTGATCCGCCGGTGAATTGTACAGTGGAGCAAATCAACTTCTCTCTAGTCAACTGGAGCAGTTCCACTGACAATGCCCCAGCACGTCCCTGAAGTGCCACTCCGCTCCGCTTTGTTGCAGATACCCTGCAGATCTATTTTTGGCACTGGCAGATTGATCCAAACAGCTGGAAAGATGCACCAAGTATCCTGACAACTTGAAAATACAACTCAATGCACAGACTCCCGATCATAAATCAACACTGGATCAACATTACGTCTCATCCTACGGCACAAGCAAACTGTCGTCTGGAGGTCTGTGGGTCACAGGGCTACAACAGTGCCATTGATGAGGAAAAGTGAACTTTTAAGGTAGAAAGCAAAAGAACATGAAACCACAGATCCTTCACCACTAAATTACCTGGTGATGTAGGTGTGGAAAATGCGAACCCATGGTGGGGATCTCTCCTTCTCAAAACTGTTAAATGAAGTTTCTCTGCTCTCTCTATTAGCCTGTTGACTCTCCATTGGTTCTTCTCCGATGTGCTCCGGTTCATACAAATATCCTCTTGTATCCACAGTAAACAGCACATCATCATCACTTGAGTCGAAATTCTCGTGCTATCTTTGTTTTAGCTTGGTGTGGTGTTATTTTCCCTGTAGAAGCCCACAGACCCACACAGCTGATCAGAGGATATCAGTGCACAGAGGCGGAAGGAGACAAAATGCCGAAAGCTGTATCGTAAATTAGTGCCTGACACAGAGGGTTTTTTGGGAGAAATAAAGTGCTTTGTATGTTTTCGACACAGCGAACAGGTGAGCCAACATAATTTCTTGGCCCATTTTTACGTAAAAGTCATTAAACTACGCGGATAGAACGTTTACCATTTATAGCCACTACGCTGTGGATCTCTCTGAGCTTCTAATAACCACAGGAGCAACTTTCACAGAAATCAGTGGAGGCTAATGCCACTACTACAGCCAAGCACCTTATACGACTCAACTTCAAAATTCCCAAAATTCAGACCAAGGATTTGAGACAAGACAAGTTGAAACTTGCAACTACTTGCAACGTTCCACTCTGAGACGCTCTAAACACTTCCCAGTTCACACTGCTGTGATTGAAGGAGATGGAACTGGACTTCACTGAAAGATAATATAATTTTAAACTTTAACCCTTTAACTCCTGAGTCTCTGGACACGTTCTTTTTTTAACTTAAAATGGCACAGAAAGTGTCTTGTAAGTGCTTTTGCCCATTATTCCAGAGTACTTTAATATCTGGCAGTTGTGTACAATGTACTGCATGTTTAAAAAGTGTTTTTTTAACTGTTTAAATTAAAACTGAGTCTCTGGGCTCTTTTCTTATTTTAACCATAAAAGGCCCAGAAAATGTCCTGTGAGTACATGCTTTTGCCCATTTTTCCACAATACTTAGAACTTTTAATATATGTCAGTTATTTACATATTACTGCATGTTAAGTGTTTTAACAGTTTAAAATGAAGAAACACAAAAAACAGGGGAACGTCATGCTAGAATCTTAGTGGGAAAAGGAGAAATTACAGAAATAACCGCATGCTGGCTGTAAAGCACCATTTCTTAGCTTTCAGAAACTGTTTGAATTTTTCCGACAGCACAGTCATACAATTATGGTCATGTAAAGTGTGCTTCAACAGCGCGTTGTCGACGACACGCTAGGAGTAAAAGGGTTAAACAGTAAAAATCAGAACAAAGAAGTTACACCATACATATGGCAGAGTATTCATTATAAGCTTACATATTACACAGCCCTATGCATATTCTGCAGCTAAAGCTGGACCAAAGTAATAGTCAAAACAGCTTAAAAGCCTCACTGTACAGATATGAGCACCAATTTTAGCTGATCTTTTGGATGCCAATAAACAGAACATCTTCATCTCAAAGCAAACGGCATGTTATAGTAAAAGGGCTGAAGCTGGTTGAAGTGAGGGAAAGAAACAGAGAGAGACACTCCTCTCTGATGAGTCAAGACAATAGAAATTGAATATTTTATAAGTCATCCTTCAGGAAACCAATAAAGCTGAGCTGTGGTAATGGTGGTTCGCCCCCTTCCCTTCACTCTCACTTAATGTTTCCAGCAGGCCAGCACAATGATAAACTAGCCTTGGTTAGATGGTTTCATTTCCTGTAGATGTTGTTTTAGCATGAGAATTAAATGTAAACATGAAATCAACCTTATCATTAAGATGTTTCTATATACATCTAGTCAGTAAAACTTGTTACATTTAAGAAGTTTTATGAAATAAGGTAAAAAAATGCACAGTCAACACAGCAGAGGACACAGCTGTCACTAAAGCTCTGAAAGCTTCCTAGTTCAACATTTTCCCTTTCGAGTACTGTGTTTGTGTACATATTCTTGAATCCAGCAGAGCCTTTACTGATGAGATGCCAATCACAATTTTCTTTCTTCCCAGAAATACTAAAAGTTTTTTTTTTTAACCACTGAAGTGTCACAACAGGCTGGTAGCTAATGGCTGCATAAAGATTGAACTCACATGTGAGTCTTACTAGTTTAAACTGAATCAACATGGTGCTGGCTGGAGAGAGCAGATACTTCTGGTTAGACGGCAGGAAGGGATAATCATACAGTCTAAAAAGGTAACAATTTGAGAAACTAGCACTCTTGTTTATTTGCGTTGTTATTTTGGGCTACAACTGTAATATCATAGATATATAGTTTACCTCAGTGGTCAGATCCAGCTGCTATTTCAGCTATGTGTATTTATGTTTTGAAAGCATGCTTAGAAAACAAATCTTCCTAATAACAACATCTCACCTTGGTCAGACTGACTCAAACAATCCTTGGACAAGCGTTACTAAAATCAACTTGGTACAGCAATGTATTGACCAGCTGCTTTTATGGCACAGGCACTGAATATAGAATCATTATTTGCTTGAACCAACACCAGTAATCACTAGCGATATTAATGGATACTACTGTAAATTCAGTATACAAAATGCACTTTTAATATACCTTTTTTTAAAGGGTTGAATCCCATTTTGTGCTGCTAATAAGCCATTTTAAAAATACTGAGACATGAGGCATCGTGGCCCTGAGTGTAGCCAGTAACAAACTCACATGTATAGGATAAGAAATGGTTATTTTGCTATTGCAAATAGGTGTAATAATCTCTATTTAATCAAAGGTTGTCAAAATCTTTGTTGCTGTTCAAAATCAGAAAGCTAAAACAATAAAACCTCTGAATTTTTAATGATTGATAGCATAAAAACTACAAAAGAAAGGTGCATTGGAGAGGAATGAATCAAAAATTGCAAAAAAATGTTTACAATGTTTCACTGTAGACAACAGCAACATATATGGGCAGTTTACACAGCAGAATTCACTTGAAATTCTTGATTATAAAAAAAAAATAGTTGGATGCCTATGATGTCCTTTTTGTTGAGGTGTTTACCTCTCATTTTTTATTTTTATTGATAGCACATCATACGTATTTTGAAATTTCAATGTAAAGTCACCCCTAATTTCATAATTACAGATCTTATTATGTGTGGGGGATCATTTAAAAGCGTTCAGGATGTCTGATCATGACAGGAAATGCAGTTTTTTGCTCTGCTTTCTCACTATTCTACCATTTCTTACCTGCTTTTTGGGTTTGTAGAATCCTCTCATACACCCCCTCAGAGCTCTCCAGCAAAGTCTTGCCTGTCTGAATCACCTGAAAGGAGACAGACATACTGTTCATATTTTCTTTTCCACATCAGCAAAACTGGCATCCCACAATAAAGTGGGGAGCAGTCTCCGTCTGGCGGCCAGGCTCAGACACAAGCTGTTATTACAGGCGAGTTGGTGGGTGTGGTCCCTGAATTGCCTTTTTTAAAGCCAAAATTAGAGGCAAGAAGACACAAGCAATTATGGTGTTTATTAAAAGTTACGTTTTCTTCAAACTGGAACACAGTGTTGTCTTAGGGGGGAAAATGTAGCCGTCAATCCTGTTACCGTGGTTTAAAAGCATCTCTTACAAAGAAGAGTCAGATCATCAAGGTCACATAATTATTATCAGAGTAAGACCTAAACATGTGAGTCATTTGAAACAGGCTGCTACCTTGTTATCTGTGAAATTGCAGCTGTGAGAGTCTAAATTTAGCTCCTGTGGTGTTATGCTCTGCCTTAATTGAGTGCACAAACCCTGCTGACCTGCAGACTGTTAAAACTCTCATGGTGGCCTTTAAAGCGGACTCAAAGGGATCCATTTACATATTAAATCTTGAAAAAAGCCCTTTTTGGTTTCCTTATACAGTGAAAGCAGCACAGTGGTGCTTTTGGAAGTTAATGATGCATACGTAGGCTGTCACAAAAAAGTGGTAAATAACCAGTCTGAGAACAGGGTGCCTGACAGACCATCTGGATCCTTTTCTCCCATAATCTTAGTAACAGCTTAATTGTTCCATCTGAAGGGGATGACAGACTGCTTATAGCCAAATGTTGCTTTTGATTTCAATTAGAGCATGATGGATTTGTGTATGCAGCCCTGTAGTGAGTGACTTGTGCAGTATACTCCCTAAATGCATCTCAAGGTTGTGACACAAACCCAGACTGCCCTGCTCAGCTGCTAAGATGACAGAGGATAGAAAACGACTTTTTCCAAACGGTGCAAAAAAAAAAAGTGCAGGACCCAGCATCAAACCCCTGAGAAAGTGCTCTGATGCCAGCCAGCAACACAAGGGAGAAACGATGGAGGTGTCAGTGACAGTAGGGGTGTTAAATTAAAGATATATTAAAACTAGTTTCAGAGTCACATGAGATTCAGTGTAAAACAGTAACATCCTCATTTTGCTTCGGTGGGGAATTTGGTTACAGGTACAAGTTTAATCACAATGTTTTGGCTGCATGGTGATGCAGCAATTGGCACTGTTGCATCACAGTAAGAAAGTTATTGGTTTGAATCCCTGTCAGGCAGGGTCTTTCTATGTGGAGTTAGCATGTTCTCCTGCATGCATGGGTTCTCTTCAAGTACTCTGGTTTCCTCCCACGGGCCTAATATGTACTTGTAAGGTTAATTGGTGAATCTAAATTGCCCATAGGTTCGTCGTTTGTCTCTTCATGGCAGCCATGTGTTTGACTGTCGACCAGTAAATGGTGTACCCTGCCTCTCGCCCAGTGTCAGCTGGGATCAGCTCCAGAGCCCTGAACTGGATAAGAGGTATAGATAATGAATGGTAAAGATATGTTTTTTGGGGGGTCAAATCCAGAGATGCACAATATTATTAGCATAACATCAGTTGAGTCAGGACAACTTTGTCAAGAAACACACATGATTTGCAGTCATAAATTTTTCTCTTTATAAGCAGTTCTTAATTTTGCTCTCATTGCTGTTATTTATATTTGGTGGTGTGGCTGTTCTGGGATCCCCCTGCCCTTCCCTGTTCCAAAAAAAAATCACAGAGGCAGGGAGAGAAGCAGCAAAAAGGCCCAGAGCAGAGCAAGATTTAACGACAACAGAATTACACTGATTAAGTCAGAACCAGAATAAAGGAGGAGCTGGGGTGGAGGAGGGTTGCTTAAAGCGGCTTTAAGAGGGAGCAGCAAAGCATAGCCAGGCTAGAGCAGTTTAAATATGGCACAGCCATCAGCTGAACAGGGCTTGTGTAAAATCAGCTGATCTCAGTTATATGGCCCTGCTTGACTCCGTGGCCTGCCTGAACTAATGCTTTACGCTCGACTATTGGCCGATATTAGCTCAAAATTTGAAAAGATGAAAATTTCTCTCAATATTTACAACCTATATAGTGAACTTGAATATTGACAAATATTGACAGTAAATACCAGCCTTATGTAAAATAAGCTGGGGGGGGGGTGTTTAAGCAGAACCTATAATATATCAACTAAAGTCTTTTTCTTTTGTCATCCTCATCCTTAAACTTTAAAGTGTATTTTAGGGACTTAAGTTTGTTTCTTTGTTTATCCGTAAATGTTCAAGTGTGCTTAAGAGCTGAAGTTTTAGGTCTTAAAAGGGAATTTTAATATTGGCATCCCTATTATCATTGACTAAATTGAAGACCAAAACTCACAATGCATTACTGAAAATTCAAATAATTTGACCTTGCACCTATTACTCAGCCTGTTCAAGGGGGTCTTGTTTAGAGAGCTAACCCACAGCAACAAAAAGCTTATGAACTGGGGAGATGAGTTTTTCCTCAGAGCTCAGATCCCTCCGAGCAGAAATTGAGTGCCTGACACATTACAGGTTCTTTTTTCTTTCTTTAGAGAAATTTTGAATCCAGAGTTAATGGAAGAGGGAGAACTTCCTGTTATTTTTCATAAAATAAAATCTGGTAACTTATTAAAAACAAAAAAAGTTGCGAACATCATACATCAGTCCTTCTCCTCTGCTTCCTGTCTGAGTCACAGCTGTATATAGAGCTGCAGGTGTGTGTCTGTTTGAAATAGGGTTAGGCTGACCTATGCACATGCAACAGAGGCACAGCACGTACGATGGACTTTGACACAAAATCTGACAATGTGATACTTCTTAGAGATGTGTGGATGTATTATCTGTGCTTTAGCATGAATGTGCCATGAAATGATTAGAAAATTACATTTATTTTATCTAATCAATTTCTTTCTTTTTTCTGAGGCAGCACTGTCTCCTTTATAATTTTGTAATTTTTTTTATCTATTGACGTGCCAGAAAGATAAATGCCATGTGAGATTAAAAAAATGACTAAACTTTATGTCATACTTGTTTAAACTAATAGCTTAGGCTTGTTGTAACATGTCAGACCTTCCTGAAATAAATAAATAACACAAAAACAAGGTTATAAGGGTTCTTCTCCAATCTATATTCCTTGATCTATTAAAATGGCCATTACCAGTGCATCCAAAGTCGGCATAGTTCATTCCCATTTCAAATACAGCTCTATTATTACCCGTACACTATCAAGAGACACTCTTTGTCTGAAAAGTAGTGGGATGAGAGTATTGAGATGATAATGAAAACTGTCACTAAGTTTTATTTTTAGATAATTCAAAACACACCAAGTGACACTACAGCTAGATATACTCTTAACAGCACCAAATGTGCATAAATCCCCAATGGACACTTCAGTTATTCCTGTGGTAAAACTAGAGTGCAAAGATATTTAATACATATATTTTAAAGCTGTCTTGAAAAGTAGAACAACAGATTGTATTTGTGACCCATTTTCATCAGAAGGAAGCATTAGGTGTATCACAGACTTTGCTGTAATGGTGTTCTTGACTGACCTTTGGATTCTGTCTTTATTTGATTTGTTTACATCTGGGGGAAAAAAGGATGAAAACACCAAATCCAGCCTTTGGGAGCACTGAGTTCATCAGCAGCTCAGACATTCAGAGTAAGGATTGTATCTAATTATTTATGTAATCATTTATAATTGCATTTTTCAGGGACAGTACATAAGTATAGTTACATCCAAATAGAGTGCAATCAGAACAAGCTCTGATCTTTGAGATAGGAAGGGAGAAGCTACTTGGTAAGAGGAATCTGCTTTTGGTTGTTTCAGTTGGAAGTAGGTTGTTGGCAGTTTTGCTTAGGCTGAACGTGTTAGTTTCACTCTCTCTGCAACAATAGGTGAGGCAGTTGACGCGTGTGGCTCCCTCTATTGATTGCTAAAGTGAAAACTGCCGGGGCGGAGTTTCACTGCAGTCCAAGCTTTAAGAGAGTTTGAATCTAATTTGCCAGCAGAACAAGCTCATTGGGTAAAGACCAGCGAGTCTACCTGTGCGAGTCCACCGAGCAAGGCCACAGACAGGCAGCACTGCCTCATAACAGTCTAACGCACCTCAGCAGTCTAACGCAACATGTGCAACCAAAAAATACAAGTCATATATGGGAACAGAAAGAAGCACAATAGTTACAGAAAACGAAACCTGCATAATCTATCCACTTTGCAGAATGCCTCTTTTCCACAACCTTTTTTCACAGTTGGCCTCTGGAACTGCCAGTCTGCAGTTAACAAAGCAGAATTCATCAATTCCCTCACTAAACTGTCTGACATTCAGGTCCTAGCCCTGACAGAAACTTGGGTCCGTCCTGAGAACACTGTAACACCAACTGCTCTATCAGTTGATGCAGTGTTCTCTCATACACCTCGCTCTTCTGGCCGAGGAGGTGGCACAGGCATTATTCTTTCTCATAGCTGGAACTTCAGCCAGTTCAAACCCTTGGACAATAACAACTCATTTGAATATCATGCAGTACAGGTCACTGCCCCAATAAAGGCTTACATGGTTGTGGTATACCGCCCACCTGGGGGTCACCTGGACAACTTTATTGTGGAACTGGACATGTTACTCTCAGACATCCCTGATGATGGCACACCATTGGTTGTCATGGGTGACATGAACATCCACTTGGATAGAGCCCAGGCTACTGATTTTATTTCACTACTGTCCTCCTTTGACTTGAAACTGGTTCAAACGCCTCCTACACACAAGGCTGGTAATATACTGGATTTGATTCTAACTCGCAATTGCTCCACGGCTAATTTGAGTGTTACACCACTTCACCTCTCTGACCACTACTTCATTCAGTTCTCACTTGGCTTACCTGAACTTCAACAATCTACTACTCAATTAAGATCATACCGCAGAAACCTTCAGTCACTTGACCCAACACAGCTGTCTGACGAGGTCTCAGCTGCACTAGCCTCATGTAACGAGTCCTTCACACTCACTGTTAACGAGGCCACAGACACATTCTGCTCCTCACCGACCTCCTCTCTGGACAAACTCTGCCCTCTGGTGTCTAAGCCTATTCGAAATACTCCACCTTGTCCCTGGCTCACTGAGGTCATCAGAACCCAAAGGGCAGGGCTCAGGGCGGCAGAGAGAAAATGGCGTAAATCCAAACAAACCACTGACTTGAGTGCTTATCAGCAAAAACTGTCCTGTTTTACCTCTGCTCTAAAATCTGCTAAGAAGGCGTTCTATCAATCAAAGATCTGTGCTGCCACTGATGCAAGCAAACTCTTCTCTGCTTTTAACTCGCTCCTCTCTCCTTCAAACCCACAACCCTCCAGTATGTTGACTCCAGACATGTTCGCCTCCTACTTCACTGACAAGGTTTCTACCATCAGCAACCAATTCTCTGAGCCTGTCCAACTCAGTTTTCTGCCACCAGCTAGTGATGCATCACTTAGCTCATTCTCTCCACTAAGTGAGAGCGAGGTCACCAGGCTTCTGCTTGACTCTAAGCCCACAACCTGTCCCCTCGATCCGATACCATCACATCTCTTGCAGGCGATTGAGCCCACAATCAGCCCTGCTGTGAGTTGTATCATTAACTCCTCTCTGTCCACAGGTGTTTTCCCAGCTGCTTTCAAGCAAGCGCGGGTTACACCACTGCTCAAAAAACCCACTCTCAACCCAGCCCTGGTTGAAAATTACAGTCCGGTCTCACTTCTCCCATTCCTATCAAAAATACTGGGCGCACAGTCTTCAACCAGCTCTCAGAACACTTGCAGAACAATGATCTACTTGATCAGAATCAGTCTGGCTTTAGGCGGGCCACTCTACTGAAACTGCACTTTGTCGGTAACGGAATCACTTCTGGCCAGAGCAGCTGGTCAGTCCTCAGTTCTCTTACTGCTGGATCTGTCCGCTGCCTTTGACACAGTAAACCACCAAATCCTCCTCTCCACACTCTCTTCACTTGGTATCTCAGGATCTGCCCTACAGTGGTTTAAGTCCTACCTCACAGGGAGATCTTTTAGAGTATCATGGAAGGGAGGAGTGTCTAAACTGCATGGCTTATCAACAGGGGTGCCTCAAGGGTCTGTGCTTGGTCCCCTACTTTTCTCAATATACACCACCTCACTTGGTGCAATCATCCGCTCCCATGGCTTTTCTTATCACTGCTATGCAGACGACACACAGCTATTCCTGTCCTTTCCACCAGATGACACAACTGTCTCAGCTCGGATCTCATCCTGCCTTGCTGATATTTCTAAATGGATGAGGGAACGTCACCTTCAGCTCAACCTGCCCAAAACGGAGCTCATTATCATCCCAGCCAGTCCCACTATGGAACCACAGATCAGTATCCAGCTTGAATCAAATAATCTCTTGCCCACTAAGTCAGCCCGGAATCTGGGTGTCATGATTGATGACCAGCTAACCTTCAAGCTCCATGTGGCCTCGATTGCTCGGTCCTGCCGTTTCGCCCTCTACAACATCAAGAGGATCAGACCCTACTTGACAGAGCATGCTACACAACTCCTGGTACAGGCTCTTATAATATCACGTATTGACTACTGTAACTCATTACTGGCAGGCCTACCTGCATGCAGTTATACCTCTGCAGTTGATCCAGAACGCAGTAGCACGTCTGGTCTTCAACCAACCCAAGAGAGCTCATGTCACGCCTCTTTTAATCTCTCTACACTGGCTTCCAGTTGCAGCTCGCATTAAATTCAAAACTCTAATCATTGCTTACAAAGCAGTAACTAAAACTGCTCCTGTTTACCTGGAGTCCCTCATCCAGGTCTACACCCCTTCTCGCCCACTACGCTCAGCCAGCGAAAGGCGCCTGGTACTTCCAGCACATCATGCTCCTAAGTCACTAGCTCGACTCTTCTCCTCTGTTGTCCCTAAATGGTGGAATGAATTACCCAACTCCATTCGATCTACAGACTCCCTGTCTACTTTCAAGAGAAGGCTAAAGACCCAGCTCTTCAGAGAACACTTTGCACTTAGCTAGGCAATTCTCTACTATTGTCCCCAGTAGTAGATTGAGTCTCAGCCAGACTATTCTCCACTGCTGCCCCCAGTGGTTGAATGAGTTTCCCAACTATAGTTAGCTCGCACTGTCCTGCTCTACTTCTGGGATTTCTTTGCCCAGCTCTTTGGGAATGATCCAGCACTTGGTACTTGGTAAATAGTTGTTGTGAAGTCTAATGAATGGCGATTAGTGATCCCACATTTTCCTTGATTCATTGTTGCTGTCTAATAACCAAAAAAAAAAAAAAAAAAACAAAAAAAAACAAACAAACAAAAAAAAAAAACTACATAAACAACGTATATTTTAGGTACTCTGCCTTAAACTCTACACGGCAGCACTTGCGTCCAATTGGACCTGAAGCACTTGATGGCACTTACTGATGTTGTTTCTTCTTGTCTAGATCATTGCTTGTGTTGTTCTTGCTCTCAAATGTACGTCGCTTTGGAGAAAAGCGTCTGCTAAATGACATTGTAACATTGTAACATTGTAACTGATGCAATGTAAACAGGATTTCTAGCCATACTTGGATCGATGAGCTGTCCTCCTCTTATCTAGCCTTGCAAAGCAGATGGATATGCCTGTTTCCTTGTTTCTCACCGGCAAATCCATCTTGCAAAGCTCCCGTCTGAACCGTTTGGGCCCAGTTAGAAAGTGACAAGACCAATCAGTGACAAGGGGCAGTACTTTCGGGCGCGGCAGAGTCGTGACGTAAACAAGCAGGAGCAAGAGGCCGGTGCAATTATGGCAGAAGACATGAACGTGAATGCTGCTAAAGTGCCAGTTTTAACAGAACTTGACGACATTTCTTTGTTGAAAGAAGAACAAAGAACCGCATTGAGCTTTGTCTTTTCAAAAACGACAAAAGCGGGGTACTGAAATGTTTACAGTCGCCATGGTTTGCGTTTTGCAGTTCTGTATGGAGTTTACTCCTTCAGTAGGGGCAAAGCTTGGTTGTGGATACGTCATGTGTTCTGTTGCTCTGATTGGCCCGTAATGATGTGACAGACAGAGCATTCATCCAATCACCCTCCGAGTTTTTTCCAAAGGCTCTGCCCTTTCCCAGTCGCTGTCTATGAGTGGTTTTCCAGATGGATGTGTAAAACAAATCCATCTGGCGTGCCAGGTTACCTCTTGTTCACACATGCTTACATAACAGGGGTTTGAAAACTGAAATGAATAAAGACAATATAACGTGCATTATGATGTGTTTAAAAGTCATATATTTTACCCCCTTAAAACAAGTTTATATTGGTCTCAGAGGTCCCCAAAACATGCCTGTGAAGTTTGTTGGTGAACAAAATTCTCCAGTAAAAGATTTTTGCATGCCTAAAAAAACCAGGGGCACATTCTTGTTAGAAAAGTCTGAAAAAGTGTATTTTGCATAATATGTGACCTGTAAGGCCCAGTGGATAAAATGACAATAAAGGGAAGGTAAATACAATGTCACTGTGATATGTTTAACCAAACATCAAAAAGAAAAGTTGAGGTCCTGTTTTCACAACGTTTTGCTTTGTTTTCTGTCTTCATTTTCATATAGGTCCATGTGCAGACTGCAACATTTTAAAAACAATCTCAGTGCACACAAGACCGCAGGAAACACCAAAAACAATGCAGTATATATACCAGACCAGTAGTCAGCAGCGTGATTTTGCAACAAACCAAAACATGCACATGCGTACAGACACCGCCATTGTTGTTATGGTCTACCCATCTGCGCATGTGCAAAAACCCTACTTCTGCATGGCAATTGACTGCAACCTTACTGCACATCTGCATTCTCATAAAGTTGCCTGTCTGCATGGAGATGGAGAAATTAAGTTACATTTAATTTAAAAATTAATATAAGAGCTTTCTCTAGTGTTTACTGTAAGAGTGTAAAAGAAAAAGATGGAAGGTGGAGATGGAGAAAGGGATGAAAGAGAAGAGATGCAGTGTTTTAGATACAAGAATATGTGAAAGGCTAAAAATGTAAATGAGAGAAAAATACTCTTTGGCTTTAGCTTTAAGGTTTTTTTGATTTATCACAAGAGATGTCTGACATGCCTATCTTCAAATATATGCGCACTACCATCATACTTACATGATAAACAAGGTCCACTTTACAAGCACCACAGGTAATCTTTATGTTAAGGGAGAAGCAGATTTTAGTTTGTGAGCAGCTGAAGGCAAGTGTGCCACACATAAATGAACACACACTCACTCTTGCTATATGAGAGTGGGAGAGAGAGGAAAAAGCGATTGATAACCGAAAGGGTGAGCAGGGTCAGTGTTCTCTTTCAGCTGTGAGAGTCCTCAAGACTCAAACAGGGCTCCCGCTGCCTGCTGCTAATGAGTTACACAGTGGAGTTATCCCTGAAGTTAGCTTCAGTGCTGCAGCAGAGAAATAAGTCTCTCCTGTGATTCCTGACTTTTGCCAGAACTTTGCAGCAGAAGTTTACACTTTTATTAGCAGACAACAAATCATCAACAAATGACAAAAGTTGTCAGTCAGTATTGTCAAAAACGCCGACAAAACGTTGCATCGCTATTATCAAGTAAAACTTTTTGCACTGGTCAATGGGGGGTTTTTGTACTGCCCTGTTGAACAAAGTGAGTATAAACATGTAGCTGACTGAATAAGGATGACTTTTCTTGCTCCTTTTATCCTAGTGCTCTACAATGATAAGTGGACTGACCAACTGGTAAAACAGCTGACCTATTTAAACACAAGATAATGATCTGTATCTGTAAAAGAATATGTTGATCTCACTCGTAGTTGATCAGTTATCTGTGTCAGCTGCTAAAAACCTATTAAAGGCATCCCTACTTTATTCCTGCTGAAGTTAAAACTTTAATTATATCACTGTATTTTAGAGCTATAACTTGACAACTTTTAGTGATAGATGGTAGAGTTGGGATTTTCTAATGTAAAGGCAGTTAGCACAGTCACATGAAATCCATCTTTGCATTATAAAGGGGGACAGACACAGTTCCTCCAGCCCATATAGTGAATCACCATGTAATGTTACCAGCAGTCATGACTAAGTGATTGTGGCTCTTTGTGTCACTCTGCAGCTGTGGCTGTCGTACATGCTGTGATTACTTCTCTGATGGGAGAAGCAATTACTGCCTTGGCAGCAGAGGCAGCATCTTAAACGTATTTATCACTCTAAGGTGAGTGGGTGGTCTTTACTCCATATGCAAACTTAAGACTACCTCTACTGAGTTGTATGTGAAGTTACATTATTATAATCATTTCTGTTATTTAACAAAGTCTTGGAAGCTCACTAGGCCTTTAGTTGATGTGAGCATGGTGAAACAATTATGCAATACAAAGATAAATAAGGGGTACAGATATAAATAAATAAAAGGATCTTATATTTATATAAACTTCAAATAATTAGATAAACGACAAAACAATGACTAACATATGGGCTTTGTTTTTTCTTCAGTTCAGTGTTTCACAGATTGTGCATTCCTGTCTCATCTCTATTTACAGACCGTGCCCTCAGTTCATCTGTTGTGAACAAAGACAGAAACCAGACCATGTTATCCAAGACCACAAGCTGGCATCATGCTGCGTCTCTCCACCTTTTTTTCAGTGCATGGATGAACAGGGATTGAGACCTAGATTCTTTCTGGCCAATTAGAAAGCAAAAGCCAGCTTACACCCTGGTGGCAGTGCTTGACACAGTGCTTGAATTCTAATTTTATTGTGCTATACATTATTTACAACTCTTTTATGTTTGATTTTCCTCATTTCATTTGTGCCTCTATACTTGTCAGCTATTCTTCAGCTGTGCACCTTTGTGCTCCCTGTCTCCTCTGGCGCTCTGCCGATGATCAAGGCCTACAGCTTCAGACCACTTAAGCTCTTACTCTTAATTTATTCGATTCTGTTCCCCAAACACCCGTCAATTTCCTCCTTTCTTCCCTTCAACTCAATCTCCCTGACGCTGCTTCCATCAGAGCCAATTACATACCCTCCACTTCTGAGTCTGAATAGACCAGTGGGGTCACCTTAATCGGTCTGCGCCTGAGTCTTTTCAGCATCATCACTCTTCAAATGTTCATGTTCAAGTCTACAGGGAAGGAATATGCAGTAAAAATAACCCATGGAGCTTCACATAATGCTGAACTGTGTGTATTTCTCAATCCATTGTTTCTATCAGGCTGAGTAACAGATTAAATTTCAATGGCTGTCGTCATCTGTTCTTTGTGTGAAGTGCAACTAAAACAAAATCTTTAAATCAATGCTAAGTGGACAATGTGTGCCATAAACAGTATGTTTTCACCTCACAGTTTGTTCCCCTTTTATGTATACTGTAAATGCCAGCCAGGTTGGCTCATACACTGATATTATACATTATTATACACTGTGGACTCAGCATTAATCATGGAATGGTTGGTTAAGTCCATAATTAGCTCTTTTTTTATTGCATTTATCACATGCTATATTGTCCCTTTCAGAAGACCTTGATTAAACTGCTGCCATGAATCCCTATAGCCACAGTAATGTAAAATCAGCACACTACAACAAATCTGTGATGTCATCACCTGGATGTCTCATTTCACTTAAAAAAACTCAGACATTTCAGTGGATAGGTAAAAAGTCATCTGCACCTCATCTTATAAAAAAATCACTTTAATCATTGTCTGATTTCTTTTTCAATCCATAACAAGTTCCTTTTGCTTTGATTAACTTAATGTCTAACCTGACACGCCAGATGGATGTGTTTCACACATCCATCTGGGGAAAGCTTCAATAGCAAACATTTGAGATAAGGCAGAGGCTTTGAAAAAAACACTCAGATTGTGATTGGATGAACGTTCTGTCTGTCACATCTCTACGGGCCAATAAGAGCAACAAAACACGTGACATAGCGGCTATCGAGCTGCACATGCGCAGCTACTGGAAATAACGCGAAACATGGTGACTCTAGACATGTGAGTACCCCACTTTTGTCGTTTTTGAAAAGAAAACAACTCATTGCTGTTCTTTGTTCTTTTAACGAAGAATTGTCATCAAGTTCTGATAAAACTTATGCTTTAGCAGCATCCACGTTTGGCTCTACTGCCATAATTGCACCGGCCTCTGGTTGCTGCTTGTTTACATCACGACTCTGCCGTGCCTGAAAGTACTTCCCCTCATCGCTGATTGGTCCTGTCACTTTCTAACCGGGCCCAAATGGTTCAGATGGGAGCTTGACAAGATGGATTTGCCAGTGAAAAACAAGGAAATGGGCTTATCTTTTTAAATTTAATAAGGGGAATTTCAAATTGAGCTAAATAGGAGAGATCTATCTTGATTATCTATAAATACTGAGCCCGATCGCAATTTTTTTTTTCTAAATTACTAATTTAACAGCACTAGATGAAACAATATACTTCAAGCCTACATTCTGTCCTGCTTGGTCCTGTCCATGCCTGGACATATAAAGTTGCATGTTACGCACTAGGTGCTAGAGCCAAAAAAAGCTTTTGTCCACACACTCCCTGTGATTATCTGTATAGTGCACATTTTGTATGAGTTAAGTTTATAAAACTTGAATCTTAGTATTGGATACCTCCAAATCATTGTGTGAAGTGTAACAGTTGATCTGCAACAGAAGCACTGAATGGGCAAACACTAACACTAGCAAATGTCAGTAATAGCATTTAAAACATAACCTTATTTACAGGTGATTTTGTGACCGAACTAGAGGTTGAAAATGGAAGATGTACTCTTTGTTAAGTTTAATGAACAGATTTTGACATTGTAATGAAGGACTGCACCAAGAGGTATTCGTGTAGAAAGCTACATGAACGTATGTTTTTCTGTTTGTCCCCTCAAGGTGACTCATTGGACAGAGCCACTGACTGTTGTGTTAATTGGGCTGATTCTATTAGGTTACTTTCTGTTACTTCTATGGCTCCATAAAACACCTCAAACATAATCATGCAAGCAAAATCGTGGTAGCTTAATGTCAACAGCAGCACTTATGCCATCCACTGTAGTGAGTGACATCAAGGTCTATAAGAACAAGAGGTGAATGAAAATAAAACATATTGAGCCAAAAAACTAGTTCACTTTTGCCTCTGAACTGTTATTTTTTTGCTTCCATTTCTTAATTAATGTTGGAAAGGCAACTTTTCTTTAATATGCTGAGGATCAGGGTAAGAGAACAGGATGTGTAAAGAATAACAGCTTTGTTTGGGAGCAGCCTGGATAGCATGTTGCGTAACATGTAACCATTGATTTTTTTACTTAACAGAACTCCAGCCCAATTACCTAACCATCCCTGTGTCCCCATTAAATCCAGTAAAGCTAAAGGTATTGATTGGACTGGAGTCCCAGCTACTTTGCTTGGTTAGGTCTTTCTCTTTTCTCTTTGATGGACGGATTTAAGAGTACCACAGCATCCTAATCTGACTATCTACCTTCTCTGTATCTTTCTTTTCTTCCTAATAAGTAAAAAAAACCCTTTTGCTTTTTTCCACACAGATTAGAAATGTCCTCTATTTCTTTAGTACTTCTACTAATGGCATTATTTGATTTACCAGCTTTAATTAATGTGCAAATTCAGTGAGCAACTTTTCCCTATGACGACTTACCATCTCATATGTGCTGACAACTTTCTTGAGAACCTCTGGTAGCAGGCCCTGGGGCTCCATGTTGGGGTACTGGTCAGTGAGGTTAAAAACCACAAGAGGGCTGTTGTCAGGTCCAGTCAGTCGAGGGGAAAGAGCTAAGATGCACTGCTTCAGGTTAGCCACTGCTGAAAGGCCGCACAGCTCTTTAAAGGACACGATGGCATTCTGCAGAGAGAAGTGAGAAATTACAGCTCGTATACTCTTTTTACTCTTGCATGCAAAGAAAAACCTCTACATAAAATATGAGGAAGTCAATATACCAAGTAGAATAAATCTAGTATTGATACATAGTAAATGCAAAACCGCAACCTGGGAGAGAAGCATTCTGTCAGAGGAAGTGGCTATGAGCTCAATCAGTGCCTTTGATAACTTCATTATTGCACTTAAAAGCTACTCATAAACACTCCATCTACTTGGTGTGACACCAGTATTACTGTACATGAAACTGGAACAAACACAGAGTCACAAACACCATGCACAAATCCTAGCCTTCCTGAGAAAGGCCAAATTTAAAACCCTGCATAAACAACCGGAGGGACAAACTGTGACAGGAGGGGCAAGATGTGTTATAGTCTCAAGGCCAGCGGCTTGTTATCACACAATGAGTGTAATATAAACAGGACTACCAAAATAAATCCTAATACAATGCCTTAGGACACACGAAATGAGACCAACCACAAAGTGTTGACACTCCAGCAAAGGATTTCTTGATGTGTCATATTTCTTTCCAGACTTCAAAGGAATTTAACACCAAAAATATGATGCAAATTTAGCCCAAGAAAAAGATTTACCATACATTTATTATGAGATTCATGGTGAAAGATTACCCATTTTCAGTAAATGACAAAAAGGTTCAGCATAAAACTGTATTTAAAACAACAGAAGCCATTCAAAAAGCAAAAGCAAAAGCAGTTGGTTAAACTTAAAGATGCCTGATTAATGATATCATTATCTTTTGTTTAGCTGCGCTGTTACAAAACAATATGGACCGAATCAAATGTGATTAAGTCAAGACTGGTGGTTTTGTGGTTCTCTGGCCAGAGCAGAAGCCTTTTTAGATGTTCAGTTTTCTTTGTAGTAAATCTGCTTTTAATCTTGACATCTTGACTCAGGGTTAATTTTTTCAAAAAGACTGCCATTCCACGGAAAATATTCCCATGCTGGAAAAAAGGAAGCAAAAGTCTTACATTTACTAAATATATCCACTATAAGTGACCCTTTGTTGGCTCCCTGATTGATCCAATAATCCAACAACCAGAGAGCTCCCTCTCTTAGCAACTGTAGCCAGCATTTTGAAAACTTTCACCCAAAGTCTTTTGATTGCAGTACAGTGAGATTGTGACCTTAATTGCTGTACTTCAACAAAAATTCAAAGGTGTGCTAGGGGTATCTACAAGAGGAACTCAGGATGTCCACAACATAATCCAGGAGTATTTTTCATCCTGTTTCTTAAACCAAAGGTTAATTACAAAGTAAAATACCATCTTTGGTTTTGACTATGTAAGCCACCATACTGGTAGTTCTTCCCGCTGACAATCACAAAGAACACTTGTATATGCAAGGAGGTAAGAGATTTAATAATACTGAGAATCAGGGCTCACTGTGGCCCCCTTTTATTGTGTGGTGCTCTAGGAAACCACCTATACCTGAGAGTACAGTTGCATATTTTGCTAATATTTAAGGCCGATATATAATCTGCACTACAGATATGTACCGCCAATATATTAACTATAAATATCTGCAGAAATGTTTAATCTGCAAACATGATATTTAACTCTAAGCTAATGTCTGCGGATACTGATATCATGCTGATAATATTACACATCTCTCCCAACAGTATCTTTGATTTTACTCTTTCACTCAGGCCAGGTTTAAAGAGAATCAAACCAATTTAACTGAAATAAAAGTAAGTCAAACTGCAAGTATTTTCAATTGTTTTAAATGCGAAGGAACCCTGCATAAAGAGATTGTGTCTAGCTTAGTAACTGTAACCAACAAGGGCAGGTCTTGACAGAAGGTTACCCCCTGGTCAAGACAAAGCTTGTCAAAGGGTAAATTATTGTCTCAGTAGTGCAAACATCAGACTTCAAAGACTAAATAAAACAACCATTCAGCAAAATTAATTTAAATGTCTTACCTGCATGTTCTCTCTGAGGTCTGTTGCCTCTCTCAGTGGCTGCATGGCTGTTTTGAAGACCTCATCCACAGCCTTGATCAATAGCACTCTCATGCTGGCATACTCTCGACTCTTCTTGCCCTTTCGTACAGACAGTCCCCTTTTGTGTGGTTTGCCGCCTCCTCTTCGATTGGTTATTGCCACATGAACAAATAACAATGTATGCGGCAGAACCTCCCCTGTCAGAGACTGAAGTGGCACATGACGAAAACCTGGCTGAAGACACTCAAAGGGGATTGTGTACTGGCCGATGAATTCATCACCAATATAGTCATCATCAAGCACCACGAAGCGCACCATTGCAAGCTCAGGAAGATTTATCTGAAACTCAAAGCTCTCATCAAACAGGGGGTTGTCCCCATTCTGGTTGACTGTTTTAGTCCTTTGTTCAGCACAATCAGCAGGAATGCCATGTATTTCCACATACACATATGGGTCCACTACATCTCCTTTGGCACCTGAGCCTTTGGGTTTTGGAAAGTTTTGTCCACTGATGATCTTTATGTGTAAGAGCTGTGGGGAAACACCAGGCACTGAATCTTTAGTGTTGGCACTGAAATATGAAACCTGCTCCCTCATGATTGCTGGACGCAGCACAAAGCCACAGTTCCCATTCTGGCGAAACCAGCCGATGTTCAAGTCCATCATTAGGCCAGGAGTTTGGTAGTTCATTGCCACAATCTGGCAGCCACACTTCCAGAAATCTTGTGGGTTCATGTTGCTGGAGTCAATACGCATGGGGCTGGGATAAACTCGTGCAAGAAACTTCTTGTTGTAGTTGACAAAGTCACCTGGGAAGTCACTAGCACAGCGACTTGCAAAGACCTCATTGAAAGAGCAGAGCTCCCATTGCTTCTGGCTCTGAAAAGATGTTGAGAAGTCTTTGAACTCCACAGACTTGCATAAGGTCACTAGATCAGAGAGGTCTTTCGACAGCTGGAACTTTTTGGGTGCTATAGTTTGTTGTTCTGCTGACTCAATGCTCATCCTCTGAGACATTTCTGCCCCTTCATCTTCATCGGTCACCTCACCTTCTGAGCCTGTGCAGTTTGAGCTCAGTTTTTTACCCTTCAGCAATATTTTCCCCTTCAGCTCAGAGGGAGAAGGGAGATAGCAGTCCTCAGGTTTGGGAGGATCTAGATGAATTTTGTCTCCGAGGATCTTTTTTAGGTGCTGGAACATGACTCTCTGCTGCTTTAAGGAGCAGTGGTTTTCTAAACACAGTATCAGTGGGAACTCAGATGCAACAAACGCATACTTATTGATGACATCAATGACACTGCGAAAAACAATCTGTGATGTCATTGTGTGACCGGTGTAAATTACAGGTTCATTATCAGGCCCATCCCACACATCCAGCTCTACACTACGGCAACCCATCTTAAGAGCACGGATATATCCTGTCACATCAGAGGGGCCTCTGAACTGGTCCTCTATCAGGTAGGTGTTGTGGGATGAATTGATGTAATAGTGTGACAAGGGCTGGTTCATGTCTTGACATACTGTTTTATGTTCAGGGTCAAATATATGGCACTCAGGAGACATAAGATAATTGGTGAATCCATCAAGAGACAGACACCCCTTTAGCTGACCCTCTTTAGAAGGTTCATATTTCTGAATGACTTCTAAGCTGGTGTCTTCGCTGACTTGTGCCATACCTTGCTCTGCCTCCAGAAATATCATCAAGTCCTTGGTATCCAGAAATTCTTTGTTACTGGAAAACTGAACAAACAGAAAATAAATTTCTGGTCTCGTGCAAAGATCATGAAAGACCTCGATGAACTCGTCCCTTGTCACATCACAGCCTACTTTGTCTTTAGCTTTGTGGAGCTCTTTAAATTTCAATTCTATTTTCACATTTTTAAGTCCAGGGTTTAGCTTTTTGATTTGCTGCACAGCAGCGCATATCGTAATTTGTTTGCTATTGTTGCTGTCTGCCTCGTCGAAAAGTTCACCTAGCCATGATGAGCGCATGTTGTTCTGACTGCTCTCGATCATGTTTAGCGTATGTTTCCCATAGGAGATCAGGTACCTCAGCCCCGTCACCCAGATGTTTGCTACATCTGCAGTGTTTGCCACCAAGTCCAGAGACTCATAGTTCTCTCCAAAGATGACTGAGAAAGCACAGTCCTCTGATATCTGATCATAAGTTCCATTAGTTCTAAAAGTGTCTGTGTTTTTCCCTGTGCGAACCTCCTTGATAGATTTCACGTCTATTTTGGCCTTTTCAGATTCCTTTTTTGAAGGCTCCCATCTCAAAGACTGCATGTCGGCATCAAGAAGAAAGTATCTGTGGTATATCCGCGAATTGGATCGCACTTTCTTCAGCTCAGAGCCATCCACCATTGCACTGATGCAGTCACTTGCACTGCTAATTTTCTTCTCAGTGGGCATGCTGCTAAATGATACTGTCTTCTTTCTTTCTTTACGTTGTCTGGAGCCATCCTACAGGAAAAAAAGAAAAAAATGCTTAATTAAAAATCCTTTCAAAGATACAGGCAAAGCAATTCAAGTGGTTCATACAACATACTAGTTTGAACATTTTATAACTTGAATGAAAAACCTTGTAAGTTTTGTTGTATTGCAACTATCAATTTGTCCTTTAATACATGTTTGTTCAAACATATAAAGGCATGTGTGTTTCTTGTTACAAAAAAAATTAAGCAGTTAAAGTAGAAGTGATGGTTTGATTATTTGGGTAGCAGAATGGTTATAGCAACTCTCTTGGGTGACTTGAGGTACCTGTCACTGTATATCAGGAGATGCAAGGAAAAATCTCCCCGGGACAGAATCGCCCACACAGATCTAGATATCCACGGCAGCCACATTCCTGACATTTTCAATGAACCCTGCTTTCTCTGTAGCAGCAAGTTCCTTCAGCACACAGATGTCATATTATACTTGGGATTATACAAACTTATTTCACAAATTTTAAACCAGCCAAGCCCAGTGCCTTGTTAATCATCATGTGGCAGTTTAATGGTACCACTCTGTACAAAAGAAATGAGTCATTTTGTCAAATATGTGATGTTGCCAAGTTAAAAATTCCTAAGGCTATGCTTCAGCAGAAACTCTTGATCCTAATTTTCCTTTGGGGTTTGATGAAATGTTCAAAAACTTAACAGCCTTTTATGTAGTCAGATTGAGAAGTGCAGACTGCACATATTGAAAGAACCAGTGCTCATAAACATCAACGTCAGAGGGAGAGGGGCAGAGCAACAAAATCTGTTTCAGTTATAGGAATGATGGGTTATGTGTTTGCTTTACAGCTTTCTGGATCTACACATCTATAAAAGCATAAAGGATTCTTCACACATTCTCCCACTGACATTTACATCTTCCTTCCATTACTTGGCCAGTTTAACTCATAATGACTGATTTGATGATGTAGATCAACATGTGCAGCAGGTTTCACAGTATCACCTTTTTTGGAAGTTTAAGCCATTTCTTCATAAATTCTCCTTTTTTACAACTATTTGTTTAGTTACTCCTGCTCCTATGGTTTCACATCACTATAATGTCTCAGCACTTGCTGTTAGGGACACACAGGTATTAGCTGGTCTACATCATATTATGTGTTTATGCTTGTTTACAGTTGGACAAGATGCAAGAGGAAATGAATACTGACTTGCAGAGCAGGCTGCTGTAGAGAGCACAGTCTAACTTTGACTGTTTATTTGTTTACTCAATTAAGACATCCATTTAGTTTTATTATTGCATGTCATCCACCATGATATGTATAGTGGAAGGAAGCCAAGGAGGCCTAAATAATGTCCTCCTAACAAGAAAAACAACTCAAATAAGATCTAGTGAAATAATAAACAGTTCGACTGAAGCCTGTAAGTGGGCAATTCTGAATAACAAATAATATTATGTAAGGATATTTTTCTAAATTAATTCATCATTACAAAGCCCATCTGTGCGTTCAAGTCTGTTGCAAAACACAAAGACTGCTCCATTTACTCTGACTTGTAGATTCTTACACCTCTCCATATATGGGCCAAGTCTTGTTAAACCTAAACATACTAATCATGTCCTTTAACACAGTCTGCTGCTTATGGAGAGTTCATCACAAAGAAGAGGAGCTTAAAACTTAATGCATGAGTGCAGATAATCCTTATGATCTGGACAAGAATGTT
Source organism: Cheilinus undulatus (assembly GCF_018320785.1). NCBI lineage: Eukaryota > Metazoa > Chordata > Actinopteri > Labriformes > Labridae > Cheilinus > Cheilinus undulatus. The sequence continues at coordinate 43,639,176 of NC_054872.1, read as the reverse complement.
GACTTCATGTTAGCCTTGACTTACAGACACATCTTTCTCACTGAAACACTTGTTTACTGCTATATAGACAGGGCTGCTGTGCCAGACATTCTCCTCAGGATTTCCTTCTGCTTCCTCAAGCAAAACTAGAAAACAATATAGCACACACCCATCTGTGTCTTAACATTGTTATTATTTCCTGTGGAGACCGTTTCTTATGCAACATTCCTTTTTCTGCCTTTGATGGTAGTCAGAAGAGCCAGGGCGTTGCCTTTGCAGCAAGAATACTTTTATTAGTCCTTAAATGGAGCTCAGAAAGATTGTGTATTAATAGTTCTATCAGATAGTTATTCTATTCTATAAATAATACATATCAAACATATTAATCTCTAATTCTTGAGGTTCAACAATAAACTCTATCAAATGAAGATGATCAGGTTTTCCAAAATCAAAACAAGCTCTTAAAAAGGAATGCCTGAAATGTCAAAGTCAAGTCAACAGCACAGTGTCTATTAAGATCTTCCTGAAGATCTGGATTAGTATATCTCAGTTGCAAGACCACTAGGAGGTTTAGGACCTAATTCTAGTGTAGTTTGATACAATAAAGTCTATTGAAGTTCCAAAGGGCAAGATGTTTGTCGTGAAACAGTGTAATAGGAATTAGATTTCGTAAGATCCAACAAGTACACACTGAGTCATTGGCATTGACCAACACCCTTACCCAACTTCCAACCACCTTTTTGTATTAATCAGTACTGTAAGGGGAGAGGACACTGCATTATTGGTGGTAACCATAAAAAAATAACATGCTATACTGCTTCACGTGACTTTTCAGAGATCTGAGCAAAATTTATTCTTATAAAATGTTATGGATATTTTGTTGAGGGGGGCAAAAGCTTACGCTCATCTTAAGTTGGGAAATATCTTAAAAAGAACCCTTACAACATGGCGCTCTGCAAGCACTTCAGAGTAGAAGTGACATATTACAGTAGGACCACTGCAATGCTTGACTGCTCACAAGAAAGCATGCAGGGAGAATTTTACCATACAGCAGCAGGAGCCAAATGGAACCATGAGTATTTCACTTCACTTATCCCTGACCGAACGAGAAATATTTAAATGTTTATTGAAATTTAATTCTTTTGTTTCCTTCATTTTGATATGACAGCTGAAGAGAGACAGTAAACACAGTGAGGGTGGGGGAAGACATGCACCAAACAGTGCAGAGACTGGGAACTGATCCCAAGACCAGTGCATCAAGGACTGTGGCCTCTGAATAAAGATGCCTGCTCCACAAACCAAGCTAAACCAACGTCCGTGTAATTGAATTCCTAATGGTAAATGTTCTCCTGTATCACTGCTGCATACTATAGGTGTAAGAATATGAATAAAGAAAAGGAATACAAATGGAAAGCTATTGACATTAATTTGTAAAATTAGTTGACGAATTCACTTAAACAGCCCCCCCCCCCATATAATCAATGGATTCATCAAAAAAATTATTACTAGATTAATGGATAAACAAATGGTGCAGCCCTTCTTCATGTACAGCAATACTGAACAATGTTATTCCACACTGTTCTCCTCTTATTGTCAAAGCCTATTTCAACAGAAAAGAGATAATAACAAGGCTAATCCCAGCAGGCTCAAACCCAGACAAGGGAAATTACTTTTTTGCCTTTACATACAGTTTTAATATGTGTTTGTCTTTTTAAAGTGACTGTTGACTGAGTCCGTGAGGATGACTGACTGAGACAGAGCAGATGCAAACAAAGGACAAGACAATGAGAAAGCAAGTGAATAACTCAGACTGTGTATATCTAACTCCTTACAGATCCCATGGGAATCTGAATCCCCTAATGCACTGAATCCTGCATTTTTTTTTGGCTCAGTGAGCAGTTATGAACTGTATGTACAACCCAGGACATAACAAGAGACCCATCACTCTCTGCTCTATTGTTCTACCTACATCCCCGTCAACAAACATGCTGAATCACCTGAATCCCACAGCAGCATAAATCACAGTTCAGCTCTGATCCAACATTGGCAACAATTCACAATAAAATACATCTATCAAACGAGCTGAAGTTCCTCAGAAAATTATTTGAAACAGCAGCCAGTCCAGTGAAAATATGGCTCTTTGTCATCCTAGAAAGCATCCTTATTGTGTCAATTATTCAGGCACTCTTTATGTCTATTAACATCTATTACATCAGATCAGAATCAAAAATACAATTTTTATACCCTGGGAGACTTTTGGTCATTACAATATAATACAATATGATATGACACGATACAATATGTTTTCTCTCCTTGGGGCAATTTGTGTTGCACATCAAGAGCTGCATACATTTAGAAGCCTCCGCAGCAGTATCAATACTACCTCGAGAAACACTAGTCTTTGTACACAATAAAGCAGGGAATATTGGAGTATATATAACATAAAAAATCTGTAATGAAGCAATGAGTACAAAAAGTGTTAAAAGGAGCTATACAAAAAGTACAGAGTTGGACAGTTTGAACAATAATCCCTTACCAATGCCCACTTTCTATAAAATTCAACATAACTAACTCAATGTGGAGATTTTTAAATTCTGCTTGAACTTGAAACCATCTTGTGTCTTCAGTCCCCTGTGGAACATCTTATTTCCATCCTGATACAAGGGGCTGTTTTCAGAATCATTTATTGCACTGTACTAAATTCTGGACTGCATTTAAGTCACTACTATCACTACCTATCAGGCAAGCTGAGGCAACAGCATGGTTACCTAAGAAGCTCATAAATATCACACAGTTCCACCAGCAGGTCACCTACCTTTTACAGGATTTCAAGTCCAACCTTAGAGTAAATAATAAAAGAACTTGCTAAGCTGGTTGCCAGAAAAAAAGAAGCTATCCTGTAAAGGTTTTTAGAAAGTAATTCTTTAAAACTCACTTAAAGACAAGTGGCATATTTGATTATATAATTGATTGTTACATATAACCAAGACGGCTGTCTAGACCTGATCTTTGTGTCAAGTGTCTTGAAGTAATTTTTGCTACATGGTGCTATACAAGTAAAGAGTGATTGATTGATCAGTAACAAATCTTCATTTGCAGTTAACATCAAATGAAATCAAACACAACATGTTTTCAGAATACTTTGTGCACACCATTGTTAGGTCTAATATTATCTTTGGAAGAGATTATGTTCAAGGATTAATGATGTAATGAGTAAAAACTGTCAAATGCCAGTTTCAACACATGCAACTGGTTGTACTGCACACACAAGGCAAAAGCAATACCACAGACAGCTCATCTACCATCCAGGGATTTAATAGGGATTTGTGACAGACAATAGTCCTGGTCTTCTGCATGTTTTGCTCTGACACTGGAGGAGCAGAGCCAGGTGGATTTGCACACTCACTAACCAAACAGCCTCCTCGTGTGACGTTGGGTGTCAGTGTTTACAGTGAATTTGAATTGCAGCACAGCAAAAAGGTGAACCTGGGTCCTGTATCCCCAAGTTTGACATCTGGAAGTAACAGTAACATGAAGCAGTGGCTTTCTTCGCAGAGTGTCTCTGTCAGTCTGTCTGGGACTTTTAACACAGATGAAAAGGACCAACTCGGTTTTTCTTGAGCCTGGAGCTGCAAGGTTTGCATCTCCCTCACAACAGGTGTTTTTTTAACTCAATACAGGTGATGAAGTGGGCTGTGGGTTTGACTGTAGTCAAAGAAGCAGCTATAAATACTGTCTGCAGACATTTGCTGCTAGTGGTAGCTTCTAGAGCTCAGATAAGTCAGTACTATTTCTGAAAATGTCGTCCTCATAGAAGTTTCTGGTTGCCATGTTGTTCAAATTAGTAATGCACAACAAGTATATTTTTGAATTGATATCGATAACTGATAATTTCCTACTCCTGATGGCTGATAAAAAACAAACAATTTTTTCAATTGTTGATTTTTAAAAAGAAGCTTATTTGATGTTTTTATGTACATCTGGGGGTTAGAGGGGTTTATATGTAACTAATTCTAACATCACTCATGTTTACATAAAAAAACGAACAATTCTCACTTCAAATGTGTTATTTATTTATTTTTTTTAAACTTAAACTAGTACATTTGTGTACCAAAGAAGTACAACATACACAAGCACTTAAAATACTTTGGTTTAAAAGGGGTTGGTTTTCTCCCTTTTCCCATGAAATTAATTTTAATCTCTTGACATGCAGTCAGATCTGACTTTTCCACCAACTAAACAAGAATTCAGCTGACAAATGTCAAATCAGACATGTTTCTGTATTATAAACAAGTAGTTTTCAAATAAGTAGACTTTATTCCTCATTAAAAATAAAGGAACTAAAAGCCTGTGGCAACTTACTCTACAGATAAAAGACATGCATGATAACAGCCTGTCATCCTCAATAAATGGAGAGGTTTGGGAGACTGTTTTTTTACTGCACACGCCAGAACTAAAAGAGAGCTGTTGTTCTATATAAAGATTCAAAATTTGCTCTGACATAAATCATATCAGAGATAGGTACAAATGTTATGTACACCTTAAATCCAAACTAAAGGTGTTGTCTGTAGTTAAACTTCTGTTCCTAATGTTATTAATCAGACTGTGAATAAAATTACATCAAACAGAGCAAGCAGGGATATGTTTAACAAACAGCAGTGGAGCAGAAGTCTGTGAGACTGGTTTTGTCATTTATAGATTTACCTTTTGGTTGTCTCTGAAAAACTTTCTGCAGTTTTAAAATGCCTGCTCAATCAGTGCTCTGCCAGGTATTAGCACTCGGCTTGGTCCTAATACTACAGGAAAATGCTGGCAGCTACTGCCGCTTTGCATAAACAGTCTGTCGTTCGGATGACGACTCTTAAGTGACTTATAAGATCATTTGTGTTAAAACTCAAGGACATTTTTCCAGTTTCTAAAACTTTGTGGGACAAATTTTATGAACGCTGTCATGTTATCCTCCTCTTAAATACACAGTAACTCAACAAATGACATCATGTTATTAGACGTAATATCTCAGCTTAGCTTCTTCTTCGTCTTCTCTGGGCTTAATGACAGGTCTCATACCTTGGCGCCACCTACTGCTTAGGAATGTGTAGTCTCGAGAGAAAGAAAACCCACACCTTTATAACCGGAGGATTTTATCGTTTAATATTTTATTATCAGGATAATAAAAATACGTCAAATAAATGCAGTATCTGCCAACAATTTATCGGTACTGGGGATGCAGGTGGTTAAATGGTTGAATTTGTTTATCAAATTAGCCTGCTCGAGATTTACGAGTCAGTTCAACTAAATACCTTTATTCTTATTTTTTTTCAAACACGGGCTTGAAATCCCCGTCTATAATGCTCTTTTAAACTGTAATGAACCTTCCACCTCTAGAGACAGCTGTAGCTTCAATAATAACCGCTCAGAGCTTTTCCTGTCAAAGGAACAGTGCGATATGACAGATTTTTAGGTAATGAATGGAAATAAAGTGGTCTGTAGGCTTTCAAGGGTTGAACTTACTACCTAACCGAGGTGAAAAGAGGCCACAAAAGCACAAAAGCACAAAATTCATCTGCAAAGAGGAACGAAGGCCAGCAGCTAGCTGCTAATGTTAACTACACTCTACACAGTATATCAGGCTCAAATCACACCCGCTAACACAACAACCCTGTGATGAATTTGACTTTTTTCCAAGTATTTTCTTCTCTTTAGACTAGTCGGTTAAATGGAATTTAACCTGCCGTTTAGCCGAATGGGGAAATAGATGCCTACGAGCATCCCTAATAATTATAACAATTATCCTGTAACCCTAGTTCAAATGCTTTTAATTTGACAGCCAAATCAGGAAATGGGGATTTTCAGTAGCAGCTTAACACTACACAGCACAAGAAACGAAACTTAAAACCACACAGATTCAGTTACAAGATACAACATACTGAAAAGTGAACACACAGAGACTTATAAGAGCATCTTTCTGTGATCTTACAGACATTAGATGACTATAATAGCAAAGGCTTGCTTTAGGGGAGAAGAGGGTCGTAGGGCTTAAACATGCATCTAAATGCAGCACTGCAACAGTGTAATCTAATTACGTTACCAAAAAGAACAATAAAAATAACATGATATGAATTTCAGGTCACATTGCCCAGTTGTACTTACAATGCAATTAGTTCATGACAGAACTTCCCCATGCTGCATATTAATCAGAGGAAAGATCTGTTGCATGACATTCAGCATTCTCCATCTCTTCCCAAGCTGTATCAACAAATAACAAAACTTTGTTGACACCACCTGAAATTTTCAAGGCAGAGGAACCCAACATAAATACAAATCTTTTATGTGAGAAACAGTGACAGGAGAGGATCAGAGTGACAGAAAGAGCTTTGACAGAAACATAAAAACTAGAACAAATGAGTCACAAGGAAGCCCTCCTGCTGACAGCAAGGTAGAGGAAATAAATATGTCAAAGCAAGTTATGATGAACATGTGTTGGTAAAAAACAGATGTCTTGTTCTGTTTTGTAAACTTTCAGAAGCAGTTATGAAACTATGCAGCCATGGAAACACTATTAAGTTAACCACAATTAAAAATATTGCAAAATACTAAAGCTAGTTTAGGTTAAATATGACTGTACACCGCCATTTTGGAGGATCTTTTCTCAACATGCAACACTTTTCAACCTTGATATTAGAGGTAAATTGCATACAACACATACAATCTGAATTATTCTAATGTTAAGAGAAATTGGATCTTGGAAGCAATACGGCACTAGAGGTAGAATAATGCAACTCGTATATTTTCATCTTTCAATATGCAAAAGCCAAACCGCTATTTCAGTTCACATCTTGTTTTAACAGATTAAATTTAGTATATGGAGATGATTTTGGTTCTCCAGCTGCCCTACACTTAAATCCCACAAGAGTTTAAATCTGGTAAGGGCCCAGCTGTGTCTCCTCTCTACCATATGAGATGAGTCATCAGTCAAATGAAGTGTGAAGAGGTTGTCTACCCAGGGAGTAAACTTTTGAAGCTCTGCTATTTCCTCAAGAGATATAAGGCAGAGTTAAATGTCTATATTTGGAACATTTGACCAAAGGCTAATTTTAACTATATCTCAACATAAGCATTTCCAAAAGGATCTTAGTCTCGATCCACAGTATCATTTTTCTTTAATGCACTAAGATTATGACCAAGTCAAATACTTGTCAAAAGCTCTCAGATCACCATACATCACCTCTCTGGTGGGAGTTTATGTAAACGTTTCAAGTAGGTGCAACAGAATTCTCATGGACAAAGACAACCTGATATTAAAATGCGCTTAGTCGAGAAATTCCACAAATAATTTTCCTAAAGCTGAAACCTTGCCTGAAAGCACTAAAACCATTAAAGTTTCCCTGCAATTTAGAGTAAGTTGATCATTTGCATGCCAGAGTTTCTTAAAAAAAAAAAAAAAAAAAAAAAAAGGAAATTGTACTGTTAGCCAGAGAAAGAAATTGCCCTGGGTGCCCTGGGTAAATTGCTCACCACCATTCTCCTCCAAACTGTTCTCTATGGAACTGCTCCAGAATTTACATCATCACTTCAAAGTGTTTTGGCTCGAGGCGTCCCAACGAAGCTTCTAATGTTCTCAAATATTGATTGAGCCATTAACCACAGTTACAATAACAAATTCACTTGTTAATTTGCTAATGTTAATCAGTGCTTTTACTAAATGTTGATGCTTTATTAAGTTGCACACAGTGCAGCTATGCCTAAAGAAGCACACTTAATAGCTTTTGACACAAAGCCTCAAAAGTAACCAGTGTTCATGTTATCATAAAGGAAGGCTGTTTACACAAATATACTATTAAAAAAAACAGGTTGTTACTTCTCTTTAGGGAAATATATTTTAACTTAATATTCCTGAAAAGAATGGGAAAAGATAATAATAGCCTAATTTTAGTATGCACTGTAGGACAAGTTTCATTAGTTAAAAAATAAAGGCTGATGGCTTAGAAATATCATAAAACCCGTAATATGCCATGCAATAAGTCACACCCCTAGAGGAGACACAGTCTATTTTTGGGAGTCTCACAGCAGGAAAAAAGTCTGTACTTCCTATTTGACATTTTCAGATGAGTTCAGCTTTGTGTTGCTGTGCAACTCTTGTAGTAACATCTATTTAGAACAGATGGTACTGCAGAACTACACAGAGCTGTAACCTGCTAGCAACCAGTTCAATAACTGAGCTCTTAGCCTGTGATGATAGCTGTGACCTATGGACTAGTGCTGTATAATTAATCTAATCGCAATCATAATTGCAATGTCAGACTGTGAAATTTCATAATCAGATGGAAGGCTGCCATTGTTGTTGTATTAGATAATACTTGGGATTCTCAAAAATGCCTACAGAAAGGTCTTTACATTTACAATAGTTCCACAATTGCACTTTGTAGAAGTACCTTCATTTTCAAAAGGAGAAACCTTTTTTTTTTTTTTAACTGCAGAAATATGATGTACTGGGGGAGAAAAGCTGCTAAAAAGTGGCACCACCAATAGTCTCAACCTTTTGTATCCCAGCATGCAGTAAAGGTGACACTTCCATCACACAATGAATAAGGGCAAAAGTTGCATGCAGATGTTGACGGTATACTGGCCAACCCAGTTAATGTGGCTAACTGGTTTTAAATTTTAGGGGTGGGAGGGTGTTAAATAAATACATAAAATGGAGTCTTATACATCAGATTGTATGGTTTGTGCTAGTTAATCTATGCCTTCCTAACCTAGTGTATATATAAGTGTGTGTGTGTATATTCATACAACTACTATGTAATATAAAAATAAAATAGAATAGAACAGATAGTATATCATTAGTTAATTTCATGTACATGTACATGTAGGTACGAGCCTCCTATTGGATAGTACATGTACGTGAAGGCACTCCAAGGGGTATGCGAGATTTTAGAATGTCTGCCAGCTATGTAAGAAAAATAGAGCCTTTCTTGAAACGTCAGGAGCGACACAATTTTGCGAGTATATTACATTCTAAATTCACATTCGTGCTGCAAATGTTTGCAGTGTGTTTTCTCTGTCCTCTGATAAACAGTGATATTTATTGGAGCGGAAGATAAAAGGAGGTTTCTTCCTCTATGTCCTTTACTCCATGCATAACGCGGCACTTTTACGCACAGCCAGGAGGTCGGTGCCGTTTTGTTTCACTGTTTCATTCACTGTGCCAGCCAGGTTTGTAAGAGGAGGGACTGACTTTTCATTCATTCTATGTCAAATATGATCAATAGTAGTATAAGGGCACAGCTGAGGCTTGCTGTGAGAGGAGTTAACTCCCCTACAGCGCACAGATTGGCTCACCTATTTGTGTTCTATACTGGTCAGAGGAGTCATTTCAGTGAGCTGGTTAATCCGGAGTATTTATAAGTCCTATGTCTGAGGTCAGAGGAGACTGTGTTTATAAACATTTCACTAAAGTCCCATTAGTTTAGAAACAGCTCCAGCTGTGCGAGTAGCGCATTTATGTTCACATGGACATGTCGGGCTGCCTGCTACCTGTCTCCCTCTCTACCAGGCTACATGAGGCAAAAACACAAGCACTGACTACAGACAGATATGAGGAGAGGACAAACATGTAGTATTGGAGAGGAGGACGTTTTTGTTCCTCTGTCGGCCTTAAAAATCGGCACCACCACCATGTGCACTCGTCAGAGCGAAACTCTGAAAAAATATCCGCAGCAATGTCGCACTCCATTCATAAAAAGGTTCGTGATTTATTTTTTGTGAATAAATGCTGATCTATAACTAAGTTCATGATTTCAGTTTGAGAAGAGATCTTTATTATGATGCCAAAAAGGGGAACTAAGCTGTCTTTTTTATAATTTGTTAATTATTTACAGGTTTTTAGTTCTTTCTAGCTCTGTGTTTTTATTTCCAAATTGTTCCAGAGAGATACCACTGCAGCTGAGCAGTGTTTTGCACACCTCTGGGTTTAAATGGTTTTATGCCTGTCCACTCACATTTTTCTCTACATTAATTTAAATTCCCACATTTAGTGACGAGAAGATTTGCCATGAATTTAGTCATGCATTTTTAACATTTAAAATGTTTGAAAAAAGAATCTAATATTTGTAATTTGAAAGTATTCATCAGTTACAAAGTTTGATAAATCAGATGGCTGTCACAGCACTCTTTAATGGCTTTCTTTTTGGCCAAAAAGCTTTGCACTGCTTAAGGGGTACTTGGCTGAAAAATACTTCACAGAGGGTTCATGACTGAAAAAAGATTGAGAACCACTGATTTAATGTATACATGAGTGGGGTCAAGTTAAACATTTTGTTTTGTATTTTATTTTATTTTATATTGTGCATTGTTGGAATGTCAGTGCTTGATAAATATTTACATAATTTTGTGATTGATTTATTCTTTGAAGCATTAATATTAATTTATGCGATTGCAACTGATTTTAGTGAGATTAGTACACAGTCATAGCCATAAATGCAATGGTACTAAAAATTGGCATAATAATTTATTTTGGTGTTTTGGTTTTCGGCCTTGGTTTCCTCATTTTCAGTTTTTGGGTCCAGCCAAGAATTTTCATTTCGATGCATCCCTAATTCTTATCGACACTAAGACAGCGCAGGTCCTTGAAAATAAACATTGACTGTGTAATATGGTTGCATGAGTAGAGACCAGCAGTGGCTTTAACAGAGATCTTTTCACATTAGCCATTAACTGGAATGCTATAGCTATGATGCCTAGCTGTGAGCTCATATGTCGTGCTGAGTGTTTTACTCCAGCACAACATATCTTGGAACAGCTTGACTCTTGTCTAAGCTTGAACTATCTTTAAAGTTTTGGAAGCCAAAACAAGTCCATATTTTGAATGCAGCAGAAGCTGCTGCTCTGCTGGATAGGTAGGTACAAGCGACTGGCTTGCTCAGGCTGGAAGGCCTGCGCGATCTCTTAGTCTAAAGAGAGGACAAGACAGAAGAGTCAACAGCCCTCTTCTCAAACATATCCCTTCAACCAGTGTGTTGTCTAGGTTTTTTCTTTGTCATGCAAGCTTTAGTTAACCATGATGATGTGTGTCTTCGCAACTCTAAAAATACATATAGTTAGTGTTAATTCAAACCATTTATTGGGACATTGAGAAAAAAAAATGTCAAACACCAAACTAAGTCCAAATGTGTAACCATTACCTGCACCAATTTTTCCAGAGTGAGAATAACATGTTGCACAGTGTGATGGATGTACCACCAGTAGAAAAAAAAGACTCTCTTAAAGGACTGCTTTTCAGGCCAGTACATACCACACCCAAAGACTTACAAAAGTGGGTCTATAGGATGCAAAACATCTCTGCGTTCAATCTATACTCCTTTAAATCAGATAATCTCCCACAAGACAACGTTGGAGCTGTGAGCTACTGATCCACACAGCAAACACAGAGCCAGTGTGATATTGGAGATGGCCCCTATCACACATAATCCTCACGTCACAATGAGACCTGCTTGTTTTCTTTCCTGTGGATAAGACAATGAAACAGCTAAAAAAAGTCTCAGCAGTGCAATGTATCTCTGCTCCATCTCATCTCATTTAACTGAAACACAATGAAGAGACTCTTGTATTTACAATTTGCATCTTTTTACATATTTATTTACCTGCAGAACTTCAGCTATTAATGCAAATCACTTTTAAAAAATGGCACTAAAAGTCTGCAAGATTGATTCAACTGTTTGCTTCGTTGATTAGAAGAAGGAACTACCAGATATAAATCTAGCAAGCATGGTATTGCAGCTTACTATCGTAGCTGACCTTTAGGTGTTAAGCCTGGAGTCAGAACTTCTCAGTGCCCCTTCTGGGTTTAATCACCACATACTAACCTTAAACCCTGAAAAATAGCGCTTGTTTATTTGTTTGAAATTATTGTGGTGTCCCTTGATAGAGTGCAGGTGAACCACGCTCTTTTAAGCAAAAACACTTCCTGATTAGCAACACCTTATTCCATACCTCACACCATTTATTGTCCATTGCCCTGTGTAGATACTCTATTTGTTGTATATTATACCACAATCATTTCTTATGTTTCTGCAATGGTTAATACACCAATATGTAGAAGCTCTTTAACCCAAATGATATTTTTAATGCTAAAATATAATTATTATTGTTATCCATGAATTTCAGATTTACTGATTTACAAAAAAACTGAAAAAATAGTAAAACACATTATTATTTTATTGATTAATATGTCAAATTATAGTTATTTACTTGCATTCCTGAACACCAAAATTTGTTTCAGTGGTTGAATGTTATGCTTGATTCATTTCTGACTTCTCAGAGAAGCCTAGTGAGCCGGCTCAAATTTGGGTGAATTCAGTTTGAAATCCCTCATTCCTGTTCAAAATGGTAAAATGAGGAGAGCTCACTGAAAATTATAGAGTCCGCATGAAAGCACTTCATGATGCTGGATGGTCTTTGAGACAAATATGACAGGTGATGTAATAAATTTGTTAAGCACTGTATATGTGTGTGTGTGTGTGTGTATATATATATATATAGATATATATATATATATATATATATATATATATATATATATATATATATATACATACACACTGCCTGGCCAAAAAAAAAAAAAAAAAGTCGCCACCTGGATTTAACTAAGCAAATAGGTACGAGCCTCCTATTGGATAATTACTGCATGGGCGATTATCTTTCAGCTGGCAACAAGTTATTTAACCCCAGCTGATGCAATGAGTAACTTCTCATTTCTTAAACAACCATGTCGAAAGTCACATCTTGTGGTCGTGGAAAAGATGTTAGTCTGTTTAAGAAGGGTCAAATCATTGGCATGCATCAAGCAGAGAAAACATCTAAAGAGATTGCAGAAACTACTAAAATTTGGTTAAGAACTGTCCAACACATTATTAAAAACTGGAGGGATAGTGGGGAACCATCGTCTGGGCGCATCAGGGTAAGAAGAGAGGCAGGTGAAGTGATGCACCCATCATGCTTAGTGCCTACTGTACAAGTCTGTGGGGGCAGTGCTATGATCTGGGGTTGCTGCAGTTGGTCAGGTCTAGGTTCAGCAACATTATGTGCCCAAAGAATGAGGTCAGCTGACTACCTGAACATATTGAATGACCAGGTTATTCCATCAATGAATTTTTTCTTCCCTAAAGGCACGGGCATATTCCAAGATGACAATGCCAGGATTCATCGAGCTCAAATTGTGAAAGAGTGGGTCAGGGAAAATGAGACATCATTTTCACACATGGATTGGCCACAACAGAGTCCAGACCTTAACCCCACTGAGGATCTTTGGGATGTGCTGGAGAAGGCTTTGCGCAATGGTCAGACTCTCCCATTATCAATACAGGATCTTGGTGAAAAATTAATGCGACACTGGATGGAAATAAATCTTGAGACATATATATATATATATATACATCTCAACTACGGCAAATCTGGCACACATGTAGCTCAAGGTTACAGACCAAAGCAGACATAGATACATGCCTCCAATCATTTGCATTGCTTCTTTGCTTTTTAGTTGTTTAAAAGCAAATATGTGGGGTTGGGTGCGGTAGCTCAGCTGGGACTTGGGCTACGAACGAGAAGCGTTTCTGGTTCAAGGCCCAAGCAGACCAATTCTGAAAATTAGTCTTGTAGCTGGAGAGGTGCCAGTATGCTTCCGAAATACTCCTTAGGTGCCCTTGAGCAAGACACCAAACCCCAAAATTGCTCTGTGCTCCAGGTAGCACCAGCTCACTTTGACATCTGTCCATTAGTGAATGTTCACTGGGTCCTGTTTGTGCACGTGTGCATATTTCAGCCTATATGTGTGTGGCGTGTTCAGTTACAGAGTGTAGGAACTCAATTTCCTCTTCAAGCATGCAAACAAATTAAATTAAAAACAGATTATACAAAAACATGGGATAACATTAGCTTGATTCTACCATATCTTACATTTGGACAACATGAAAGGCAATTTTACAATAAGAGCAGATTACACAGATTCCACCAATTTAAGCCAAAATTAACATAACTAGGGACTTTTACCCCGTTTATTAATGTGAAGTGGTAGTTTTGAAGCACCACTGAATTGATACATCAGGTCAAACTTCAAAGCTCCTGCTTATTATTCAAGTCAGGTCGACACTGCAATAGCTAAAAATGATGTTATTCCCATTCTGATCAAACCTCAATCAGAGAATGATCAAGCAAAACTGTCATGTCACAGTTCAAACTAACTGAGGAGAGAGTGAGCAGCATCAGCTCAGCTCAGCATCTGATAAGGCATCCATGATGAGACAGTTTCAGAGCACTGGCAGGCTTCAAACGCTCTGCCTGCTCTATGAGCACAATGAAGATATTAGCTGCCAATTTCATAAGATATTCCACTGCCAACAATGTTATTATTGCAAAACAGCTTAGCTGATTCATCCAAGAAACCTTTTCATGTTGCACAGCAATGCAAGACAATGCTGAGGCTTGGAGAACCCAACTGGTCAATATGATTTCAATCATATCATAACAGGCTGTTCTCGTTGAAATGTAAATATACTAATAACAGAATTATATTAACATTTACAAACTAATAACATTGTATCAACAACTCAGACATTATTGTATGGCCATCTCCAAGGACCAAAATCCCCCCAAAATTACTGTGGCATGTAAACTAGACCACAGCAGTTCAATTTGTGACATCTTTAAACAGCTTTCTACAAAAGTCAACAAGACAAGTTTCAAGATCAAATTACAGTGAGTAAAGACTAAATTAAACCGCTTCCATGAATGTATAAACAGTTATACTTTCTCATGGTGAATGATTACATGGACAGTTTTGATAAATATTCAAACATTTAATGAGTCCAGGAAACTGGTACCCAAAGAAGCTCTGATGAGACAGTAAGAGTGGGCTCTGCAGTTAGCAGTTTCTTCATCTAGCAACTTTCATGGACAAGGTAATCCCAAGTGTTTTAAATGAGGCTTATTAAAACTGCAGGACAACAAAACACAAGAAAAGTAGGCCAAATACAGAGATTTAGGTGAGTAATGGGTCCTGTGTCCAACAGGCAGAGAGCATAAGCAAACTTCTTCTCATGCCTGCTATTGGTCCTAGGAAACCAAAACCAACTTTGCTGAGGTAATCTAATGGGTTTGGTCATGGTCAGAGTACAGGGTGATAAGATGTGCCCCTGACTAGTATGTAAAACCATTTACATGATCTTACGTTTCTTTTTGAATCTTAAAGCCAGTAATTAAACTGGTGGTACACACTTGCCTTTCTGAGGTTGTAACCACTATGTATTTTTATAATCGATAAATTTGGCGGTTATTGTTTGATTCACTTTATTCATAATTTGGTCAATAGAAATGTGAAACGTGAAAAACTCCAGAACTATCTAGACTGAGACTGAGACTTGTGTTGTTGCTTGTCTTCAGTCTTGTACAGTTTGACACAGTACTAGGACTAAGATAAACAATGACCTAAAACAATTACAATTCATTTTTGCGATCAGATTTTTGCACATTCATTTCTGATCATTTCCCCACGGTAAACTTTGAAACGTGCCACAACTTCAACCCCACCTGCAGGAAGGTGCAGGGATTCTGTTTTTTAAGGTTGTGGATTAGGAACCTTTTCCCGTACACCTGCACATCTCTGCTCCACCCTCCATCACAGACTAGTAACTGCACTAATTCACTGGTCTGTATTGCATTATAATAGGTGCCTACAGTATCTAAAAAAAAATGTGCATGTTAACATTAGTGCATTCTGTAGACTGACACAGAGCTGAGGAGAGACAATGATTCCCCCTGGTCCAAGTAACTTTTTCTCTAATTCCAAACATGTGACAGTAAGCTCTCATAAATTTACAAACAATGACACCCAGGACATGTTCATATAAAGAATAAAAGTCTGTCTAATGTTGGTATGTGATCAGTGACTCTAATGTGCAGTTTGGAAACCAGAAATAACTACATCAACAAGTTTTGGGTTGGGTTTTCCTGTGGTATCAAAACTATTTGAATTTTGCTAGTATAGCAGAGATACCTTCTGGTACTGGGACAAGTACACTTGAGGATGGACTGTTTGCCCATGTGCTTATTATATATCTATTTCTGACCACACAGTCACACTGTTGATTCTGATGCTTCCTATGCTTGACTGTGGTGTAGAAATGTAATTCTAGATAATTAAACGCCATGTTGAAATATGTATTCTCATTTCTGTGCTTCATTTCTTAAAGCAGTGAAATATTAATCCTAGTCATCAAGGGGGCACAGAACTACCACTCCCATTAATATGTCAGAACTGTAATCACTGCCAAGTTGTTTGAGTTACCCTTGGAATAACAGGGCTAGGCAGGCAGCACTTGTGTAAATCTGTGACTGCTGAGCTCATGATGAATGAATGTCTTGAACACGGGAGGGCACAATGAGTGAATGTGAGATGGCAAAAGGCTGTACATCAAGGAGAGTGTCAAATGATGGGAAATTAATTGCTAAATCAACTGCCAGTGCCATTGGTCTGGGAGAATGGATTACACTCCATGATTTAAGCTGCACTGCTACAGTAAAATCCAGAAAGTCTCTCTCAGCAGACAAAAGAGATGAGTTTGAGTTAAACAGAAAAAAAAAAAAAAAATCTGTGGTTAGCAGATTTAGTCTGAATATCAGAGATGTCAGTCGCAGTGCTTTGGTGGCTGTTTCTTGTGTGACAATATGAATAATTAATACAACTAGTGCTAGGCTTTTCCAACAGCATTACGCCACCACAACTGTAACCTAATGCACACTCAGGTTGGGTGGTAATACTGTAATACTTGGACTTACTATTTAGATGCATTCATGCTTGCATGTCACTTGGCATGGCATCATGGTCCTTCCTGAGGTCAAACTGTAACATATACCACTCATTGTAAGGGGATCTACAGCAATGTAAGGTTTGAAAACCCTTTATTTCTTCCTTCTGAGGGTAAATAAGTGATGACAAATGATCTGATGTTTACTGTTAAAAAAACCATAGGTGCTGAGTGCAGCAGTAGCCCCTCAAATTAAGCACGATTAAAACCACCAGTTCTATAAAAACCAAGTTTACTGGGATAGATGAAGTTAATCAGTTCGTGTTGTTATTTTGAATGCTTAAGTAGTTTGTAACTAAGACAGCGATGGAGGAGACAAACTTAAAGAGAGCATTCACACACTGCCGATACCCAAGGTGAGCCATAGAAAGAGAAAATAAAACAAGCAGGGAGAAAAAAGGGAAAGTTGAAACACATGGTCACACTATACATCAGGGAAGTCAGAGAACACATCCAGAGAGCTGCAAACAAATACAATGTTAAGCACATTAGTAATGCCATATAAAAAAGTATGACAGCTACAAGTGAACAGAATCAACCAGAACAATAAATGTGAGGTTATACAAGACACCCTGCTTATCATGCAATAAAACATATTTAGATAAACAGGAGGATCCTTTGGCACACGCTAGCAAGAACACCAGAAAGACTTTGAGAAGGAAACACCTTCAGGGCACATAAGCCATCAAAGAAAAATCTGAACATGAAAACCTAAACTCGGACACAACCAGAACCACTACAAAACTAAAAACCACATCATGGATTCCAAAAAGGCTATGGTTATTAGTCAGAGAGCAACAAATACCACTGTTGGATCCAGTGCTGCAGGACTGGTAATGATGAACGGTTGTGACCATACTGGACAATATGTGATTCAAAATTGTGATATAATGCATGTATGGTATCACGAGTCTACTTGCCTGGTTACCAAGCAAAATGCAGAGAATAATTTGAATTGTGTCTCAACTCAAAACAAATAAAAAGGCAGCAAGCCCAGAAATGTCACAGTACTGCTTTCAGAATAGCTTAATAAAAAAAAGTTTTATGTGGCACTACCACACATTTAAAGTGGCATTTTTTGTAAAGCTTTCAAGTTCAACTTAATACAAAAACAACTGTAGCCTTTTGAATGGATGTGTTATTTTATGTTACTGCACACCCTTACATCCCAACTGCAACTACATTAATTGTGCTTTATCAGTTGGATCAGAAAGGTCCACAAATGGGCCATGGAATAGCACACTCTGGTTAAGCCACTGCAATGTCTCCCTTCAGCCACAATACAAAGTAAGCACACCCCTGCTCCTTAATGTTGTTTCACTTAAAAAAAAAAAAAAACACTCACAGGCAGCTCAGTGGACGAGTAAAAAGTAATCTGCACCTTGTGCAATTAAACTTTATTATTTGTACTATTTTTTAAATGTTCTTTTTTTACTCCATACCAAGGATGTGTGTGGTACACTGAAGGAAACTTTAAAATCATTACTGTCAAATAAAAACTACGTAAGCACAATGGAGCTGAGTTTGAAGATGTACAGTGGAAACTTTCTGACAGAGAGATGAAAGGCTCCTCAGCACACAAAGAAAAAGATGGAAGGGAACAGCAGGCATGTGCAGGAGAGGGATGATAATAATTCTAAGACTTATCAGCAAAACTATCAACAGAACACACACCTACAAAAACACATATATTTAGGTACATTTTTTACCAGTCTTCTTTTGTCATTAACAGCCCAGAAGTTCACCTTTATCACGCATTCTGAACATGAATTCATAAGACACCTTTCCCTCACAACAGTCATAAATTTATGAGAAACAACTGGCTAAGTTGAGTGTGCTCTCTGATCTTTGTTTTTCTCACTGCTAGAGTAGCTTGTGAAATAAGATGTGAGGAATAATTCTTTTTGATCAAAACTTCAATTTAAACATCCCTTGGCTGACATGCACTGATCTGTGTAATACAAAAACAGATTCCCACTGAGCATTACTAAGTCATATGTAAAAGAAGCCCTCTGTGCAAAAACTTAGGACAGACTCACAGCCCTGCTGGTTCACCATAACCGATGCCATACTGTTTCCTTTTTGCAGGTTCACACTTCAATATGTTTTCTACTCTGAGCACAACTGTGATATAAGTATTTTTAACTAGAAAAGACTGTCTTTGTTCAAGAGGATCTGAGGTGACAGAGAAGTGTGGCCACGGGCTCATTATTTCTCCTGCCACTGGCCACCCACATGCAAGATGGTTATAACTTACTTGTAAGGACAGTTTAAAATGGACGAGTAAACAGCTAAGCCATTAGCCAAGTTATACAAACGTGCCATTGTAACACATTAGACCTCATTTATCAATCAAGTGGAGAAACCAGCACAGATTCAGTTGAAGAAATTATCTCACAACAGCGCCCATGTATGACTGATTTAACTTGAATATCACGCCAATCACAGCATACGAATGACCAGAAGTTTAAAAACATGTTGACTGAGGTCATCAACACTCAAATATCACACCTCTTATATATCTATAATACAACTCAACCTACTCCCAGAATTTATGACGCTAGCTCCAGCTCAGCTTTAAAGATATAAATGTATAGATCTGTGATATGTAACTTGTAGGTATGGGAAACGTGATCCGGTTCCAATTGGTTTAATCCATCAACATCATTCACATTTAATCATAACAGTTCCTTTATTGATGCCTTACTTCTGTGTGCCTTGAAAAGGTTTCATCTTTAAAAAAAAAAGGGCAGTAGCATTGTATTCTAATACAAGTTCAGAGATTTAAGATCCAGAGAGAAGTTTGTTCTAACCGACACACTCCCATCAAAATAGAGAATTTAGTATATTTGAGCAGGTTCACCTCCCCAACACTTGATGTTTAACATTTTTAGTTATCAAAACTGTTTATTATAAACAGTTAACAGTCATTGACTCTCAATGAAGGTGGCATGCATCTTGTCTAGTGTTCAGAGAGAAAGAGACAGTTGTTAAAAGTAAAAAACCTCTTAAGTCTACTTTTTCCGAGAAAAAAAAAATTCACAGGAAGGACCTGATAGGGATTCGATAAAGAATTGAATCAATTGGCAGAATCAATAATGGCACAGATATCAATAAAATCTTGCCAACTCCATCCCTAGTAACATGTATTTTTTTACACTGAAATATAAACATGAAACCTTGCATTGGAGTTAAAAAAATGGCCCGACCATAGGATCGCAATTTGAAAAATACTTCTGCAATAATAATTCATAAGCTAAATGCTAATCCTGTTTCATCTGTCCTACGACAGAGGAACAACCACACATTTTAGTATTTTGGATAAATCTCTTTCAATATCTGCTGCAGTGACCATTTTGTCTACAATTAAATGTTGTTATTGTCTGAAAGCAGCCTATCTAGTCTTTAAAGTATATCAATGACTAGTAATAAACAAAAAAGTAGTTATGATGAGAGATGGACCAATTGTAAATATGAAGGCCAAAACCAAGGCTGAAAAAAAGAATTTAGCCACATGACATTATCTATTTTCAATTACTTTCTTTGGTGTGCGAGTCCAAGTATGAAGGGCCCTATGAAATATGTTTTATTTTTTGCCAAATTCCATTTTAATGTTTATCGAATTCAGTTTTTTCCATTTAATTTTTTTTAAATTCTGTTTTTTAACATTTCGACTAATTTTACCATAAAAAGAGTGTCTTGTTTATGTAAATGAATAACCTGTTCACAAATTAAATAGAAATATCCTTAAATTTATTAAAAAAGGGCCACGGTTGGCCCAGGAGCCATTGTTTGGATAACCCTGATATAAAATAAATACAAACAGTGTAACAGTCATTCATTTCCAACATTTTAAGACACTTCCACGTGTATAATCACACTGGGTCCTAACTGATGTTTACAATGTAAATGAAGAAATCCTTCTGTTCTCTTAAATAGAGTGATAGTAACTTAATAAGAAAGTCACATCAATGTTAAATGGTTAAAAGAAAACCTGTTACCTAAACTTTTCTTTACTCTCACAGAATGTAACAGTCCATGCAGTTTGATGCTGCATTGTTCTACTCCTGAGTGTAACGTTCTGTCCTCATCACCCTCCATTCATTGCTGTCTGTCCGTCTGCCTCAAATCAGACCGCTACGTTAATGCAGACACGTACTGGCTTGTTAAGCAACTACATTTGAAGTTTGACAGTTTGAAGCCCTCCAGAGGTGCAGGTCTTCAAGTTCTTCAAGTGACTTCAGCTGTGTGCCTCGCATGCAGACACTCCTCACTCTCTCTGTGACTCTCTGGTGTGTTGAGCTATGCGATGTTTGCAGGTGTTTCGTGCAGCTGCTTTGACATTCCGTTATTGTTTAGGAGGGTGCTGGGTGAGTGTTTGTGAAGTGAGGTACAAGTTGTGCCACATTTTAGTGTTCCCCCGGAACATATTCCTCAGATATAAGTTCCTCTTTCTAAAAAAACAGCATTTTCAGTCAGATTCATTCAATTTCTGTGATTTCCACGTTGAACTGTAAATCCCGTTTTTATCAGCAAATTCCGCAATTCCGTCTGTGATTCCTTTAACACAGAAACCAAAGGGCCCAAAATATGCCATCACTTTTTTTGTGTTTGACAATAAAATCAGATCAAAGTTTGACTGTCAGTTTAACATCCTCTGCCCAGTAAAGAATCTCATATCAATACAGCAATTAGGCAGTAGATGACAGTGTTAAACTGATTTGACACAACAGATAAACAATAACTATAGCACTGTTTCCCATAGAATGGCACTGTACTTGGATGTTACGGATGGTCATCCTGCCCTGCCCTATACTGGGTGTTTACTTGTTTGCACTTCTTGTTTTTGCTCTTATAACAATATTTCATCAACAGTATTTTGTATAAAGATGATTGTATAACATCAATCGCCTTTTGAAATGTTTTACTCAATACTCCTTAATCATAGCAAGGTGCTTTTGCTTGATTAAAATGCTCTGTCGCTGCTAGCAACACAAGTTAGCTAGCAGATGCCAATGCTAGCTTGCAGTACCATATCTACTACATCATCGATATGGCGTTGACTGGTGGTGCAAAGTGGCCATCCTTCCACGCTCAATTCTTGGACTGTTTTGAGTGTGACAGTGGTACAAAACACCCTTTGTGCACTTGAACACTAAAAATATTCAGTATTTAGTGCAGAAGTATGTACTTTGGAACACACTACCAGTTTTCATACATACTGTTCTGTTTCTTTATGTAGCTGTAGTACAACCTCATTTCAGAAGAATATAGATTATTTTACATAGTTATAACCAGGTTGCACTGACCTCTAGATTTCATATTAAGAAATGATGCTGAGGGCTATATTTTCATTCAAAAGAGTCTCGAAGTTCATGGGAATACTTCAGGAAAAGAGATTCCACAGAATCTTGGATCTACGCCGCACACAAACCCACTCTGTTCTCCTGCTTTTTATTCATTTCCATTTTGTATGTCACTCACAAAAATAACCACAACATCATAATACTGGTAACATTAGATCTTTAATGGAGGTCATTATCATACTATTATTTTTCATGTAATAATAAGGTTAGATAATAAATATACTACCAAAAATCTTTATTTTGAAACATTTTATTTACCCTGTTACAGATGGGAAAAGGCCTGTTACAGTTTCAGCTTTCATAGAGAGGATGTGGTCAGAGGCTGTGGTGAAAAATGGTTTCCAGAGACTGAAAATATCCATAAATAATTCTCTTAACTCTCCTGTACCATTATGCTGCTCTCTCATGTAACCTATATTCTAAGCATGCTTTACAAAGTCAAACTTTACTAAAGAAAAACAGCTTTAGAGTTTCATGGTGGTGATTAGATTAGGAGGTGATGAGGCATGTTATCTGGCAACATCTTTAAAACAGTGGTTTGAAATAAACTAAGTGTATTAACAGACAGAGAGAAGGTTTAGAGATGCTTCTATGCATCAGTACTTGAAAACCAGCCAGCATTTCAAGAACGAGTGGGAAGGTGAGTGTTGAATGTGAGCAGAGTATTTCCTAAAGTTCAGAATTCAGGAAACATCAAATATAACACTCTGCGAGGGATTTCAGAGTCAACTAAAAACTACCAGCTTCATTTTTTATATGATGGTGCACTAACATTTTTAGAAGACAGGTCTCAACCTGCCACTTTAGATGTGCTATTAGCTTACCCCCTCACCTCACACAAGCATGCATACAAACACACCTACGCCACCAAGTATGTTCTTACAAACCTCTGCAGAATGTCAATGTTGAGCAATCAGTACTACAGCTGTTACGATGAGAATGTGGTTGGTGATGTTGACCACATCCGCCCATCACTTCAGAGAAGCAGTTTAACAAGAACTGAGGGCTCTGACTGACAGTGCAAAACCAGCTGCCTTGTTAACGCTTGTCCAACCATGCACGACCACCGTTTCAGCGCAACATTCGATCGCCCTAGCTGTCAAAAACAAATACAAATGCCTCAGAGAAGATATTGGCATGCAGACAAGGTCACAGCTTGCTGCATACTTGATAGGAAAATTAAGTTTTCCCTTTGCATAATCAGAAAATGAGGGATCGTGACACAGTTTCACTTTCTCTATCCAAAGCCACATTCACTTCCACACAAGGTTCAACTCTAAATAAGAAATAACCTCTCTAAATTGTGAAAATACTTATGCAATATGGCAGTTTATCACTAGTAAGATCGTGTCTATCTAGCCTTTAATTTTGGTATGATGATGAATGAGTTGCATCAAATTTGGATGGTAGTGTTGATATGCTTTTTCTTATCTTGATGGACAACTTCCTCTTCCCGCATCAGTCAAAACCTTGGTAAAAGTCAGGGTTTTTTTCTAATTCAAACTTAGTATGACATTAATTTTGGCTTCAACTTATTGGAAGTCAACATTTCTGCCGTGACTCATTGGATGTTTATCCATCTGTGTACTCTGTTGCTAAGCAAACACCACAAAATCATTTCAAACTGACCTGTTGTGCATTTCACTTATTCGTCATGAAGGCTTTCATTGTGCAGTCTGATATGGCACTTAATTGAATTTAGGTCATTGAGCATTCAGAATGATGTGTTGTCTGCATGGATACCCTGGCACTGGACCACCATGTAGAAACCTCTGGTCCGGTTCACTAAATTGGACAGGGACATTTATCTTGACAGGAACATGTTACACAACCCCAATTACAAAAAAAAGTTTGGATGCTGTGTAAAATGTGAATAAAAAAAGAAAGCAATGATTTGCAAATCTCATACACGTATTTTTTTTTTCCCAATAGAACATAAACTAACAGAGAGACATTTTATCATTTCATGAAAAATAATGATGGCAGCGATGTATGTCAACAAAGTAGACACAGGACCATTGTGTAGCATCCCATCTTCTTTTAAAAACAGTCTGTTCAACAGTCCTGGGTCTTCTGTGCCAGATTTTTCATTTTATTTTGTGCCAATGTTTTCTGTTGATGAAAGGTCTGGTAGGCCAGTTCAGCACCCAGACTCTTCTATTGCCAACCCGTGCTGCTGTTATGGATGCCGTATGTGGTTTAGCACTGTCTTGCTGAAATATGCAAGGCCTTCCCTGAAAAAGATGTCTGGATGGGAGCTATGTACCTCTAGAACCTCTTCTCAGCATTGATAGTGCCTTTCCAGATGTGTAAACTGCCCACGCCATAGGAAGCCCCATACCATCAGAGATGCAGGCTTTTGAACTGCGCGCTGATAACAGGTTGGATGGTCCCTCTCCTCTTTAGTCCACAGCTTCTGAATCTTCTGATGATATTACATACTGTAGATGGTGGGATATTCAAAGCTGGTGAACCTATGCTAATCTTTTCCAGCTTTTGTTGCTCCATCTATGTGTTGTTGCCATCAAATTTAAAATAAGCTTGTATTTTTCATTAAATGGTCTCATTAAATGTCTCAGTTTCAACATCTGATATGTTATATAGTGAATAAATATGGGGTTTTATGAAATGTGCATATCATTGCATTCTGTCTTTATTTACATTTTACATAGCATCCTATGGAATTGGGATTGTAGAAAAATGCCCAGCTCTGTCTTATCTCTAAAAGTATACATTGTCTTGAATACAAAATGTCTTCAGTAAAGATGAATAAATTGACATTTCTCGTATTCAAAAAGAGCTTCTGCTCTCTTGGTTAGACATTCTAGATAGACGCTGAAATGAATTGCACTAAAATGGCCTGGGAAGTGAGACCGTTTCTTATGTAGTGAGAGATTACTTGGACCTTTGTGTGGCAGAAATGTCAATATTACCCCATCAATCTCCAGGCAGGGGGCACATCAAAGTTCAACACCAACAATGTGCCAAGAATTTGTTGCCTCTAAAATCTGCCAGCAAACAGTGATAAGCTGAGCCTTGTCTGCTGCTATATTCAAAGCAAAGATACAGTAAGTAACTTCAAGCATCAAATCACAGACCTTATAATGGGATGGATTGTGAACTTGGGAATAAAAGATTAAGCCACCAAATGCACTCAAACACATCAGACAGTGCCATTTGAAAAGTGCTACTCAACACATTCCTTACACCAGCTCATGCATTTTAAATCTAGCTGGCTCTAGAGTGAATGAAACTCTGACACCCAATTAACTGACCTCTAAAACTTGAATGTAAACATCATCAGAAAAAAATGCTATGTTGTGTAAAGACAGAGATGTTAATGAGAAGGATGATGAGATAATGTACAGAATTATAAATGTGTTTTTAAGTACAGTCAAGCTACTCCCTTTAACCACTTTCAATCTTGTTACCTCAGGATGACAGATAAGGCAGGAACAGCAAGACTTGCAATACAGAGTTGCTGACATTTGCTGCAGACAAAATCTCCAAGGGTTTCAACATACAGTAGACTGAAGCAACGTGAGGAAGTGTCATCATCCTTGATGCCTCTTAAGCAATACTCCCAACGTCCCTATTCAAGAGACAAGGAACCTAAAATGCAGAGCTTTATTCTTCAGCACAAAGACTCTAAGCCAAAATAGTTAAGACATGATTCTGTGTTAAGGTAGTACTTCTAAATAATCCCTCAAAATGTGTGGATCAGAACCTGAAGAAGGTGTAGACCTATTAGTGCTGGACAGGTCATTAAGTTTCAGTTACAATTTCAGCTTTCCCCAATCATAAAAACAAGATGAGAGGAATCAAACTATTACTATGCCACATGCATTGCGCGGGTTTTGTCATGTGAGATAAATCGAGCGCACATACCTTCCTTCCTTTCACAGCACAGCAGGTTCACTAGTGACTGCCAGTCTCTGAGTTGCCAAAAGGCATAATTTGTCTCATCAAATCTACATGCTGACATCCAAAAATATCAGATGTGTATTTCCTCATTCATGTTGATATGTGGCCAAACAAGTGCAAAACATTTCCCTGTTCTCTGCCTCAGCTGATTTAGCAGCCATACCTTCCATAATCAACTGCTGCTTGATTATCACCTCTTGCATTTTAGTTGCAAAGGTTTCATGCACTCAGAGAAGCAGGAAATTTAGAACTGGACAAGTAACTGGCATAAAAATGAAGCTGCTGAGTAATGTTGGACTAATGTTGCAGAGCAACACTGACAGGTCAGGTAAGGGAGCATACACCGGTTCAGCACTTCACTGCTTCAACCTTGGTCCTGTACTGCTCTGGCCTCCTAATGGCCATCCTCCTGACCAATGCCCCATCTCTCCACTTACCCTCCCATCTCCCCACTCCACAATGTACCCGGCATCTGGACCAGCCCACCGTGCCCTGGGCTCCCAATATGTGGTGAGCTGGGTCAGGCCCAGGAAAGTGTGCCAGGTTCCCCATAGATGCACAGGTACCATACCTGTATCAGGCAGCGGACCCTTACCATCCTCGCTCTCCTGAGCACGTCGCAATAGAAACACAGTCTTGCCAATGATACCCAAAGATGCGCCGAAGAGAAGTTGTCACAAAGGAGTCCAGTTGGCACCTCTGTCCATCAGTAAATGGACAGAGACCAAGGTATAAGAGATTCTGACTTCCATCTGCTTGCTTAAATAATGGGAACACCACACTGTCTTGCTCTGCGAACCCATCACCCCGTGCATAAGTCCAAGTCTGCGGCTGAGCTCAGTCTCACAGCCATCAAATCGATGAATTATGCTGCCAAGGTAGGTGAACTGCTCTACAATACAGACACACCAGTGCATTAGTATTTTATGCTCACAATGGTGTAGGTCATTACATCGTAAACCCAACCAGAAGCAAAACCAAGCTTTAGTGTCTTTATTGGCCACATTTTAAAACCATGTTTTCCCAAGTACTATAAGGTATTAGTATTGTGTATCATTCTACTAAGTTGGCAAATAATAGTTAACATTAGACATGGCCACAAAAAGTTATCTAATGAACATGAAATATTGCATGTTGGTGGCCCACTGTGGCCTCAAAGCTCACATAATGGTTATTCTCACACCGCAAGCCTCACTTCTACTGATCCACAACCTCTTTGTGCTGTTAGCCTGCTTAAAAGCTATCAATCACGTTGATTCATGATGGAAATGAAGAGTAAAGAGTTCACAGTTCTTTCTGACATTGAGATTTCACTGTAGCATTAGCTAAAGCCAAGGCTCTGGCTCTTTAACTTTTCCAGCAGTGAAAGAGCTTCAGTGGATGAAGCAGGTAATCCTTGTAATCTTTTGATTTTTCGTTTGCCCTAGGGCTTTTAAAATGTGGAAAAATCCAATATTCTTTTCTGCACCATTGCTTAGCTCCAGTTAATAAAATGATCAAATTATACGCCAACCTATTTTTATAGTGTTCAGAAGTGAAAACAAATGCTGTTTGTGATGTTTTCATGGCAGAATGACAGATTGGTAAACAATGCTGAGAGGGAGGAAATGAGCAAGTGTGTTAAGCATGGGGTTGGCTGGTTTGATTGTGAGAAAGAAGTAAGGGAGAATATATGCACACGCTATGTGATAACAAAGACCTCCCTTTATTATCTAAATGTGTAATTTTTAAAGTTATTGGCAATCTGATCTATTGATATATTACAAGGAAAGGAGTGGGGTTACACTGAACTTCCATTTCTGTGTTGTTTTAATACGCATCTGGGCCACCAAAACATACTTTTAGGCTTCTGGACCAGTACTTGAAAAACATTAGCATATATCAATGCTGTATAAATAATGTTAAGATCCTGTTAATGATCCGTGCATACATAAAGTCCTCAAACAAAATCTTCATCACTCTTTGGTTCTGTTTTGTCACAAATAGTCCTTCAAACTCTCATCATCTAGATTATGTACTGCACAGTCTCAACTTAATTATGTCCCGCTGTTCTTTTTATGAACACTTCATCTCCCTTCCGCAAACTGCAATACTTCAACTTTTGAACTGTGACTTGCTGTATTTGCTGCTTGCAACCAAAGCATTCTCCGATTCACCTTGGTCCATTTAAATTCATGTGCAGTCTTTATTTTGTCATTTTTACATTCCTTTGAATACATTTTGTTTACCTCCTTTGGTCAGCATAATGCTTTCAGTTTCTCTTTGCAGAACTGTGCATACTGTATGGTAATTTTCTGAAGCTTTTTTTATCGCTTTCTTCCTGTACTTCTCTGCTACAGTAACACTTCTCTCTCCTTCAAGGAACAATAAAAAGCATCTAATCCCTCTTTATAGGCATACACATAGCTACATGCTTACTAGGTTCGGGATCAAGGAGGTCTTTTTTTTTTTTCCTCAGCACAAATTCTTCGTCGAATACTTAAACTATGGGATGTATTTATGGTGATCCCTTTACTGGTAAAGGTAGGGCTGGGTGGTATGGATCAAAACTCTCTTTTTTTTCTTGTTGAATGGCAATACATATTTGTCTGAATATTTTTGTGAAGAAATAACAAATGTTTATAATGATACCAGAATCATGAATTTTAACCTTGTTCTGGTAAATGAAAAAACAAACATGGAAGATGCATGATGCTGTGGCAACAAAAATTGAAGTGTTCGACACACTATATCAGGCAGTTTTCATTTTTAATATAGCTGCACCAATCGGGAAAATAATGGCAAATCCTGATAGATGTTTAAAATAAGAGTACTGGCTTTTTTTTCTCCCCCTTTTGGTGTAGCATTCCCACTATGCCAACCTTTTATCTCACATTTGACCATGAAAATAGATTCTAAAAGCACATTTATGGTTCCTTTACATACTAAAATAGATCTGCGTATTTTAAACCATACAGCCACGACTGCCCACATATTCTGCATTAGTGTAGACATTAAAAAATGGATCCATCAGAGGTCACTGTCTCACAAGGACCTCCACAATTTATTTGATGCTTACAGCCTTCGACCAGCTGTTCTGGTGTGGATGTCTGTCTTTGTGGCCGGGTGAGCTACAATCCCACATGTTTGCAACAATTTACACAATACTCGTCAGTATTACTTCAGAAAGTTCAAGTAAAGTTTGCCACCTTTCCAAAGTATTCTTGTTGGTAGTGCTTTCTGCTCTGACTTGGACTGAGGGCTACATTGCTCACACCGCCCCCATGGTGACTGGTGATAGTACAACTGGTCGACATCTGAAAGCTTAGAGAGTGCTTAGAGAGATATGGATAAAATGAACGCAAAGTTTGAGAAGCCCCTGACTGCAGTGTGCAGTTTCGGGTGGTGCTCAACGTTCGGCGTCTGACTCCACCCATCTCAATGTTCCATACACCAATTGCTTTCAGTCTCGTTACATCCATTTTTTTTTACCCTGTCTCCCACTCTACTCCAAACTTGTAATTTCTCCCGATTATCCCCTTATTTTTAAGTATGGTCCTGTCATCCCTTATATTTTTCAAGTCAAAGCAAGTCCTCTACTTGTGCCTTATATTGAAACCTCAAAAACATCCATCCCTCTCCCTGTAGTTGGTTCGATCCAAAGACACTGAATGAGATCGGTGCGCTGAATGTGCAGGTCACAACTTGTCCATGAGAGCATTTTGGAGTTGTTGGATTGTGTATTTGATGAGTTTGATGAGGGAAAGGAAAAAATACTGTTTGCTTCCTTAGCGTTAGCTGTGCAGCTGGAAAAAACGGTCCTCCCATATCTAAAAACAGCTTGCACCGACAACTAAAGGAAACAAACCTATTACTAAGTCTATAAGAATTATGGCAATGGGCGAATTTGCCAAAATGCTGAAGTATCCCTTTAAAAGTAAGGAGGCGGACTTTCATAAAAAAAAGCATCTTGTCTACAAACAATCATCTACTCCGGACCATATCCAGCTGTCTTCCTCCTCCCTCCTCTCATCCACAAACAGCTAAAACCTCGTTTCTGTCTCTCCCCTACTCTTCCAAAAAATAACTCCTAATCAGCTAAAAAAATGCCTAAAATTCTCCCCCACTCATCTACATAAACTCAAAATCAGTAAATACATTTCTAAATATAGCAAATCAGTAAATACCTTTTTTAAATACCACAAACAACGTTGAGCTTCAACTCAGCCAATGGAATGGCGTTGAGCTCTGACCCGAACTCAGCTCAGCCAATGGATGTAGAGCGACATTGAGCTCCGTCCCGAACTGCACACTGCAGTCAGGGCTAACTGTAAAGTTTGGACAAAAGGCTCTGTCTGTATGCATTTCATGCATTTCAAACGCAGAGCACAAATAAACATTAACAGGTGACTTCTGCCCAGTCAATTTATCTTACTTGATTGAGCTGTTTAAGGTATACCAGCTGCCAGAATACTGACAGAGCCAGGATACATTGGCTTCTGCTGCCTGTTCATGCTACATTATTTACCAATATCTGTCAATGCAGATGTTAGACCGATGCATCTGTGCATCTCTAGGTTTTAGTGACCAAAAATTTCAGACAAGCTCTTATACAGTGTAAAAAAAAACTGAAGAAACTGCAGAAACTCAACGATCTTCTGTCAACTTTTTAAACAAAAGGGAGAGTGATGTCTGAACTGAATAAACATGATAAAAAGGTGGATTAAACTGATAAGGAGCAAGGGAAACCCTCACTTCTTTTCAGTTTCAGTTTTTGTTGTTGTGGCATCAAGCAGGTAGCAATATTATTTGATTTTACTAATAATACTAATAAGGTTTCATTTGATTATCTTGTGGTAACACACATATTACTGCCAGCGGTTCGAACTGTAAGCAATATTTTTACTTAACACTAGGTTCAGCATCTTTTTCTTTGTAAATCAGCATCAACTTATTGATAAATGACACTGTCTTTCCCTACATCTCATTTGAAAATACACAGACATATAAAAACTCAATACTTTACCCAGTCCTAATTACAGGTGAAGTTTATTAATAGCAGGTTACTAACAGACACTAATTATACTGCAGGGTTTGCTTTGCACTGTAATTTCCAACATCATTTGCAGTGTGGATGTGCAGGTGGATTCCTCTCAATGAATGGCTCAACAATGACTTTAACGTAAGTGTTTACCTTGATAATGCTGCTCCTGCGTGGAATTTCAGATTTGCCATCCAATCCCACAGAGGTGTTGGCGGTTTCCACCCCGGCTTGGCTGCCAGGTGCGACAATGGATCCTGAGCCGATCATATTATCTGATATCCCACAGTCTCCATTCAGCACCGACACTTCGCAATGCGTCTTCCCAGCTGCCTCCTCGCTGGGCACGGCCGTATCCTCAAGATTCAATGGAGGCAGACTGCCGTTCTCCCCAAACTCCGCCATAGGCACTTCGAGCACACACACTCTCTCTCACACACACACAAGCTGCTGGGTAGCAAAGCCTTATGTTTCAGCTTTACTCCAATTTCCTGCCTGGCCTATTGCCTCGTTGTAACACGCGATTCTGCCATATCATCTCTCGGTGCACATATCTGTCAGGTTCCTACAGACAGAGGGGCTTGTTCCGTGCATTGTGCTCTGTGAAGAGAAACCACAGCGATTAGCATAATTAGGTATTATGACATTAGTAGCAGCAGTTGTGTTAACAGGAATATGCATTTAAGGTTGCACAGAAGAAGGCATGAATCTGTAGTGTGAAGCACTCACGTTTCGTTTAAAACAGAGCGGATGTTAACTTACAATCAGTGAAGGCTATCAGCGTGAATGCAGCATGATATAACGCATACAGCCAATGTGCTTCCCTGTATCTATGGGCTTTGTTGCCTTTTCAGTAAGTTTGATGTTTTTTAGTTCAATTGCAATGTTTTCATTCCAGAAAAATCAAATTATTTTGCGTTTATGCTCTAACAACACCCTCCCCAGCTTTGCATTGGTCGGAAATGTTAAGTTAAATACCATACTGTAAAGCATGTCAAGTTATTTGTTACACTTACACGTCCAAAATCGACATTTTAACTCTGCAAACGAGCTGTAGCCTTATATACTTGCCTTTTAAGCTGCTCCCTTGCCTCTCCATGAGAAAGACGGTCTTCCTTTTAAGTTGTGGCTGCAACTGAGCAGCCAGACTGCCGTTTGGTGTCTGTGCTACTGAGCACAGCACAGCACAGCTAAGTAGCTAGCTAACGTTAGCGTCTCCTCCTTCGCAGCTAGCTGGGTGAAGTTAGTTTTCACAGCCAAACCGAAGTCCATTCAGTTCAACTCCCGTGTTTGCCAGGTCCGTAAACAAATGAAGAAAACCTCTCTCCCTTTACATACTGTCGACTGTCTTTTGTTCAACCGTTAAAGATTACGAAAATACGTTATCTGAGATTTGCCGTTAGGTGTCTCGCGCAGAAATGCACCTTGATTAACCGTCACAGAGAGAGAGAAGTCGTTTCCAAGGAACAAAGTTGCGTATGTCTCTTGAATGTGCTGCTGCAGCACAGGCTGTGCTGTCAATCAAATCTAATTAGCTTGTTTAAACGACTATAAGTCTAGTTTTTCCACTTCTTCTAGCTAAGAATGTTACTTCATCTGCATATCTTCAAAGTTCATGAAGTCGACAACAAATTATATGTGAAACTATCCTGACCTAGTAAGTAGAAGGTGGTTCAATTGGGAATTCACGTTTCGTTTGTGCAACTTCGACGGCATAATTCTATTTTCAGTGTATGCATTTGTCTAGACAAGTTAGCTAAATCACATTAAGTAATACTGCAGCATTTAAACTAAATAACTAAGACTAAAATGTTAAAAACCATTAACTGAAACTAAATAAAAACTAGGGAAAACCAACTGAAACTTAATTCTGTGCTTACAAATCTAGCTAAAATGAGTTGAAACAACTGAAAAAAATCTCCTTAGTTTTGATTTTTGACAGCAGCAGAAGACTGAAATGTATTTCTAAGCCTGGGAAATGTAGCATGGTCTGATTTGATTGAAGAGGACTTTACGATAGTAAATATTAGCTCTTGAGCTGTATTCAGATATCAGGTTTGCAGGGGTGGAAAAAGTACACAACTACTGTGGTGATGTTAAGTACACTTACAGTAGGGCTGGGCAATTATTGCAATATGTCCTACTGTAATATTCAAATCTCAGAAGGTACAATAGGCTGTTTCTTTGACCAGAAATGTGTTTCAAAATTCAATCTTTATACACTTTTGAGCCAGAGATGTTGTTTGCTACATGTCATGCAGTCATTCAGCGTTCAATGTTTTATGACAGTTTGCAAAAAAATCCTATTTCCTTGTTTATATTTTTGTCTTATTAAAAATGAGGAAGACATAAAATCAGCATTCTCTTCAATAAAACAATTCATATTGAATTTGCAAAAATTTTCAGTTTTCACCAAGTTAGATAAGGAAAAATGCTTTTATCTAAATTTCAATTAATTTTCCAGCCTTGGTAGCTACTAAGAAGTTGTACAGTAAATTATGAACTTTTCTTATTGGTAATAACAACATGTGAATATGAATCTCCAACCAGGTGAAGTCACACCTCTAAAATAAAGAAATACAACTGCTGATTTGGAAGGTGTTTCATATGTGCCACTGTGTAGTCAACAGAAGTAGAAGAAGTACAAGAGTATTGCACACCTCTGCAAATTTGAATACATCAAATGAAAAGTGAATAATAGCTACGTTTGAACTTATTTTTTAACATTTTATGACTTTTGTCCTACTTTGTGCGTTCTGCCCTGTTAAGTATCCCTTATCACTGAACAAACTAATAACTATCCAAAGCTATTTTTACTTTACTTTTACAGAAATGGTTTATGGTGCTCTTTAAGTGAACAAATGTTTGCATAGGGTACACAAAAGTTTCATGCCAAAACAGCACAACTGTAAAAGTAAAACAGACAAAACAGGCTATAAGTCAACAAGTACATGCTAAACAGGACAAAGAGTCAACAAGAAATGAGAAAAGAGAGCCACAGACAGACAGATTAGGAAAAATTCTTGATAATTGGGAGAATAGTGTTTATTTACATTTCAAATGGTTGTAAATGTAGTTCAAGTTAATTACAGTATGCCATAGTCAATGAATGTTGTATTTAAAACTAGCCACAATTTAAAAGTTGTGGCTAGTGAAAATCCAGAGTGGCTTGTGACTTACAATATGACGAGCCACACTGGCTGGTGGAATATGTCTTTTCGTTTAAAACCCGTGAAATAACATTTTCTACAATTGGCTAGTGGATAATCTAACCCAGTGATCTGATATTAGTATTTTTAATAGAACAAACCTGCCAAAGCAATGGGTTTTAGTGCCGTAATGTTTGCATGCTCTGCACCCTTGATACCAACATCTTTTTGCCAATATTGTTGCTGCGATCTTTACCTATAACTTCACTTTAAGATGGCTGCAACCTCCTAAAAGAGCTCACATGATTGTGTCAGGTCTTCTTCTTTATGATTGGGCACAGTGACTTCATAAAAGAAGTAATAGTCATCACTAAATGACAGTATTTTGTGATGCTGCAGAGATTTCTACTTGACCAAACAGAATCATTGCAAACATTCAATGGGTGGAAGTCATTCAGTCTAAGGGCTTGTGTTGAGAACCAGAGGGTTAACAGCTCAAGTTCTGGTTGGACTAAGTCTGGAAGTGTCTGGTAGTTTCTGGATTTTACTTCCTGAATAACGTGAAACCCCCCAACTGGGAAGCTTGGGCACCTTAGGTGCAGCAGCCCCTCACTGCAACATTTCTCCAACAGTACACATCCATTGGATCATGTTTTTGCTTGTATTTTAGCCTATCTGTTTATAGCAGAGTGTAAAAATTGAATTTCTTGTTGATGGATTGATAAGGTAAAGAAATAAAACAACATTTCATAGTGGTGAAGAAAAAGGTGGAGATAAAAGTGCTGTATTGTGGATTACATACATAACCTGTAGCTCGCAGAGCTACAAGCCTCCTGCTTGAGATGCACATAGGGAGGGAGTAGAGGTATAATGTTGTGCTACATGACTAAATGCAGTTTATTTATGGGCCAGTGGATCAGATCAAGGAAGATAACTGCACTGTGAAATACCAGAGATGAAGGCTCAGTAACTTGTACAACAGAGCCATCTGCTGGTTTGCAAAGGTTATTGAGTTTAATTAATTTGCTGCAGATATACCTGTATATCTTCTTCTAACATTACAGAGCTGACCTGACTACATTTCAATCCAACTTTTTGTGCTCTAGGAAAGTTGTTTCCAGCTTTTAACCTTCAGCCTTAAAACAAGCATTGTCTGTTTTGACCTGTCTTTGCCTAGCACTGCTGTCTTCAGGTTCATCAAACCTGTACACATATGTGTAAGACTATTTAAAATTTAAATATTATAATTCATGTAATTTTCTGTTGAAGAAATATGCTTTTCTGGTTCCTGGCTCACTAACCAAATCATTGGCGGAGGTCCCAATCCTCAGGTTTAATCACCATTCAAGTGTAAGTACAAGTTTTATGACCCAGTGACAAGCCATTGCTGTACATCTACTAAGAGGTGATAAATATGAAGTAGTAAGATATTTAAGGCCTGAAAGGAAAAAGCTTGAGCTGACAACGACAACAATGCTGAACGATGAAGTGTACTGTATTTACATTAATAGGGTGTTTGCAATCACATGATCCTGAATGTCTGTTGAGGGTCTGGAAGTGGGGGGCAGCCATCAGGAATGAATGAAAATTGAGGAAAGTTAGAACTTTACACCTCTACATGGACCTGTACACATTTCTTTTGTCCAGGCCTTTGCACCCCTGGTAATACGCCCAGCAACCACCAACAGTTTTCAGATGCTTAGAAAATACACACAATAACCAGGGGGTTGTGGCAACCCTCCTACCTGCCCTAACAGTAGGCTATGTTAAAGCACCACATCTACCCATAACTCCCCCCTAAAGCTGTGGTTTTTGTTTTGTTTTCATCAGATTAATTTACCATGCCCTTGGTAATGTACAAAGACATTCAGAGCATGACCTGGGTTGTGTCAATCCTGCCCGATGGGGCCCTCAGGTGGGTGTACTTGCCATCACACGCCTTACTTCAGCCTCAAATTTCGTCCCAAACATGCCTAAAACTTCTGCACAGTACTGTATGTATGGTTATGGAGGTAAGACAACCGGAAGTCCATTCATTCCCATGGGAATCTTCATGATCTCCAACCTGCCTGCGAAACTCCTCCCCTCCATAATATTTTGGTACAGAATGTGCCACATGTATGTTGAAAAAATGGAACTTTTGCAACAGATTTTAGAGAGACTGAATGGCAGTGTGCTAACTGACCAAGCTGCTAACTAGCTAACAGGCTATGACGATTAATATTTATCAGCTTGACATGATACACAGCCAGATTAGCCTCTTTTATATGAAATATATCAAGATTTATCAGTTGATATATATCAAAACATTAAAGTGAACAGTTTGAATGGATGATTAGATTAAAAAACTGATTATGTAACATGTAAACAAACATTTGAATGGCTAAACAAGTTAGCTTAGCTTAGCTGGTTCATATGTCCATATAAATATACACTACTTTCCAATTATCTTTATTTTATCTCTGTAAATTCAGTAAACACACATTCCGAACTGCTTAATGGCGAAAAACCAGACAATATTATCCTCTCCCCTACAGCTACGGTTAGTCATTTTTTTATTCATTAATAAAAAGTGCAGTTCCTTGTGTTGGACCCTAGGGAGCATCGTCTGTATATTTACAGCTATATGGCCATCAGTTACTAGGGGTGCAACAATACACAAAATTCACGGTTCGGTTCAGTTCAATACGTTTTTGTCATGGTTCGATACTTTTTCAATACAAAAAAGAGAAATTTCCATGCATTTTTTTACTTGTTTATTGAAAATTAAATGTATCTGGTGCAGCTCTACCTGACACACGTTTTGCTGTGCATACTTAGCACCATATAAAA